>NC_060144.1:406670743-407002410 GCF_021461385.2 Schistocerca piceifrons | reverse complement strand
AAGTAAATATCTATCATGGTCCACATACATTCACACTCCCTGGCAAATAAATCAGATAAGGTTGCATCTGCAGTGACAATACTGTATTTGGTTACTGACAGGGATACTTTCAGTGCACTACCACAGATATTTTGTATCTATTGTAGGGCATAGAATTATTGTTTGGAGGTAGCAGGCAGTCTAAATAGAATTCTGTCACTACAAAAAAGCTATGAAAAATAAGTGTTGTGACCACTGTATGGAAAGCTAAATATTTCGCATACTTGTATTCCATTATTAATTGTTTCTCTTCATAAAAAAGCATATTTCGTTGCAGGAAACAATTTTCAATATTTGCAACATATTTACAAAGAGAGACTCTTGTCACTTCCACACAAACAGGTAGTCAGACTTCACATTACTTCCCCATGAAAATCTATAAAGAACTAAAAGGCAAAATATTTCGTAATATGAAATTAGTAGTTCCAAATGTCAAAGTTATTCTCAATCCTTTTGTAGAAATGTTATTATTCTGTGAAATGTTTTAGTTCTTCGTTGAAAAATGTAGAAAATTTTCGCTGGGGGCTGTAATCAATTAGTAATTTATGTTTTTAAGATTATACATAATTTGTTTCAGTTGTATTTCTGGTCTTTAAGAAAATTTTGATGAGTCTCCTGTACATTAGTTCACTGATTTAAATTTATGTGGAAATATGATAGTAAAACTGACTTTGATGCTGAAGTCTCTGAAGTGTTTTACTCCTTCAGGTTTTTTTTTCTTTTTACTGTCCAGTCCTATTGCTGCTACGATATTATCACGCATAGCTGTAGAAGAACTTTGACGCAGAAAATGACGCTTCGTGGTCACCCGCAAGATTCTACCTTCAATGACAACGCCTTGTAAGCCTGCAGTTACATGTAAAAATCTGAACGACTTACCCTCTTGGTGGTGGAGTACTGAATGTCCGGCACGATGTAGTCCTTCATGTTGTTGTACATGACGGAGATGAGGGCGTCCTTTGGGCCACATACTCCACGGAAGTCGTCCATATCGATAGCCCACGTCATGGCGCCACCGTAGCCCTTCGCCTTGATGAAGTCCATCTTGATCTGTACACTCTTTGGATTCTCGAAGCCCACCCACTGAGTACCTGTGGCCAGGATATAGGTATAAAATCAGTGTCTCACAGTCCATCCAGATCGTTATAAACCTCTACTACCTATACAGTGGTGGATGCACCACTCACACACTTATTTGCTTATTCTCTTTCTCCCTCACATATACACACACGTGCGCACACACATGCACACACTAACACACACACACACACACACACACACACACACACACACACAGTCACTTTAGAAGTGAATGAGCCGAGTGAGTAGCATTACAAAGTAACAATATACATAATTTGAATGAGTAAACTTGTAAGTTTTTTTTCTCATTGCAAGTGTGATGTGTTGTTCCATGAATGGTCGCTAGATGATATCATAATCAAGATGGAGCTGAGAAGGCTTTCTATGTGCTAGAATTTATCAAAAGAAAGAGTGCAACGAATGTCCAACGAAAATTTGGGATGAAGTGCGGGAAAGCAGCACCAACCAGAAAGGCAATCTACAGTTGGCCTGTAAAGTCGTTGAAACTGGTTTTTTCTGTGACAAGAAGAGAAGCAGTCGGCCAGATGTGAATTCAAATGACATTAAACGAGTGAGAGAAGCTTTCACAAGGAACCCGGCATAATCTCTACGTAGAGCTTCACGTGTGTTGGAAATGTCAACAACGACTGTGTGGTGTGTTACGCGTAAAAAATTAAACAGGAAACCATTTAGACTACAGCTAGTGCAGAAGTTATACCCTAAAGACAAGGACCAGAAATTCAAATTTTGCTGTATATTGAAGGTTGAACACGATGGTTCTGTGACATGGATAATTTTTTCGGACGAGGAAACATTTCATACAAATGGGAAAGTAAACGGACACAATTGTAGGATTTGGGGATTAGAAAAACCGCATAACATTGTTGAGCACGAGTGGGATCCTCCGAATATCAATGTTTTTGCGCCATGTCTCACAAGAAACTTTATGGGTCTTTCTTCTTTGAAGAATTGTTACTGGAGAGTGCTTCCTTCAGATGTTGCAGAACTGGTTAACGTCATTGTTGCAAACAGAATCAGAGAACTTTGTCCTTCAGTTAGATGGTGCACCCGCATATTTTCACTGTGATGTTAGGGCGTATCTGAGCACAGTGCTACCCAATCGTTGGCTTGCTCGCTGTGGGAACAACAGATGTATGCTAAAATGGCCTCCTACGTCCCGGGTATTACCCCTTGTGATTTCTTTTTATTAGGTTATGTAAAGGACCTTGTTTATGTCACTCCTCTTCCAGATGATGTTGCGGAATTGAAATGGAGAACTGGACAAGCAACAGCCACAATCTCAAAATACATATTGGCCCCGTGTGTGGCAAGAGTTAGATTATCGCATCGACGTTTGTAGGAGCGTACATGGTTCCCACATGGAGTGCATGTGAATCGAATGTTGTCAAAAGCCGCCCGGGGTGGCCGAGCGCTTCTAGGCGCTTCAGTCCGGAACCGCGCAACCGCTACGGTCGCAGGTTCGAATCCTGCTTCGGGCATGGATGTGTGTGATGTCCTTACGTTAGTTAGGTTTAAGTAGTTCTAAGTTCTAGGGGACTGATGACCTCAGATGTTAAGTCCCATAGTGCTCAGAGCCATTTTTTTGCTGTCAAAAACAACTTACAAGTTTACTCTTTCAAATTATGTGAATATTACTTTGTAATGCTATTCATTCGGATACAATAAAGTTTTTAAAATGTTCCTGGATTTTTGAAAAACACACACACACACACACACAAAATCATACATTCACTTTTAGAAAAAAAAAAAAAGCAGTACAACTAGAGATAGCACGTTCATATTCACAGGGCATGTACGTTAATATGTTCTGCAGAAATGATCAGCATGTATCCTGTTGCCATAGACTCTGATAATTTGTTCCATGCGTCATGTTATCGACGCGAATAAGGCGCGAATGGCGAAGAGGACGTAGATCTGTCCTGCAATGCCATTCGCACGAGGTGTCGATCTTCTCAGGGGGTGTCTAGGTGATGCGACCTGACCCACCTCGTCGTGTTCTACGGCCTTCCGAGAACCATTCTGTACACACACCCCTTGCACTGCCGAAACACTTCGCCCCAGGCGTGCAGCAATTTCCCGAATGGATGCACCATAATCTCTCATGCCAATAATGCACCATCTTTCAAATTCACTGATTTGATGGTATGATTCGCGCATAAGTGTGCGGGGCATCCTGCACTTCTGCACAAGTCACACTGACCCATTGCCTTCGGTTTGTAGCGACATCGAGAACGGCAGGCGGCACATTCTACCGATAGGTGGACTTATGCAGCGATATCGATGTTGACCTTGAACCATCAGCTCGACATGATACAAATACTAACCATTTCTGCAGAACACACTAGATACACTTCCTGTGAATATGAATGTCCTGCTCTAGTCGTTCAAGATGTTCTGTTTCTTCTAAACATGAGCGTATTTTCATTACAGTAATAATAATTGGTAATAATTGTTTGTGTTCAACAGTAATTTTTGTCCTACACACAATTGCGACTGAATGCCATCAAATATTACTATAAAAACATAACAACCGCCTACCTTACGTGCATAATGGATAATATTAAATTTAATATTTTCTGGGCGAGCTGCTCTAGGCGCTACAGTCTGGAACCGCGCGACCGCTACGGTCGCAGGTTCGAATCCTCCCTCGGGCATGGATGTGTGTGATGTCCTTAGGGTAATTAGGTTTAATTAGTGCTAAGTTCTAGGGGACTGATGACCTCAGAAGTTAAGTCCCATAGTTCTCAGAGCCATTTGAACCATTTTTCAATATTTTCATTAGTTTAAAGACATTAATTCTGTTATGAATCGTGAGCACATCGCCTTCTCCCCTGCGTCAATTAATCAACTTGTGGTTTCCCAGGTGTAGGTAAACTATTCTGCGTGATTTCGAACCGGACATTTCGAAGCACCATTTTTAGGTGAACGCTGAAGTGATACTGAATTTTGACGCAAACATACAACTAGTAAACGCGTAATTCGTGATTAATGTTTGAATAAGACTTAAGCATTCCACTTGGTTGGTATGGAATCTATACTTACCTTTGTATGCGTATGGAACTTTCCCCGCTTCATCCCATTTCTCCGTCCATCCACCCACTTCTTGGATCTCGAGACATATCTGCAAGTCGCAAATCAGTCATTGAATTAACAACCGAGTTCCTCCCCTCCAGTAAAGTAAAAATTATTATTAAATGCATAAAACAAAAAATTTCCTTTTCTTTACTCTGAGGCCTCTAAGCCAGGGGCCGGCCGAAGTGGCCGTGCGGTTAAAGGCGCTGCAGTCTGGAACCGCAAGACCGCTACGGTCGCAGGTTCGAATCCTGCCTCGGGCATGGATGTTTGTGATGTCCTTAGGTTGGTTAGGTTTAACTAGTTCTAAGTTCTAGGGGACTAATGACCTCAGCAGTTGAGTCCCATAGTGCTCAGAGCCATTTGAACCATTTGCCTCTAAGCCAGGATGTAGTTTTCCCAATTACATTGGTTATACTCCTACATAAACTAATCATTTTCAGATCCGTCATTTAGTATAGATCGTGAACCTAGAATGTGTCATTAAATTTCATCCCGAGAAAGTTAAGCTGTTAGTTCATATGCAACTCTTCCTTCTGTCTGAATTTCCTCGGCACTCCCCACGCGCTTCAAGCGCCATGCCTGCTACTCTGCCGGTATCCTTAGTAGCGTCCTACTATACTCCATAGCACTACCGCTCTTTCTCTACTTATTGTTGTGTCCTCACTAACCATAATAGCATTCGCTATGAAAACATTCCCATTATTCTTAATATGTGGGAGGAATTTCGAAGGTAACACCGTCTTAAGAAACATTCGCTACTGCTAAAAATGGGTAACATCTTCTGGTCAGCTATGTGTAAATGGAGCAAAATAAATGTGAACAGCCATCTGAAGATGAACCAATAAGGGCTTTGTTTTCTAAAAAATGAAACAATTAACGTTGGCTGGTTGTTACCTTCACTTTTGGAAAGAAACGGCCTTTATTTAAATCTTTATTATTGCTACTACTGTGCTTATTGTAGCCAGTTTTTGGATTTAACAAAAAAAAATATTGGAGAAATTGACTAAAAGCAGTGGAGATTGTTCTATTGCCCAACAAATATTCCGATGAGTCACAGCAAGGTAGCAAAATTATAAAGTAAGTGTTTAATTTTACATGGATACTATTTTTCTACAAGGTCCATGAGTAACATTTATTTCTTCAGTTCAGTTGGATAACAACGACAGTGACAATTCCAATCTAAATCTGTCTTCCTTCCAATCTAAATTTTACACTGCAACACCAGTTACGAGTTTCCTACAATAAGGTTAAAAGTGTCTAGTGCTAATAAAAGCAAATGAAAATACTCGTAGACGCATATAGAGGTTATTTTGTAACACATTCGGTCTAAGAAAAACTCCAAATGGCATAAGTAGAATCATTTATCTTTAATATCATTTACAGTATGTATTCGGATATGTGTTTTTTGTTATAAAAAGTTTATTCATTCTACTAGCACCTAAGATTACAAAACGCCCCTAATCGTTTTACTCTATTCTCCTCTACCTCTACGTAAATCTGCAGGAATATTCTTCTATGTCATTGACGGACATATCCCATGCGTTCAAATATTGTGGTGCCCCACTTTTTTATTCATCTGGTATGTGTTTTGGAAGTATTTCCTAACGAATGCTCTTAACATACCTATACCATTATATGGTCTTAAGAATGTTGAAAATCGTTTCTGTCGCGTATCGTTTCGATTCTTTTTTTTCTGATATTGATATTCTTGCCGAAAGTCTACATAAATCTATCTCCATTTTACGGTACAAACTCCCAAACCATTTGTGATAATGGTTCTAAAACTGTGTTAATTTTCTTTGTTTTAGTATTAATTCTTATGCGTTTATCAAAGACAAATCCCGTTGATAAATAAGTATTCTTCTTTCCAAAATTTACAATTTGATCTATTTTCTTGGTGTTACGTCCTATAATTTGCAATTTTCAGCTCTTTGATTACATAGCTTCAGTAGCTGCTACTGTTCCTATCCATCTTCCAAGGTATGTTCGCTTTTTGCACCAATTACCACATCATTATTTCGTTATTATCTTGTTTGCATTTACCTCAAAATTTTTATATTTCTGGAGCAAACATTTATCTTCAACGAATTGGTCAGTAGCGCACTGTAACGAATAAGTTACTGTATTACCATTTATTTTCAACTTTTACACTTTTACTATCCTATAGCGTTTTTTGTGAATCTTGCATATAGAGTGAAATGATTTAAATAAATTTGTAAATTAAGTTCAGATTTTGGTATACAGTTTTAATTTAGTGTTTGAATTACCATTATTAATACTGGAATGATTTCCAGCGACTTTAAAGCTGCTCATAGCTTGCCTGAACGTGTACTTTAATCGGAATTTACCGTATATAAATACACACAGTGGTATATACAAAAAGTGGTATATTGTCTACAGTTATTTCCTATTGGCAAAAAGTGTGATGTATTGTTGATCCACCAACTCTAAGGCCTGCTGATATTTCAGCATGTGTATCTTGGTATTTTTGCGATAACGCATGTATAATAATTTCTTCCATAAAGTACAGGGGTGGACAAAAATATGAAAACATAAAAAACACGACACAATGTCATGCCTAATACGACTTAGGAAACCCGCTGGCAGTAACCCAGAGTAAACATGGGGACCATGAATACCACGATTTGGCTGCCGAAATCATCACGAAATCCGCACCATATTTCACTCTTGGGACGTAAGTTAGACCAGAAGTTGGAAACAGTATGAAACAGTCTGCTCCATAATCCAGGTTTTACGGCCTCAGCACCACGTTTTCCTGTTGTGGGCGTTTGTATCACTGATGAGTGGTTTTGGAATTCAGGTCGGCTCGCAGTTTTCAATTTATGGAGTCACTTCATGTTGTTTTGGTGCTGACAGAATTCGCGAGTGCGACATTCAGTTCTGCAGTGACTTCCGCAGCGGTAGCCCTCTTATATTTCGGCACATTCTCTTCAATAACTTTTTGCCACCATGACTCAATACGCACAATTGTCGGCGTTGATGGATGATATTTTTTGGCTTTCCTTGCATGTGCATAAACTTCCGAAATGGTACCATTAGAAGTATTTTGCGTACCTTGGTTATGGAAGTACCCACCATACGGCGTCAACAGTTTGCCTACGTTCAAGTATATTTAGCTTCCCCATAGTGCACTCACAGCTACACAGAATACTGTTATGACCACTTCTGCCACTTACAACGCATTTAAGACGTTTCACATATTTGCAACATGCAGACTTGGCTAGGACCTTCATTTATGTTCAAGCATTCATTTCTTGCGGTGTTTATATATTTTTATCCAACCCCTGTATGTTCACGGTGGTTACTGAGCTGTGTGCGTGGTTATATCGATTCCTGTGCTTGACAAAACTCGTTTCCTAGTGTTGCTTCGATAAGGCTCTCTTGATCCGAGCTTGGCCTGTCATGGATTTCAGCAAGCGCGCTGATCAGACGTGGTCCGCTGAGCTTTGGCGGTTCTAATAGAACGTCACGTGGTATCAAGGCTTGTACCTCGGATCCGCGTTTGTTCCTCATCGTGTCTGCACGGACGATGTTTACTTCGCGGGTGAGCCTTCGCCTACTGGGGACTTGCTACTTCATCCTGGCTATGCGGTGACGGGTTGTGTTCTGGAGTTGGGCTTCGGGCGTATTACCGCTTCCTTGGTTGGCGGAAATGACCACATATACTGTCCATAATTTGCGTAGGGCCGGCCGCTGTGACCGAGCGGTTCTAGGCGCTTCAGTCCGGACCCGCAGTGCTGCTACGGTCGCAGGTTCGAATCCTGCCTCGGGCATGGATATGTATGATGTCCTCAGGTTAGTTAGGTTTACTTAGTTCTAAGTGTAGGGGGCTGATGACCTCAGATGTTAAGTCCCATAGTGCTCAGAGCCATTTGAACCATTTGCGTCGGCGTGATACAGGAACGATAGTTGCAACATTTTGTGACGTCGGTCAGGATTCGCGAAACCCCCTCCTTTTAAGGTCACCTCTGAGTGTCGTTTCTTTTTTTTTTCGGTAAGCGGATTCGGATCACTGTAATGGCCGTGTCTGGCCGATGCCTTTGTGTGGAGCAGTATTACGGAGATAACAATCTGTCTAAAACAAGTATTCATTTCACTGTAAGAGGGTAACAGTTTCAGGAGGTGTATGGATTTTCTAAATTTAAGTTTCAGTTTCTGTTGTGTCCTCTGTTTAAGTGCCTTTTTTATATTTATTTCCTTATCAGATAGTAGTGGGCCAAATGGACTCAGTTTTATACTCTCATGTTCCTGTTGTGATTGAGGTGCGGGGAAAGGGGGGGGGGGGGGAGAGCTGCGTACCGACTGTCATTCGCTTGCTGTGTAAACTTACTTTTTACTGTGTGTGTATGTTTTCGAACTTGTCGAGCAACTGTCTGGGAGATCAGCCGCATTTCGAGCCGTTACTCTATTTGTCTAATTTATATGCTTGAGGCCGTAAGCTTGCTCGGCATTTCGTTCTCATAAAAGTGCTCGGTAAACCCCTCAGTCTGCTCCACAGGTGTGTACGTCATTCTCTGATTACGCACATTCTCGAAATAGGCTGTTTCACAGCCATGTACGTAGAGTTAAAAGTCAAAAGTCTGCGTCATAGACGCGTACATTGTTTTAAATTCATTGCCTCCCCTTGCCTGCTTCACAGCAATGAATGTAAAGTTACAAGAAATTTTGTCTGTATGATTGAAATTTGTTGAACCTTAAGTCTGCTTCTCAGACTTGAACATTTTTTTAAAATTCTGTATGTAGTTGATGTTTATTGACACAAAAGAATTCTCCACAAACGTGTACATTATTCTAAATTTTCTGGTTTCTATGAACATGGAATTTCTTTTAGTTGCTTCACAGCAGTATGTGTAAAGCTTTAAAATTTTAATAATTTTCTCACCTTTTGGTATCCAGTGGTGCAAAAATCTGCTTCACAGACGTGTACATTGTTTCACATTCCTGCTTTCCCTGATTTCGCAAACTAGTGAGGTAACGATTGCTTCTGTTTGCTTTTCGGCTCTCTAAATACTTTTTTAAAAACTTTTTGGTATTTACTGATGCTACTGTGTGCTCTGTACTCTGTCGGCATCACAGATGCAAATACGTAATTTTTTGAGTCAGCTGTTTGCCGTTGTGCAGTACAGTATCTGTTTGAAAATTTTTTAATAATTTTTTTTTATTTCTCAGAACCTAAAGATTTGTATTAAGCCTTCCCCTGAGTGGAGAACAATTATTACTTTCTTTAAAATTTAAATATCTCTCTCTGGGTTTGCCGCGGTGGCCGAGTGGTTCTAAGCGCTTCAGTCCGGAACCGCGCTACTGCTGCGGTCGCAGGTTCGAATCCTGATTCGGGCATGGATGTGTATGATGTCCTTAGGTTAGTTACGTTTAAGTAGTTCTAAGTTCTAAGGGAATGATTACCCCAGATGTTAAGTCCCGTACTCAGATGGTTCAAATGGCTCTGAGCACTATGCGACTTAACTTCTGAGGTCATCTGTCGCCTAGAACTTAGAACCAATTAAACCTAACTAACCTAAGGACATCACGCACATCCATGCCCGAGGCAGGATTCGAACCTACGACCGTAGCGGTCGCTCGGCTCCGGACTGTAGCGCCTAGAACCGCACGGACACTCCGGCCGGCAGTCCCGTACTGGTCATGGCCATTTGAACCATTTCTTTCTGAGACAAATCAATAAATAATTTTAGTTCGAAAGATTATTCTTTGCTTAGCACCTTACTAGACCCAGATTCTAGTTCACTTGCGGTTCAGTGGTTTTTAAATTAAAGGTCCGCGTTCTGCCCTAGACAGACTAATCACGCCTTACCGACCACCGTGTCGTCGTCTGCCAATAGCGTCATCAGATGTGGCTTAGAAAAGCATGTGGACAGCACAGTCCCGGACATTGTCGGATTTCTTGACGGTGGAACCGTTACTAATCGGTCGAGTGGCTCCTCTGTTGGCCTCACGAGGCTGAGTACGCCCCCTGTTAGTCCTCACACGAAAGAAAAACGACTGGCAGTACCAGGAATTGAAGCCGGGTGCCCCAGCATGGCAGTCGGCCACGCCACCCACTCCGCTACGGAGGCAGCCTGTGGCGCTACTCGACCGATTGTTACTCCCGGAGCCACTCTCTGCTACCGTTGAACTTGTGGGGAGTGATGATCTGCGAGTAGTAAGGTTCTGAGGGAAAATAAAATAAAATAAAATTGTTCATTGATTTGTCCCAGAGGGCGATTTTTAAATTTGAAAGCGAGTAATGAAATGAAGTGTGGTGTCACGAGGGCCTCCCGTCGGGCAGACCGTTCGCCTGGTGCAAGTCTTTCGATTTGACGCCACTTCGGCGACTTGCGCGTCGATGGGGATGAAATGATGATGATTAAGACAACACAACACCCAGACCCTGAGCGGAGACAATCTCCGACCCAGCCGGGAATCGAACCCGGGCCCTTAGGATTGACAGTTTGTCGCGCTGATCACTCAGCTATCGGGGGCGAACAAAGCGAGTAATATTTGCTCGCCACATAGGCCAAGTTTTAAAACAAATCTTTCAGTTCTGAGAAATAGCTAAAAATTTATCACACATTTATTCAAAGAGATTCTGTAATACACATCAGCAAAATGCTGACATAAGAAATAATATATGTATGTCCGTGAAGCAGACAGAAGAGATAACAGACCGTAGCACTAGTAAATACCAAGAATTTGAAAAAAAAAAATTAAATACGCAGCTGAAAAGGACGCAGAAGGAATTGTTATCTCACTAGTTTGTATAGACAGGGAAAGCAGAAATGTGAAATAATGTACACGTCACTGAAGCAGATTTTCGCACCACTATATCTCACAAGATGAGTCAATTTCTACAGTTTTAAAGCGTTCCGTATGTGGCTGTGAAGCAGCTAAATAGAACTGCATATTCACAGAAACCAGAATATTTAGAATAATGTATACGCCTGTGAAGCAGACCGAGGCGTTTAGCAAGCACTTTTATGAGTAACGAAATCCCAGGCAGTCTTAGCACCTCAAGCACGTAAATTAGGCGACTGCAGTAACGGCTGGAAGCGCGGCCGACGTTCCAGTCAGTTGTTTGACAAATTCTAAAACGTACACACAAAATACAAATTAAATTTAGACAACACGTGCATGAAATCATTAAGCAGTCCCCCAATCACAACTGAAGCACGAGGATATACAGCTGAGTCCATTTGATCCAGTAGTATCTGGTAAGAGAATAAATATAAAAGGTCATTTAAAGTGACGGGACAAGAAGACCGAAGCAACTGCGCAAACACCGATACTGCACACCAATAACTCTACATTCACGCCCAATACGTTTCCGCGAGAAAGTCAAATTCCTCGGTGTCTGGCTGGACCGGAAATTACTCTGGGGGGGACCACATACAACACAGGACCAACCGAGCTAGCGCGAGGCTCAAACAGCTCTACCCTATGCTCAACAGGCGTAGCACACTGAACAGAAGGGTGTCGAGGTCCATGTACATGAAACTTATCCGACCCCTGATGACGTACGCAGCTCCTGTCTGGGGAAACGCTGCGCCTACACGCCTGCGCCGTCTGCAGCTCATACAAAACAAAGTACTCAAAATCATAAGCAATGCTCCACGATACACACGCATCGCGGACCTTCACCGGGAATACCGACTTGAGACTCTCACGGAGGTAATTCACAAACACACCACAAGACTATACAGCAACTCCAGACATTCGCAGAACCCGTTTATTCTGAATCTGGGGAACTACGACCACAACCATAGATGGAAACATAAAAGACATACGTGTAAGGACCTAACATCTATGGCCAAGCACACGCAAGCACAACGGCACAGGTGAGCCCCTGTTAATCAGACGCCATTACTGGATACCCAGCTGGAATACACTGCCGAATAACTGGCACCACGCAGGGAAGCCGTACCGTACACTGCATGCGGCGAAGCTCCACACATCCCCCACACAGTGAGATGATGTATGGCCGATCTCCCACTACTATATAACGATCTTGATTGTTCCAGGAATCTAGCGGCTGCAGCAACTGGGGATACATCGCCATCGCTTGCCACGGTAACGATGCATGATACCCATACTAACAAATCCAACCTCGCATGAACTATCGCAGATAGTAAGCCACTACTGCTCTTACTACCCATCCCACTGTTGCAGAGGTTTTTTTCCCACGGCACGAGCCTTGGCACTTTATTCCCTCTGCTCTTCAAATCGCTACCCTCACTCGCGTTTCGACCATTATCTATCACCTGATGGACCGTGTTAATGCGTAGTCTTACCCAGACGCACGGATAACATCACAGCCCAGCATCCTGTGATCCACTTACTTGATAACTAACATGTTTGCGGTGGTGACAGCAGAACTTTTGGTTTGGTCACCACGTTGGTGCGGGCGTGGAGGGGCCCCATCTCTACACAACAGACAAAAAAGTTGAACTTAGGAAACACAAATGCTTTCTGAAACTGATACCCCATTACAATCAAATAAGTACTTGTTTTAGAGCAGTTCTTATCGACAGGCTGCTGATCCACAGAAAGGCATCGCCCATACACGGCCAGTACAACGATCGGAATCTGTTTAATATCAAAAAGCAAACGACTCTCAGAGACGACTGCACTGGGAGGGGCTATCGTCTCGTGAATCTTGCCCACAAAAATGTTTCTCACCTTCGTTTTTGCATCAGGCTGACGCAAATCATGGACAGCGTATGTGGCCACATCATCCAGTCAAGGCAGCAGGAACATGCCTGAAGTCCAATTCCAGAATATGCATAATATTACCCATCAGAGCATAGCTGGGGTGAAGTTGCAACTACCCAGTAGGCGAACGCTCGGCCCGCGAAATAAATATCAACCGTACAGATACAATGAGCAATCACTACGGTTCCGAGGTACAAACCTCGATACCACGAGCCCTCTGTTCAAAACCAATCATCCTTTTTATTTATTTTATATATTTATTTTTTCATTTATCTACCAATTTCCGTAAAAAGTTACTACACGATTTTTTGTTATCAATTTAGGGGGTACAAGTGCGACATATTAATTGTAAAATTACTACTGGATTTCACAGTCATATATATACAGTGTGGTCAGAAAATGTCTGAAACGCTTGTAGGGATGTTGCACGGCAAGTTGTACTGAGATATGAATGTTACAAAAAAAAGTCGATACGTTGCGCCGTTTCCGGGTTATTTAGCATTGAAGTTAGCCAATCAGATCGTCGCGCGCGTAAATTCAAGTTTCAGCTAACGAGAGAAACCACTTGCTGGGCAACGCCGCCCCTGGCAGGCCGCTTGAATGCGAGCGCGCGAAGCCCCGATTGGCTAAATTCTATGCTAAATAACTCGGAAACGGAGCAACGTATCGAATTTCTATCTTAACATTTATGTCTCAGTACAATCTGCCCTGTAACATCCCTACAAGCATTTCACGCATTTTCTGACCACGTATGTGTGAGTGTGTGGGGCGGGGGGGAGGGGGGGTGTATGTGTAGTTGTGTGTATGGTATTTTCAAGGGTTACAGTGTTTTAAACACTCATATCCTTATACTTCATTATTATACATTTGTTATAGTTATTCTTATATTTTATTGCTCTTTTTTCTTCTGGAAGATTTTGTGCTCTCCCTTGTATGATACCGTTCGTAGAAACATTCGAACCGGAGAAATTCCGAACACCACGAGCGTCTCCAGAAAGCAGGTTTGCCACAGTGACATTTCTTTGCATGAATCTCATTTGGCAAAGATACGTCATTAACATTACTCAGGGTTTCATGCGCTGGCAATAATTTCGCGGCAAACCACGCATAACAGATCACTTTATCGAAAACTGGCGCTTACAAGTGATTATAAATCAAGATACACAAAAGAATTCCACCAAAAACAATTTGAAATAAATTCTCATTTATTTATTTTTAAATTCATTCGCCAGTCATACTATTAGTAGACGATTAAGGACAGCGTTATTTCAATAAACACTGGAAAAACATTCGTGTAGTAATCTTCTACGGTCATTCCTAGAAAAACGAAAAATAATGACAGTAATCAGGTTTCGAAAAGAGGGGGCAAAATTATGGAGCCGTGACGCTAGCTACTGTACCACTGCTTCTGTTAAACCAATCGCTCGCTAAAAGGCAGATAAAATACCCCAAAAACTTTGAACGGTCGTTTTCCCAGAAATTGGTGAGTATAAATGGCTAAGCCGAGACACGCATTCGGTTATTTGGATTCTTCTTTCACCGACCGAAGTTTCTGGGAAGTCCTGTTATGGCACTTGCCCTTTTTTCCTCGTAAGCAACACTACGCAAAGAGTTTCCTCAAACACAGTAATCGATATAACCACGCGCATGACTCAGTTACTCATAGATTCGTATAATTTTTATAGTCTGCCACACTTTCTTATGAATTACCGTAATGTATTTCCCATAATAATCTTAGGGTTGAAGCTCTTTTCTTCCGTGTTTGCATTAACAATACGCATGTTTGTGGATAGGGTGCGCCTTTAGCAAATCACAAATTTGTTTTTTAAAAACAAATTTATGTTTTGCTAAAGGCGGACCCTACCCAAAAACATACGTATTCTATTTTCCCATTACTCGCTACATCCTCTTTGTTGAGGCAAGGGTCCGCAGCTCGTGGACGTGCGGTAGCGTTCTCGCTTCCCACGCCCGTGTTCCCGGGTTCGATTCCCGGCGGGGTCAGGGATTTTCTCTGCCTTGTGATGACTGGGTGTTGTGTGCTGTCCTTAGGTTAGTTAGGTTTAAGTAGTTCTAAGTTCTAGGGGACTGATGACCATAGATGTTAAGTCCCATAGTGCTCAGAGCCATTTGAACCCCATTTGAGACAAGGCGATGACCTGTGCGCCCATGTAGCATACGCACCTCGTAGTAGGCGAGGAAGCCCTTGGCCTGCGTGTAGTTGCCCGGCTTGCCGCCGCCGGCCTCCTTGTTGATGTACGTGCCGAGCTTGTAGTCCTTGTTGCCCGCGCTGAGCGTGAAGCTGCGACCGTAGAAGGGCACGCCCACCACCAACTTGTGCGCGGGGCAGCCCATGTCCTGCCACAGCTTCAGCCCGTCGTGCTGCAAAACACAAGCGGCGACGTCACGTCATTCCTGGACAGCTAACATAGTGTATTACAGACTAAGAAGGAAAGGCTGAAAGGTGGAAGGAATACACAGAGAGGCTATACGGAAGAGAGAAACTGGAAGACAACACTGTGTGAAGGAAAAGGAAGTTGACATATACCAAGGCGACACAAATCATGGGATATCTCCCAATATCGTGCCGATCCTCCTTTTGCCCAGCACAGTGAAGCAGCTGAACGTGGCATGGACTCAACAGGTCGCTGGAAGTCTCCTCCAGAAATATTGAGCGATGCTACATGTCATTGTTGTTGTGGTCTTCAGTCCAGAGACTGGTTTGATGCAGCTCTCCATGCTACTCTATCCTGTGCAAGCTTCTTCATCTCCCAGTACCTACAGCAACCTACATCCTTCTGAATCTGTTTAGTGTATTCCTCTCTTGGTCCCCTCTACGATTTTTACCCTCCACGCTGAATTCCAAGACTAAATTGGTGATCCCTTGATGCCTCAGAATATGCCCTACCAACCGATCCCTTCTTCTAGTCAAGTTGTGCCACAAACTCCTCTTCTCCCCAGTTTTGTTCAATACCTCCTCATTAGTTATGTGATCTACCCATATAATCTTCAGCATTCTTCTGTAGCACCACATTTCGAAAGCTTCTATTCTCTTCTTGTCGCCGGCCGAAGTGGCCGTGCGGTTAAAGGCGCTGCAGTCTGGAACCGCAAGACCGCTGCGGTCGCAGGTTCGAATCCTGCCTCGGGCATGGATGTTTGTGATGTCCTTAGGTTAGTTAGGTTTAACTAGTTCTAAGTTCTAGGGGACTAATGACCTCAGCAGTTGAGTCCCATAGTGCTCAGAGCCATTTGAACCATCTCTTCTTGTCCAAACTATTTATCGTCCATGTTTCACTTCCATACATGGCTACACTCCATACAAATACTTTCAGAAACGACTTCCTCACACTTAAATCTATACTCGATGTCAACAAATTTCACTTCTTCAGAAACGCTTTCCTTGTCATTGCCGGTCTACATTTTATATCCTCTCTACTTCGACCATCATCAGTTATTTTTCTCCCCAAATAGCAAAACTCATTTACTTCTTTAAGCGTCTCAATTCCTAATCTAATTCCCACAACATCACCTGATTTAATTCGACTACATTCCAATATTCTCGTTTTGCTTTTGTTGATGTTCATTTTATATCCTCCTTTCAAGACACTATCCATTCCGTTCAACTACTCTTCCAAGTCCTTTGCTGTCTCTGACAGAATTACAATGTCATCGGCGAACCTCAAAGTTTTTATTTCTGCTACCTCTATAGTCGTCCATAATTGCGAAGGTGTTGCCGGTGCAAGATTTTGTGCACAAACTGACCTCTCAATTAACTCCGTTAAATGTTCGACAAGATTCATGTCTTGCGATCTGGGTGGCCTAATCATTCGCTCGAATTGTCGAGAATATTCTGACATGGTGCTGTGTCATCCATTAAAATTTCTTAGTTGTTTGGCAACATGATGTCCATGAATAGCTGCAAATTGTCTCCAAGTAGCCGAATATAACCATTTCTAGCCAGTGAGTAGTTCAGTTGGACCAGAGCACGCAGTCAGCCCACACCATTATGGGGCCATCACAAGCCTCCACAGTGCCTTGTTGACAGCCTGGGTCCATGGCATTGTGGGGTCTTTGCTACACTCGAACTCTATCATCAGCTCTTACCGACTGAAATTGGTACTCATCTGATCAGGTCCCGGTTTTCCAGCCGTCTAGGGTCCAATCGACATGGTCACGAGCCCAGGAAAGGCGCTGCAACTATATCGCGCTTTTAACGAAACCGCTCGCATCGGTCGTCTGCTGCCAGAGCTCATTAACCCATAATTTCGCCTCAGTGTCCTAACGGATACGTTCGTCGTACGTCCCGCATTGATTTCTGCTATTATTTCAAGCAGTGTTGCTTGTCTATTAGCACTGATAACTCTAAGGAAATGCCGCTGCTCTTGGTCATTAAGTGAAGTCCGTCGGCCACTTTGTTGTCTGTGGTGGAAGGTAATGTTGACATTTGGTATTCTCGGTACGCTCTTAACACTACTGATCTTGGAATACTGAACTCCTGATGATTTCCGAAATGGAATGTCCCATGTGTCTAGTTCCAACTACCATTCCGCGTTTGAAGTACATTAATTTCCGTCGTGCTGCCATAATCACGTCGCAAACTTTTTCACATGAGTCGGCTGAGTACAAATGACATCTCCGCCCTTTGATACCTTGTGTACGTGATACTACGGCCATCAGTTTTATATATGTTCATGTCGCTATCCCATCACTCTTGTCACGTCAGTGAAAAGGACAGAAACAAAGATAACATTTTGTGAAGGAAGAGAAAGGTGATATAAATATGTTCTAAAATCTTATAATATATCACGAGCTCAAACGCAATGACGTATCTCGAACAGAATGACCTCCAAGCAGCGTGGATTTCAGAAACATTCGTCATGCCAACTCAATCCATGCTTTTCTCACGTGACAGCAATGAAGTCAGTTGGACTCAATGTGTTTTGATATTTGAAAAGTATTCGATTCTGTATCACACCTCAACTTATTATCGAAAGTACGATCCCATGGGGTATCGAGCGAAACTTATGACTCGATTGAGGATTCGTTAGTAGGGAGAACGGAGCATGTTATGTTGGACGAAGAATCATCGACAGAAGTAGAAGGCACTTCAGGCATGCTCCAGAAAAGTGTGTTGGGTCTCTTGCTGTTCATGTTCTTCGTTAATAATCCGCTAAATAACAGTCTGTTATTACGAATGTATTTTTTAAATAGAGTTTGTTTTTTAATAACAATAAAAATACTGTTTTATACCATTAAAATATATTTTTGTTCATTTCTACCTACTTTTGCCTAGTTTTCTACATAATTTCCGTATCTGTTCAATCATTTGTCATACTGCTCAACAAGTATTTGAATTATGACATCAAAGGAATCTGCCGGCTGTGAAGAAACCCAATCAATGACTGCAGTTTTCACTTCTTCGTCGTCTTTCAAACGCAGACCACCAACGAACTCCTTCAAGTCCCGAAACAAGTTCACGGTCTGGACTGTAAGTTGGATGATCTAATTGTTCCCACCTTATGCTTGTACAGAAATATGTGGCCTTGCATTGTCGTGAAGCAACATAAGACTGGAAGACACTACACCATGCCGTCTGTTTTGTACGGTATGCTGGAGCTTTTTTCACTCGACAATCGAATTACAGATCGTATCTCACAATTGTCGGGTTACTTAGTTTTCTTAAACATTATAAGCTTCGACAACTCAGCACACAGACAGACAGTACAGCTGCAAATGGTGTCTAAACAGGCGCAAAGCATGCTGGGAGCCGTCGCGCGCACTGCACTCTTACTGTAATTCGCGAATGGGTCTTATCTAAGAAATACCCCTCGTAGTAACCCCACCATGTTTGCAGTTATCTGTAATTAAATTCTCTCTGAAAAAATCTGCACAAATATTACCAGACATTGACAAGATTTCAGTGTGGTGCAAAGATCGGTTACTTGCTTTAAGCGTTCAGAATTGTAGAGTTGTGTCCTCCAGTAATCGAAAACAGGTATCTTTTGACTACAACATCAATGAGCCACAGTTAGAATCAGGAAACTAATGCACATAACAGGGGTAACAATTTGTAGGTGTACGAAATGGAGAGATCACATAGTCACAGTGCTAAGTAAAACAGGGGCCACACTTCGGTTCATACTAGGAAAACGCAATCTGTCTAGAAATGAGACTGCTTGCAGAACACTTCTGCGAACCACCCTAGAGGACTTAGCAAGTTTATGGCAACCATACCAGAAAGGACTATCAGGAGATACTCATCGTATACAAAGGGCAGCACAAATGGTAACAGATTTGTTTGACCTATGACAGAACGTCACAAAGATGCAAAAAAAAAAAAAAAACAAAAAAAACAAAAAAAAACAGAACAGACGAACACTTGAAGACTACCGCACCGAAAACCTTGAGAACTAAAAGGAAAAATTTGACAGATTACCGAAAGACTCCAGTCAAAACGAGGCACGTAGAGTAAATGACAGTCACTCGGAAATGTACTTGGGGCAACCAACCACGACAAAGCTGTTAGCAGGCATGCAGAATGTATGAGACATATGAAATACCCTCAGACTTCAAGCACAAAATATCCACAAAATAGTGAATATTTTATAGAGGATATTGGACATGTGGGTTTCGGAGGAAGGCTTTGCTTTGGGAAGGTGCACTCGTGGTGTGGTCTGCGAGTCATTTTGTCGACAGAAGGCAGTCAGTGAATCTCATTAGGAGAGGATACAGGGAGTTTTCGCAGAAGCGGGGCTGTGGTCGGATCAGTGCTTTTGTGAGCAGAGCCAGTGATAAGCCTGGCTGAGGGTAGGAGAAGCCATGCCATCACTGCCATCCTCAGTGAATAATTGAGTACAACATTTTTGGTTTTTCTGCGCGAAGATCGAACGTTGATATAATGTGGTAGCACACGGCCAGTAAGAGGAAGACTGTTAGTTTAGCTTCAAAATTTTGGTCATCCAATCAAATTGTGTGCCCCACCACGGTGCCTGGAGTGAAGCGGTCAAATAATCGAGGAGACACTGCTCTAGGGCAGTACCAGCCTCGTGCCTGTTAATGTGTGTTTTGTACACCAAGAGTGGGAAGTTTCTGCTGCATAACCCTGCTTTTTCATAAAATAAGCGCTATTTTCAGCTGTCACATTGGCAATAGCGCTGAGTCATCCTCTCTCATGAGCATTGCACTCACTTATCTACTTTGATCATAAGCATTTTTATTGACTAAGGAGAGCTATGTCGATTTCCCTTAGATTACGTTTTGAATGTGTTATTTCATGGCTATTTTTCTAACGACCTTGCAGTATTCAGAGGTAACAAGCAACAACATTTTACACCATGTCACACCACGACACAGGTCCAAGGTCACTCCCCAAGTAAGCTAACTGTATTTTCATGGTGCTGTGACATGTCTTAGTAGACAGGTCGAAAAAAGGTTAATCTACATCTGTAACATGTTTAGATAAGATTTAGACAGCGTTGAAATTTTGGAGTTATCAGGAACAAAGTACAGGGAGTGTGAGGTTACCTTCATTGAGCAACAGCATTAAAGGATCACTTTTTCAAAGTCCCGTAGTTCCCACCCACTTCGGCGCTTAAGTTTGAAATTTGGCGCAGAGGCGCGTGCAGTATTTGGATCGACGACGCTTCAAACACCAACATGTCGAGACATGCGAAGGAAAGGAC
Organism: Schistocerca piceifrons; assembly: GCF_021461385.2. Classification (NCBI taxonomy): domain Eukaryota; kingdom Metazoa; phylum Arthropoda; class Insecta; order Orthoptera; family Acrididae; genus Schistocerca; species Schistocerca piceifrons. Next base: position 406,981,792 of record NC_060144.1, on the reverse strand, counting down.
AAAGCTCAGAAATTCACGAAATTCATGTGAGTCGAAAGACGGGTTAATGATGTCACATTGGCACCAAATTTCATCATAGTTCTACCCAACACCAACGTGTCATACTATGAGAAGATCATCACAGACCCTCTTATCAACATTTCAACCCCTCTTTCGACGTCTCTGTGATGGAGATCAGAATCGTGACGTCCAGCATTGAAATTGCGTGTTGTTCTCATAGGTGGGCGAGGAAGATATTTCAGACACACCGCCGCTCAAAACTGACACGAAAAGGACCTCAATGAAACCACCCCTGCCACAGGAGCGTTGATTCCCCACATATTTCGTGCCTGGAAACGACAGTTCGCAGTGCGACGAGCGACAGGAAGATGTTATTGACTACCTTTGACACTGCGGACAGCCTCAGATGTTTCAACCCTTCTCTAAGGACATTGCGGGGCTGCGTCCACTTTGAAAGTGATCGCTCCCCTTTGGAGTGCAGCGCGACAGCATTTGATTCTCTCTTGTACACGCTGGAACACTAGAGACTGTTCCAAACCATTTGACGAAATTTGAACGAAGCAGAAAAGGGTACTTATGCTTTTTCAGCCCTCCTATTTTCCTCCTCTTGTGGCGGTTCAAAATGGTTCAAATGACTCTGAGCACTATGGGACTTAACTTCTAAGGTCATCAGTCCCCTAGAACTTAGAACTACTTAAACCTAACTAACCTAAGGACATCACACACATCCATGCCCGAGGCAGGAGTCGAACCTGCGACCCTAGCGGCCGCGCGGTTCCAGACTGTAGCGCCTCTAACCGCTTGGCCACCACGGCCGGCTCTTGTAGCGGGATCATACGGGAGTGCAACATTAAAATGTGCGTAAATAAATGGCAAAGGGTCCCTCTAAGACGCTTCCTCTATTCGGCAACACCGTCGCTGCCACCCATGCAACTTTTTTGAGCACATTACAAATGTACCTGTCAGAAACTTCGGCACTAAATCGGCCTGGCGGCTGCTCTATTGCCTGAAGGTAGGGAAACCCAACCAAAGGGGTAAGAAGGGGTTGCCTAACCATCAGGCACTAGAGCACCCGCCAGGCTGATTTAGTGCCGAAATTTCTGAAGATACATTTCTAATGTGCTCAGGAAAGCTGCGTGGATGACACCGACGGTGTTGCCGAATTGAGGGAGGGTTTAGAGGGACTCTTTGCCGTTTGATTCGCGCACAACGGTATGTGTCACAGTTCCAACCTCCATCGCAGAGGTGTCCAAACAGGGGTGAAATGTGGGTTAGAGGGGCTGCAACGACCTTCCCATTGTGTGACACGTACGCGGTAGCGTTGGGCAGATATTGTGGTGACGTTTAGTGCCAATGCGTCATCATTAACCCACCTCACGGCTCGCATGAACTTCTGACCTATGGCATTACCCTCGCATGTGTCGACGCCTTGCTGTTAGAAGCATCATCAAGATCGAGGTTGACGTCGGAGGGCGGCACGCTTTTGTACTATTGCGGAGGAAGGTTATACGCACCTTTGAATCAAATTTCAAACCTAAACGTCGCAACGGGTGTAAGCTACGAGGTTTCGAAAAAGTGATACTTTAATTCTGTTGCGCAGTGTATAAAGTTTACAGGCAGTAGCTGTGAGAGTCAAAGGAGATGAAAGAGGAGAAGTTTTCGAGAAGGAAATGTAAGAGGCTTGTAGCTTATCCCTGCGTTTTTCTAGTCTGTCCCTGCATCTGCTACCTAACTCCACAGTGTCTTTTCTGATATCCGCGGATGGACAGCATCTTCGGAAAGTTGCAAAGTTTATTTTCTGTGTGGAATCGAGCCATCTTTTAAGACGCGAAGAGGCTGAAAATGAGGGAAGACATGAGCTATAACATGATCGAGATCATGGTTTGCACTGAAAGTAGCTGCCAATTAAGAGATTAAGGGAAAGCGTCTTGAGTAGCCCAGTTTTATTTTCTACATGCACCGCAGCCAGACTACGTATGGCAAAATAGCCGTAACCATCAGTAGACGTGGAACCATCAACCTAACAGCGATAATGTAATAATGTGGCCTTAGTTATGCTCAAACGGAATTTTATAAAATTCTCAAAAATTATTTTACACCGCATGCATATTTGTGAACGTGTATGGGTTGATATTCAAGACGACCAGAAAATGAATAAACAAATTATGGAGACGTACTGGAAGAGGAAAGGTTGGTTTGGAAAAGGTGGAATCTCCTTCAGGCTCAAGGCACCATTTCAGGCTGTACAGAACTTTTTCAACTACTCGTACGATAGGATATCGGCATACGGGAATGGAAACTCTGTTGAGATCGCTAATTCTCTGCTCTGAACCAATAATGTTTCTACAAATTGCTTAATATTAAAGGTGTTAATGTTGCTTTTACTGATGTTCGCTGCACGTATTTAAGGTTGACGTGAATTATGTTGAGTGAGAAAGGTGACGGGACAAAGTGTGATGTAATACTCACGACGTTGAGCTTCTCGTAGGCCCACTGGTCGTGGGGTCGCTTGTAGAGCGGCGAGTGGGTGTCGGCGAAGCCGGCCCAGTTGCCTCGCAGGTCGTACGACATCACGTGGATCGCGTCCACCAGCCTGCAACACAGGGGGGCCGTAGGGCCGCTCTACAGCTTCTGTGTCCTGAGACTAGGCCCCCCAGTTGTCCCACATTCCAGTCGACTTTCGTACGCCGTTTGGGAATATCCAAACTTTTCCACTGTGAGCGAAATTCGCTCAGCAAAGAGGCCAAATATTTTATTTCCGAATTATGGCATCGTCGACAATAAATAAGAATTAAAATGACAGTTGCAGTTATAGAGGATGCTGTTCCAAAATGTATTCTGGAAAAAATACGTGGCCTAACCTGAATATTTTAGTAGAGCCTACAAACATCCATGGAAAATTTAAATTATAGATTGCAGCCATCAGTCGTCGTCCTTAAATTTTTTATTGTGCAGATCTAGATTTCGGCTAGAAGCTAGCCATTCTCAATGCTAAGAATACAAGAAGTACATAGTTAGATGATATCGTAAAAAAGTTACAAGTAATGGCTTAACTCGTATGGTTTGTATATTACATACCACTATTATTTTCGCTCAATGCATGTAATTCCCTTTGGTCGGGCTTCATCCGCAGTTCGTTGAAGACTACTGTTTGCGGAAGGTAGGCTGTATGCAGGACACATCTGTTGGTTATAATCTAATAGTGGTATGTAATAGACAAACCACACGAGTTAAGCCATTACTTGTAGCTTTTTATAACATCATCTAACTACGTACCTTTTGTATTCTTAGCATTGAGAATGGCTAGCTTCTAGCCGAAATCTAGATCTGCACAATAAAATTTAAGAAGGACGTGTGATCACTGCAATCTATAATTTACAACTCAATATAACAGTCGCTGAGTGCAACAGCTTTGTGAATGGAAGGTAACCTGATCCATGGAACGTCTTGTCGCAAATGAACGATAAGCCACAACTGCCAGTGGCATCGTTAAAATACTGGTACCTTTGCTCGACTGCTCAATGTAATGCTGAAATGGAATCTTACAAACTGGTCAAAGAGTGTTTTTCGGCACACTCGTATCTGTGAACGTACATGAGGTAAAAGGAAAGAATAACGATTATACATCTAAACAAATGAATACAGTGAGATAAAAAAAGCAGTAATAAAAAAGGCAGTCTGTTCGAAGTACACGTGTATGAACTAAATTCTACTGCTGGGTGACATTCCTGGTAGGTTAAAATTGTGTGCCGGGCCTTTCATTTAGGCATACACTTTGCTGCAGAATGAAAAATTCATTGAGGGATTCAGTTTCTGTTGCTCTTTCCCACCCTATGTAACAAGCTTTGTTATTCATCGGCAATGACGGCGAACCCCCTGAAGCCATCCAATGTGTGAAGCGGGTTCTCGCGAAGAGACTGCAAGTTTTTACTGCTGGCCTGGATATTTGCTTAGAGGATCCTGTCCCGTTACTACACTACTGGCCATTAAAATTGTTACACCACGAAGATGACGTACGACAGAAGCGGAATTTAACATACAGGAAGAAGATGCTGTGATATGCAAATGATTAGTTTTACAGAGCATTCACACAAGGTTGGCGCCGGTGGCGACACCTACAACGTGCTCACATGAGGAAAGTTTCCAACCGATTTCTCATACACAAACAGCAGTTGACCGGCGTTGCCTGGTGAAACGTTGTTGTGATGCCTCGTGTGGGGAGGAGAAATCCGTACCATCACGTCTCCGACTTTGATAAAGGTCGAATTGTAGCCTATCGCGATTGCGGTTTATCGTTTCGCGAATTCCTTGCTCGCGTTGGTCGAGATCCAATGACTGTTAGCAGAATATGGAATCGGTGAGTTCAGGAGGGTAATACGGAACGGCGCGCTGGATCCAACGTCCTCGTATCACTAGCAGTCGAGATGACAGGCATCTTATCCACATGGCTGTAACGGATCGTGCAGCCACGTCTCGATCCCTGAGTCAACAGATGGGGACGTCTGCAAGACAACAACCATCTGCACGAACAGTTCGACGACGTTAGCAGCAGCATAGCATATCAGTTCGGAGACCATGGCTGCGGTTACCCTTGACGCTGCATCACAGACAGGAGCGCCTACGATGGTGTACTCAACGATGAAACTGGGTGCGCGAATGGCAAAACGTCATTTTTTCGGATGAATCCAGATTCTGTTTACAGCATCATGATGGTCGCATCCGTGTTTGGCGACATCGCGGTGAACGCACTATGGAAGTGTGTATTCGTCATCGCCATACTGGCGTATCACTTGGCGTGATGATATGGGGTGCCATTGGTTACACGTCTCGGTCGCCTCTTGTTCGCATTGACGGCACTTTGAACAATGGACGTTACATTTCAGATGCGTTACGAACCGTGGCTCTTTCCTTCATTCGATCCCTGCAGCCGGCCGCAGTGGTCTCGCGGTTCTAGGCGCTCAGTCCGGAACGGCGCGACTGCTACGGTCGCAGGTTCGAATCCTGCCTCGGGGATGGATGTGTGTGATATCTGTAGGTTAGTTAGGTTTAAGTAGTTCTAAGTTCAAGGGGACTGATGACCACAGATGTTAAGTCCCATAGTGCTCAGAGCCATTTTTTCGATCCCTGCGAAACCCTACATTTCAGCAGGACAATGCACCACCGCATATTGCAGGACCTGTACGGGCCTTTCTGTATACAGAAAATGTTCAACTGCTGCCCTGGCCATCACATTCTCTAAATCTATCACCCTCGTCACAATACGCCAGTCACTACTCTTGATGAACCGTGGTATCGTGTTGAAGCTGCATGGGCAGCTGTACCTGTACACGCCATCCAAGCTCTGTTTGACTAAATGCCCAGGCGTATCAAGGCCGTTAATACGGCCGGAGGTGGTTGTTCTGGGTACTGATTTCTCAGGATCTATGCACCAAAATTGCGTGAAAATGTGATCACATGTCAGTTCTAGTATAATATATTTGACCAATGAATACCTGTTTATCATTTGCAATTCTTCTTGGTGTAGCAATTTTAATGGCCAGTAGTGCACAAAGACTAAAAATTACTCCAGATAGGTAGGAGATGTGTTCGAAATCGGTTCATAATACTTGCCAGCCATTCATTCTCTCACTTCACAAACGAATGAAACGTACAAATGTTCAAATGTGTATGAATTCCTAAGGGACCAAACTGCTGAGGTCATCGGTCGTTAGGCTTATTCACTGATCAAACTAATTTATGCTAAGAACAACACACATACTCATGCGCGAGGGAGGACTCGAACCTCCGGTGGGAGCCGGCGTGCAATCCGTGACACGGCGCCTCAAACCGCGCGGCCACTCCGCTCGGCTAAATGAAACGTAAGCAAACCCTGATAAGCGATGCAGTGGGAAGCGGAAGAATGCGGGCGCGCTACTCACTCGCAGAGCTCGGGCACGTGGTAGCCCTCCTGCAGGCGGAACTTGGCGAGCGGCACGGCCATGGTGATCTCCCAGCCCTTGCCCTCTGCGTCGAACGCCTCGCGCAGCTCCTGCACGAAGCACTTGAAGTGGTTCTTGTCCGAGAAGCTGCCGCCGCGGTCCGCCGCGCCGGGGTACTCCCAGTCCAGGTCGAAGCCGTCGAAGCCGTAGCGCTTCATGTACTCTGAGGGCAGCCGAGACGCAACTTAACGTCCTTCTCCAAAGCTACATGCTTCTGCAAGTGTGTGCAGAACAAAAATATTTTTGTTCTTCATACTATTTTCACGAATTAGTCACTGTACGAGCAAGAATTAACAAATCTGGCTTTTTTTTATCGGCACCAAAGATACGAGTGTTAATACATGTTATGCGAGAGTGTGCAACATGCAATATCTCTAGCTAAATTCATAGTGTGTTTGTATGTATGTAGTAAGTATGCCCACTGCGCATGTTCTCAGCTTGAATATTACATGTATTCGCCTTATTTCATAAACGTTTCTGCGCACGTTTGAGTTTTAGTAACAGTTATGGAGTAATACTGTCGTTGTTGCGGATGTAAAGAGAAGTATGTGAAAGGAGGCTCAGATACTTTTCATAGGTATGTACAACAAATGTACAACTGTAAACATCATATTGTTGTGAGGCACTGTATATACTGAAAAAAATCTGGAGACAGGTATTATAAACCCTTTTATTACAGAGATAATTTCTGTGGCCATATATTTACGAGACAAGTGCTAGATAAATTTGAAAGTCTGTTTGAGTAAGCTACCAGTTACTGTTTACATATTGGTGCTATGTTCATATGCAGATAAAATTTATACATGACGATGTGATTAATTTCCCCCAATTAATGGAAACACTTGTGTGTAACTACGCATTTCTGCGTAAGACAATTTCCTGTGCAGTGTCTTGTAACGTAATTGATTAGAACAAATTCAACAATATCAATCAGTACAACAGAATAACTAAAAAAAAGATATTGTTGGCGCCACTTCTTTTATTACCCCGAAATACGAGCACTGAAATTGTATTTTTATTTTCTTGCGCGCAACGTATGATTTTCCTTTTCTGAAGAGATGTCGAGAAAATGTTAATATTTTACTTGTCTATTAAAAAGGAGAAAGGCAAATAAAGAAAAATTGAAAATAATAGTGTACAAGCAAGTGGTGCAAATCGCATACCTCATTTACTGTAACAATTTCATAGGTCCAAATGCATTTTTTTTTCTTTTTTTTTCTTTGTGACACTTCTCCGCAGTCACTTGCACAGGGTGAAAATTATTGAACTATACGAAAAAAAATCGTCATAACTTTTGAACGGTTTGCGTTAGGACGTTCAAACTGCACGGTTAGCCGCGGGATATGACGGGAATTAGTATGCGCATTATGGTTTCGTTTAGCGACGAAGCCCACTTGCATTGGGATGGGTTCGTCAATAAGCGAAACTGGCTCATCTGGGGAACTGAGAATCCGCATTTCGCAATCGAGAAGTCTCTTCACCCTCAACACATGACTGTTTGGTGTGCAGTGTCCAGTCACGGAACAATCGGTGCGATATTTCCTGATGGTACGGTGACTACCGAACGGTACGTGAAGGTTTTGAAAGGTGGTTTCATCTCCATAATCCAAAGTGACACTGATTTCGACAAGATGTGATTCATGCAAGACGCTCGAGCCCATCGAAGCGTGAGAGTGTCTGATGTCCTGGAGGAGCACTTTGGGGACCGCAATCTGGTTCTGAGTACCCAGAGGTCACTGACATGGGCCTCGATTGACCGCCATATTCTCCGGGTCTGAACACACGCGACTCTTTTTTGTGAGGCTATATTAAAGACTAAGTGTGTATAAATAACCCCAAAATCATTTCTGAGCTGAAAACAGCTATTCAGGAGGTAATCGATATCATCGATGTTCCGACACTTCAGCGGTCATGCAGAATTTCGCTATTCGTCGGCGCCACATCATCGCCAATGATGGTAGGCACATCGAACATGTCATAACCTATATCAGAATATCTGCAGTGTCGTTTACATGTTCAAAATATAATGTATGCGTGCCGCAGTTTGTAACTAATTTACGTTTTTCGAATATGGTTCGGTAATTGTCACCCCGTACGTAATGATTAGAACAAAGATTCTGAAATAGAAATAAGTGAAAGAGGAAACGTAAAAAAATGGCTCTCATTTTTTACTCCGTTATCGAAAAAACGCGAATTAAGTGGAATCTGAGCTATGACATTGTGGCGAAAAGCACACTACCATTGCTCGTCATATCTTTAACGAAAATTCACTTTCTGGTGCAAAGCTGTTAAGATGTCTGTAAAACACGTATACAAAGTTTCACGGTACTTCTCAAGGTCATCTATTTGTAGCAGTGGAGTAATAAAACTCAAAATACGCTAAGCGCTATACAGGTAAGATGCCTAAATTGGATGCTGAAGTACAGCTGTCAGTGTGTGCCAGTCAAAGATCCTCGTATTTCGTTTCGTGCTTAACCAGTTTTCACGAAATACTACGAACTCTGCTTGCTAAAGCTATAGCTAATACTGCTTTCCACTTTCTCTGTTGCATTTGCTTCTAAGTGTTCTGCCTCACTTGGGGTGAGGTTAATAATTACTCTTGTTTCAGTGCTCTTTATTAAAGATCAGATATATTGGTATAAATCTGATAGGTTTTGTTAGGCAATTTTTATTCCAAATTAAACGTCCAAGCTACCTTTAATCTCTGCAGGGAGCATGTTCCACGACATGGCGTCACAGTCCACTACTGGAGACACTGAAGGCAATCATTCTACAACGTCAGACTACGAGGGTCAACTAAGACGTATTTGGCCCTACATGTTTTCAGTCGCGACCATACACATACACTGTAACCAAAGTATAATAAGTGTTCCAAGTAGGTTCGACTATTTTCCACATAATCCCCGATGCAGGTCAATCATTTGCCCATTCTAAGTTAGAAACTTTGGCTTTAACATGCTTGCCTTTGGCTTGAGGCGCGAAATCTGGTTCGGCACAAATTCTCACTGTCGTCATTCCATTTCACAGCTGATGTTCATATTCGCAACTGCGAATGCATTTCATGAGAATACTGGTGGTAAACATTCCACAAGGCTAGTATTCGTGATTGATGAAAATGAGTTGGCATTCCTAAAATGACTGAAAACTCAATCCCTTTCGACAAGCAGCCTTTTAATCATTTGCAGTGACCGCTGTCAATATACCTACGAAAGTGTGAAATCTTGTGCGTAAGGGGCACAGCTATTCAAGACGCAAGGAGAGACATTAGCGATGTGTGCCTATAGTGCGCATTCCCCCCGCAACGCCTGCGTGGAATGTCTGGCTGTTACAGCCAGTGGTGACGGTGGGTGTGTCGATTGTGAGGTGGTCACACAGACTGGGTGAGCGCTCTCGTTTGTCCTCCGTACTCGGTACTCGCCTTACTCGTTACTGGTTTCTAGATACTAAGTTCTCGGTACTAGGTACTCAATATTCGTTACTAGGTACTCGTTGTACTTGATACTCGTTACTAGGTACTAGGTATTCGATGGTCTGTACATGGTACTTGGTACTCGTTGCTGGGTACTAAATCCTCGGTACTAGGCACTGTGGTACCCGTTACTAGGTAGTAGGCATTCGATGGTCTGTACCTTGTACTTGGTAATCGTTGCTAGGTGCTAAATCCTCGGTACTAGGCACTGTGGTACTCTTTACTAGGTAGTAGGTTATTCGATGGTCTGTACCTGGTACTTGATACTCGTTGCTGGGTACTAGATCCTCGGTACTAGGTACTGTGGTACTCATTACTAGGTACTAGGTATTTGATGGTCTATACCTGGTATCTGGTACTCGGTACTAGGTACTGTGGTACTCGGTACTCACCGACGACGCTGGCGATGAGGCTGCGCCTGCGGGCCGGCACGGCGGCCATGGCCGAGTACTTGCGCCCGCCCTCGGCCCAGCCGCCGATGGCCAGCTGCGTCTTCAGCCCTGGATACTTGCTCTTCAGCGCCGTGAAGTTGGCGAAGCCGTGGTTGTCCACGTCGTTCTGCCGAAAAGCGTCACACACATACGTATATGTCTATGAATTTACCATTAGAACAGTATCTGAAATAAGTGACAGTTCAACACGAAAAGTAGTCTACTTCGCATATTTTCATACGCTTATGTCATTTGGTATTATTTTCTGAGGTAACTCTTCTGATTCAAAAAGGGTATTTTTGGCTCAAAAACGGGCTGTTCGAGCTATATGTCGTGTAAGTTCGAGAACCTCTTGTCGACCCATATTCAATAGTCTGGGAATTCTGACGTTGCCCTCACAGTATATATTTTCTTTAATGTCGTTGGTTGCAAGCAATATTAGCTTATTCCCAAGATTTAGCAGCTTTCACTCAGTTAATACTAGGCAGAAATCAAATCTGCATGTGGAATGCACTTCCTTGACTCTTGTGCAGAGAGGAGTGCACTATTCTGCTGCATCCATTTTCAATAAACTGCCACAAGAACTCAAAAATCTTAGCAGTAGCCCAAACGCTTTTAAGTCTAAACTGAAGAGTTTCCTCATGGCTCAGTCCTTCTATTCTGTCGAGGAGCTCCTGGAAGAGCTGAAAAATTAAGCAAATTCCGTGTATTGACTCGTTCCATGACCATGGAGACTTCTCCTTAATTTGGTCCCACGGAACAATAAATAAATAAATAAATAAAAAAGAAATCTTCTTTGAATTGTGCTCAGCACTTCGATTTGTTGCGTGAAAGACATTTTTAATGCAACCCAAAACCGCTATAAATAATCGTATGAATACGACAGCATGCGTCCCTAAAACGTTCCAAAACGCGTGGCATAAAACGGGTTTTTCCGGTGTTCATACCTCGAGTTCTGTTGGTGGTAAAAAGGTAGCGTCAAGTGTTTTGGATAGCCGTTGGGCTAGGTACGGACCGTTTGTGTACCAATGGAAGGATCGTCTGAGTGTCACAACCTACAGTATACATCACACACTTTCTCCTGCTTAGGCAAATGGAGCAAATCGGTCAGCCTGATGTGCCTTATCGAGTCATCATCAGTTCATCGGCGGTTCCTCGAAAGACCCCTGAAATAGCGTATTTTTACTATATTTTCGCCTTCACCAGCGGACCAAAACTCAGTCGAGGATTCCAAGACGGCTATGCTCAGCAAATGGCTGAAATTTTTACGATGTATTCCTAAGATCCCGATCTCGAACAATCTTGAAAATTTTCACCATATCTTTACCCGTTTTTGAGCTACAGAGGTTCATTGTTACCCTAACCAAGTACGTAAAATACGCACGTAAAATCCGGTGTGCGGCAAAAACGTAGATTATAAACTGACGTAGTATGGAGAAATACACAGCAAAGTGTCTCCTTCATCACCTGGGAACCCCTTGTTGTAGCACTGAAACGCACGCAATTATTTCACTTAAAATGCGGTTTTGTGTTATTTCAGTTTCACATAAGGAAATTATCTAAGTTTTACTGACCAATACACTTGTTTTCATATAGGTTACATGCCCTTCCGTAACAGGGACAAGGAGGAAACCAGCGGAAAAATGCTCCTATCGGAGCATAAAAAATGCGGATATGTTTCTGCTTATTTAAAAGACTGAAAAGTGGGGTATAAGCTCCTGCACCCTACCTTCCTTAGTACCTTTTAATTTTGAAAAAAAATGGATAGGAACATATTCGCGCTTTTTTATGCCGGGGGAGAAGGCAATGGCAGTGGTAAAAATGCGGAAAAGTAATAAATACTGGTAGATACTAGACAGTGGTTGTGTTATATAAAGAGCGAAGCACACAATGGAAGTGTGAGGGGAAAAGGAGAGACACAATGTCAGTGGAACAAAGTTGACAGTGACAGAACGGTTCTAGCAAAAGAGTGTAGGAGACAGTGCTATAGGGGAGGGGGAGGGATAAAGAGAAAGAGAAAGGAAAAGTGAGAGCCAGTGATAAGGAGAGACAGGGTATATGATAATTGCAACAAGGAAGAGAGAAAGCGACAGTGAGAAGAGAAAGCAGCAGTAGCAAGGAAGGAATGAGATATTAGCAGTAAGAAAGAGCAAGAGGGAGACAGAACGAAGGGGACTCTGGCCGGGACACAGGAGACAATGACAGAGAGACACAAAGGGATAATGACAATGAGTTGCGCTGAAAGAGTGATTGAAAATGGGCAACTGGGAGTGGATGGGTATAAGCGACTGGCAGTAGTGGACTAGTGGGTATGAGTGACTTACTGTTTGGGGGGCTTGTGGGAGTATTCGGTGAGCTGCATGTTAAAGAGAGCGCGAATGTGTTGGAATGCCAAAATTTTTGGAAAATTTTTAAAGGTGTTGAGGAAGGTGGCATCTGGTACCCCACTTTTCACTCAGAGCATATGCTTCCATGAGGTTTAGGGATTTAACCTAGATGACGTCCATATCTTGCGACGATATTTTGGCTGACAACGAGGAAGGTGTCCGACGTGATTATAGCAGTACGACGGGACTTAACAGACTTGAACGCTAAACGGTTGTTGGAGCTAGACGCAAAGAACATTCTGTTTCAGAAATCGTCAAGGAATTTAATATTTCGAGACCCACAGCATCAAGAGTTTGCCGAGAATACCAAATTTCAGGCATTGTCTCTTACTATGGACTATGCAATGGCTGTCGCTATTCAATTAACAACCGAGAGAAGCTGCAGAGTTGTCAGTGCTAATAGACAGGCAACTCCGCGTGAAATAACTGCAGAAATCAACGTAGGACATGCGACCAACGTATCGTTAAGACAGTGCTGTGAAACTTTGCGTCAGTGGGCTATGGCAGCAGACGACCGACGCGCGTGCCTTTGTTACCAGCATGGTATCGCCTGCAGCCCATTCCCTGGGCTCGTGACCATATCGGTTGGACTCTAGACGAATGGGTAACCGTGGTCTGTTCAGATGAGTCCCGATTTTAGTTGGTAAGTGCTGATAATAGGGTTCGAGTGTGACTTATACTCCTCGACGCCATGGACCCTAGTTGTCAATAAGGCACTGCACAAGCTGGTGATGGCTACATAATGGTGTGGGCTGTGTTTACACGGAATAGACTTGATCCTCTGGATGTTTGGCTACTTGGAGACCATTTGCAGCCATTATTGGACGTCATGTTTCCAAACGGCCATGGACTTCTTTTGGGTGACAATTCACCATGCCACTGGGCCGCAATTGTTACGATTGGTTTGAAGAACGTTCTGACCAATTCGAGCGAATGATTTGGTCACCCAGATCGCTCGACTTGAGTCCCATCGATCGTTTATGGGACATAATCAGGAGGTCAGTTCGTGCACAAAATTCTGCACCGGCAACGCACCGCCTATACAGACGCCATTTTGAAGGCTACGGTTAGCTCCGGCTCTTATTGGAACTTCATTAAACTGTAGGGACTGAAATGAGGAAATATTCCACGATGTCCCACGACAAATTCCGCACTTTTACAACTGAAACTGGCCGAGAAAAAAAATGTGTTGCATTATTTACTGAGTGCCTCTCGTACATCACCGTATGCCATGCAACTCTTTGGAAAGTAAGTATCAATAAATTTCCGTGTTCAGCGCATGGTATGTCACTTCCCTGATGACTGACTTCACTGAACGAAGTTATGCTCTTCGGAAGAGAAAATATTAATCACACCACCCTGCACACAGTCTCTTTGGAGTGCTGTGGTTGGTGTAGTACCAGGCAGTCATGAAACCGTCCATTGCTTACGTAAGTAATGTCAAATAACTGATGCGATGTGTATCCGCCTGTCAATTGTATAGAATCAGCATAGTGAAATGAAATGATCGTAAGGCATTATTGGCCGGGAGTCCTTATCTGCTGCCTAGTAGACTGCTTTTTATTTGACGTCAACTCGGTGACGTGCGCATCAATGATGATGAAATGATGAACAGGACATCACAACACGCAGCCCCGGACGGATAAAATCTCTGACCCGGCTGGGAACTGAACTCGGGTCCTCCGCAAAGCACTCAGCCACACTGATGGCCCACGAAGAGATCACGGTAAGTGTCATAAACCTATTTCTCAGAAACTTTGTTCGGTCGAAGTTGGTTCAAAATAAGCGAACAGGTATCTCAGATTATCCGTAGATATTCGACCGTCTCTGAAAAAACGATGGTCAAAGTTTCCGAGGTACTGTATGTGCCTTTTAGCGAGTTAGCATTTCAGTAAGAGTGGCTGTACAGTGGCTCGCGTCGCGGCTTTGCACTTTTGCGTCCCGTCTTCGAAACCCGAGTATTACTTTTGCTTCTATTTTTGACTCTCATTTATCCACCCATGTCCATAGAAGATTATTACACAAATGTTTTGCAGTGTATGTTGAAATAACGTTGTCTTAATTCGTCTACTAATTGTATGTCTGGTGAATGTAGTTAGAAAAAAAAGGATAGAAAAATTATTTGAAATTGTTTTTGGTGAAATTTCAGTAGGGTATCTTGATTTATAGCCAAATTGCAAACGCTAGTTTTCGGAAAAGTGATCCTTTATGTGTGGTTTGCCGACAAATTATTGCTAACGCGGGGAATCTTCAGCAATGTTCTTTTCTTTCCTGATTGAGATCCACACGAAGAAATCTCGCTGTGGCAAACCCGCCTTCACGCGATGCTCATGGCGTTGGAATTTTCTATGTTTCTAATGTTTCTAAGATCCGTATCATTCATGAGAATGCAACAGATCCTCCTGAAGAATAAACATATGAACAAAAAAGCAGAATAAATGTTCAAATGTGTGTGAAATCTTATGGGACTTAACTGCTAAGGTCATCAGCCCCTAAGATTACACACTACTTACCCTAAATTATCCTAAGGACAAACACACACACACACACACATGCCCGAGGGAGGACTCGAACCTCCACAGGAACCAACCGCACAGTTCATGACTGCAGCGTCCGAGACCGCTCGGCTAATCCCGCGCGGTTAGGAGAATTAAAAACTGATATAAGAATATGAGGATTTTAGAAGATTTTAACCCCTGAAAGTGCCATACACACATACACATAATAAACTTATAACACTTATTGCGAAACTTGGTTGTTATGTTGGATCCACTATTTAACCTTTCGTGTAATGAGCATGTACTGACATCTGTAGATAAACGAAAAAAAAACAATATAAATTAGATGAAAATAATAATCGGGTTTCGAACACACACCTAAATTACGTCGAAGACTTTGATGGTCATTTTCTCAGAAGCGGTCGAGTATCTACGGTTAAGCCGAGACTTGTGTTCTCTTATTTTGCCTCCTCTTCCACTGATCGAAGAAAATTGGGTTATGGTACTTGCCGTGTTCTTCTCCTAATAGGTGGATACCTGCGGAGTAAAATACGTAGACGTGGAGTCGTGACAGAAATGAGCCATTGCGTTTGGACGCGTCCATAACCACAGCATGAATGATGACCCTCATTTGCTCGTGTATCAACATGAACTGTCCAAGTTTCTACAAGAAATGGTGTACCACTGGCAGCCATGTTGTACCCCGAAAGAATAGTGGTCGTAGGAAGAACAGCGACCGGAGACGAGTGTTACATCTTGACAGTTACAATCGCTTTCGAACCTGACAGAAATTTCTGCTGTTGGCGAATGCAGGTCTATCTCAACCAGTTTCAGAGCGAGCATTGCGATGGGTATTCCAACCATGGACACTTGGGTGTTTCGCAAAAGATCATTTCTCAAAGTGCCACATCAAGATGGCTGTCTTTAGTGGGCCAAACACAGAGACTGGACAACAGCTCACTTGAGGCGGCTCCGAAAAGTCGCCATTTTGTCTCTTTTCCAGTTATGCACAGCATCGAGTGCACTGACGGCTCACCAGGGCTCGTAGCCCACACTGTGCCTGTGAGTGGACATGTGGCTGCTCCTTCAGCAAGGTCCGAGCAGGCACACGGGGGGAGGGGTTTATTAGTTATTGGGAGCTCCAACGTTAGGCGGGTGATGGAGCCCCTTAGGGAAGTAGCGGAAAGGTCGGGGAAGAAGGCCAGTGTTCAATCTGTCTGCTTGCCGGGGGGTCTCATCCGAGATGTGGAGGAGGCCCTACCGGCGGCGATAGAGAACACTGAGTGCACCCGACTGCAAATTGTTGCTCATGTCGGCACCAATGACTCCTGCCGTCTGGGTTCAGAAGTCATCCTCAGTTCGTACAGGCGGTTGGCGGAATTGGTGAAGGCGGAAAGCCTCGCTCGCGGGGTGGAATCAGAGCTAACTATTTGTAGTATCGTTCCCAGAACCGATCGCGGTCCTCTGTGTGGTGTCACCGCCAAAAGTATTCCAGAAGCTACGTACTATTTTTGCTACTATACAGACCTAGTCCTGTTCCAGACCTCACGCCATCCTGCGTGAGCTTAAACGCGTGCCTTTCGGCTTCACCTCATAGTGGCTTGGCTGTCTTGCCAAGTCACAACACTCTGGTTTGGAGCCGAGTGGAAGGCTTAAACCAGAGGCTCAGACGATTCTGCGGAGATCTGGGGTGCAAATTTCTCGACCTCCGCTATCGGGTGGAGAAATGTAGGGTCCCCCTGAATAGGTCAGGCGTGCACTACACGCCGGAAGCGGCTACAAGGGTAGCGGAGTACGTGTGGAGTGCACATGGGGGTTTTTTAGGTTAGAGAATTCCCTCCCTAGGCCCGACAAGACGCCTCCTGAGACGCGGCAAGGTAGGAGTAGGCAAAATGCAACAGGGAATAACAATATTAATGTGCTAATAGTAAACTGCAGGAGCGTCTATAGAAAGGTCCCAGAACTGCTCTCATTAATAAAAGGTCACAACGCCCATATAGTACTAGGGACAGAAAGTTGGCTGAAACCAGACGTAAACAGTAATGAAATCCTAAACTCAGATTGGAATGTATACCGCAGAGACAGGCTGGACAGTGAAGGGGGAGGCGTGTTTATAGCGATAAGAAGTGCAATAGTATCGAAGGAAATTGACGGTGATCCGAAATGTGAAATGATTTGGGTGGATGTCACGGTTAAAGCAGGCTCAGACATGGTAATTGGATGTCTCTATAGGCCCCCTGGCTCAGCAGCTGTTGTGGCTGAGCACCTGAAGGATAATTTGGAAAATATTTCGAGTAGATTTCCCCACCATGTTATAGTTCTGGGTGGAGATTTTAATTTGCCGCATATAGACTGGGAGACTCAAACGTTCATAACGGGTGGCAGGGACAAAGAATCCAGTGAAATTTTTTAAGTGCTTTATCTGAAAACTACCTTGAGCAGTTAAACAGAGAACCGACTCGTGGCGATAACATATTAGACCTTCTGGTGACAAACAGACCCGAACTATTTGAAACAGTTAACGCAGAACAGGGAATCAGCCATCATAAAGTGGTTACGGCCTCGATGATTTCAGCCGTAAATAGAAATATTAAAAAGGGTAGGAAGATTCTTCTGTTTAGCAAAAGTGACAAAAAGCAGATTTCAGAGTACCTGATGGCTCAACACAAAAGTTTTGTCTCAAGTACAGATAGTGTTGAGGATCAGTGGACAAAGTTCAAAACCATCGTACAATATGCGTTAGATGAGTATGTGCCAAGCAAGATCCTAAGAGATGGAAAAGAGCCACCGTGGTACAACAACCGAGTTACAAAACTGCTGCGGAAGCAAAGGGAACTCCACAGCAAACATAAACATAGCCAAAGCCTTGCAGACAAACAAAAATTACGCGAAGCGAAATGTAGTGTGAGGAGGGCTATGCGAGAGCCGTTCAATGAATTCGAAAGTAAAGTTCTATGTACTGACTTAGCAGAAACTCCTAAGAAATTTTGGTCTTATGTCAAAGCGGTAGGTGGATCAAAACAAAATGTCCAGACACTATGTGACCAAAATGGTACTGAAACAGAGGATGACAGACTAAAGGCCGAAATACTAAATGTCTTTTTCCAAAGTTGTTTCACAGAGGAAGACTGCACTGTAGTTCCTTCTCTAGATTGTCGCACAGATGACAAAATGGTAGATATCGAAATAGACGACAGAGGGATAGAGAAACAATTAAAATCGCTCAAAAGAGGAAAGGCCTCTGGACCTGATGGGATACCAGTTCTATTTTACACAGAGTACGCGAAGGAACTTGCCCCCTTTCTTGCAGCGGTGTTCCGTAGGTCTCTAGAAGAGCGTAGCGTTCCAAAGGATTCGAAAAGGGCACAGATGATCCCCGTTTTCAAGAACGGACGTCGAACAGATGTGCAGAACTATAGACCTATATCTCTAACGTCGATCAGTTGTAGAATTTTGGAACACGTATTATGTTCGAGTATAATGACTTTTCTGGAGACTAGAAATCTACTCTGTAGGAATCAGCATGGGTTTCGAAAAGGACGGTCATGTGAAACCCAGCTCGCGCTATTCGTCCACGAGACTCAGAGGGCCATAGACACGGGTACACGTAGATGCCGTGTTTCTTGACTTCCGCAAGCCGTTCGATACAGTTCCCCACAGTCCTTTAATGAACAAAGTAAGAGCATATGGACTATCAGACCAATTGTGTGATTGGATTGAGGAGTTCCTAGATAACAGAACGCAGCATGTCATTCTCAATGGAGAGAAGTCTTCCGAAATAAGAGTGATTTCAGGTGTGCCGCAGGGGAGTGTCATAGGACCGTTGTTATTCACAATATACATAAATGACCTTGTGGATGACATCGGATGTTCACTGAGGCTTTTTGCAGGTGATGCTGTGGTGTATCGAGAGATTGTAAAATGGAAAATTGTACTGAAATGCAGGAGGATCTGCAGCGAATTGACGCATGGTGCAGGGAATGGCAATTGAATCTCAATGTAGACAAGTGTAATGTGCTGCGAATACATAGAAAGATAGATCCCTTATCATTTAGCTACAAAATAGCAGGTCAGCAACTGGAAGCAGTTAATTCCATAAATTATCCGGGAGTACGCATTAGGAGTGATTTAAAATGGAATGATCATATAAAGTTGATCGTCGGTAAAGCAGATGCCATACTGAGATTCATTGGAAGAATCCTAAGGAAATGCAATCCGAAAACAAAGGAAGTAGGTTACAGTACGCTTGTTCGCCCACTGCTTGAATACTGCTCAGCAGTGTGGGATCCGTACCAGATAGGGTTGATAGAAGAGATAGAGAAGATCCAACGGAGAGCAGCGCGCTTCGTTGCAGGATCATTCAGTAATCGCGAAAGCGTTACGGAGATGATAGATAAACTCAAGTGGAAGACTCTGCAGGAGAGACGCTCAGTAGCTCGGTACGGGCTTTTGTTAAAGTTTCGAGAACATACCTTCACCGAAGAGTCAAGCAGTATATTGCTCCCTCAAACGTATATCTCGCGAAGAGACCATGAGGATAAAATCAGAGAGATTAGAGCCCACACAGAGGCATACCGACAATCCTTCTTTCCACGAACAATACGAGACTGGAATACACTCCTGGAAATGGAAAAAAGAACACATTGACACCGGTGTGTCAGACCCACCATACTTGCTCCAGTCACTGCGAGAGGGCTGTACAAGCAATGATCACACGTACGGCACAGCGGACACACCAGGAACCGCGGTGTTGGCCGTCGAATGGCGCTAGCTGCGCAGCATTTGTGCACCGCCGCCGTCAGTGTCAGCCAGTTTGCCGTGGCGTACGGAGCTCCATCGCAGTCTTTAACACTGGTAGCATGCCGCGACAGCGTGGACGTGAACCGTATGTGCAGTTGACGGACTTTGAGCGAGGGCGTATAGTGGGCATGCAGGAGGCCGGGTGGACGTACCGCCGAATTGCTCAACACGTGGGGCGTGAGGTCTCCACAGTACATCGATGTTGTCGCCAGTGGTCGGCGGAAGGTGCACGTGCCCGTCGACCTGGGACCGGACCGCAGCGACGCACGGATGCACGCCAAGACCGTAGGATCCTACGCAGTGCCGTAGGGGACCGCACCGCCACTTCCCAGCAAATTAGGGACACTGTTGCTCCTGGGGTATCGGCGAGGACCATTCGCAACCGTCTCCATGAAGCTGGGCTACGGTCCCGCACACCGCTAGGCCGTCTTCCGCTCACGCCCCAACATCGTGCAGCCCGCCTCCAGTGGTGTAGCGACAGGCGTGAATGGAGGGACGAATGGAGACGTGTCGTCTTCAGCCTTGGTGCCAATGATGGTCGTATGCGTGTTTGGCGCCGTGCAGGTGAGCGCCACAATCAGGACTGCATACGACCGAGGCACACAGGGCCAACACCCGGCATCATGGTGTGGGGAGCGATCTACTACACTGGCCGTACACCACTGGTGATCGTCGAGGGGACACTGAATAGTGCACGGTACATCCAAACCGTCATCGAACCCATCGTTCTACCATTCCTAGACCGGCAAGGGAACTTGCTGTTCCAACAGGACAATGCACGTCCGCATGTATCCCGTGCCACCCAACGTGCTCTAGAAGGTGTAAGTCAACTACCCTGGCCAGCAAGATCTCCGGATCTGTCCCCCATTGAGCATGTTTGGGACTGGATGAAGCGTCCTCTCACGCGGTCTGCACGTCCAGCACGAACGCTGGTCCAACTGAGGCGCCAGGTGGAAATGGCATGGCAAGCCGTTCCACAGGACTACATCCAGCATCTCTACGATCGTCTCCATGGGAGAATAGCAGCCTGCATTGCTGCGAAAGGTGGGTATACACTGTACTAGTGCAGACATTGTGCATGCTCTGTTGCCTGTGTCTATGTGCCTGTGGTTCTGTCAGTGTGATCATGTGATGTATCTGACCCCAGGAATGTGTCAATAAAGTTTCCCCTTCCTGGGACAATGAATTCACGGTGTTCTTATTTCAATGTCCAGGAGTGTAGAAGGGAGAACCGATAGAGGTACTCAAGGTACCCTCCGCCACACACCGTCAGGTGGCTTGCGGGGTATGGATGTAGATGTAGATCTCTGCACCATAAGATTAATAGTGTGGAAA
This sequence comes from Schistocerca piceifrons, assembly GCF_021461385.2. Lineage (NCBI taxonomy): Eukaryota > Metazoa > Arthropoda > Insecta > Orthoptera > Acrididae > Schistocerca > Schistocerca piceifrons. The sequence goes on along the minus strand of NC_060144.1, from coordinate 406,960,894 downwards.
GAGTCATTTTACATACATATGACAACTTAATTTGTAAATATGGCATCACGCTGTAATTCCTACCCTATACCTTTCGAACATTACAGTTTTAATTTTATTTTTAAATTTTACCTTGCTGTCTGTCAAACATTTTATATACTGGGTAAGTTATCAAAACTTTTTGCTGCAGCATTGTGCACTCCTTTCTGTAATAGAGACAACCTTAATGTGGAATAATGAATGTCATTTTTCCTTCTGGTATTGTAATTATACACGTCATTGTTCCTTTTGAACTGCAGTGATTATTTACAACAAACTTCATGATGGAATAAATATACTGTGAACCAATAATCAGAATGGCAAACTCTTTAAACAGATGTCTACAAGATGATCGCGGATGTGCACCACATACTACACTTACAGCATTTTTTTGAGCAATGAAGACATTCTTTCGTAAATACGAGTTACCATAGAACTTTGTCCCGCGTGACATAAAAATATGCAAAATATGTCAACATACTGAGTTGTCTTACCCCAAGATTTGCAGTTATAAGTGCAAATGTGGCTGAACTAAGTTGTTTTAGGAGTTCCAAAATGTGCTCTTTCCAGTTTAAATTCTCATCATAAGAAAACCAAATAACTTTGACGTTTCCACTGTATTTATTATTTCCCCACTGTGTGCTACACTTACCATTTGTGTAGTACCCCTCCCTAGTTGTGTATTTTAAATTTGAGAATGAGACCTTTCGTAGAAAACCAGTCAATGATAGTTTTCAAAACATCTTTACTATTTTTTCTGTTCCTTTATTTTTACTTGGATTCATTACCACACTAATGTCCTCTGCAAAAAGAACTAATTCTGCTTGCTGTGTATTAGGAAGAAGACCGTTTACACATACAAAGACTTAAGATTGTGCCTTGGGGAACCCTATGTCTGATTTCTCCCCCAGCCAAAATAATGTCTCCGGATTATATTGGTTTAATTACGAAGTAAATCTTCCTGCGTTCTTTTGTTTTTGCTGTGATATTATCCACCGGTTGGCTATACCATCAGTCCCACAAAACTTGAATCTTTCTACGAGAATATTGTGATTCACACTGTCAAATGCCTTAGACAGGTCGCAGAAAATACCAACCGACGCTATTTTATTATTTAATGCTTGTGAAATTCGGTGAGTGAATATATAAATGGTATTCCTCAGTGGAATAACAGTCGATCAAATATGCAAGTCAGCATCTCGCAATTTGGAGTTTTTCTTTAACTGGCTATGGCGTACCTGGAGAAACTTGTGGGTTAACTTGTTGGCCGAATTGAGACCACAATGAAGTCTAGAGGCGGTGGTACACGATATTAGTGCGCTGTCTCTCTAGGGTGACCATTGTTTTGTTGCTTGTATATAACTAAGGGTCAAGAATTACCATGTTATGTGGATGTTGTGTCGCTTATTGTGTCGAACGGACATACATTAGGTAGATCAACTCTCACTGGCAGTTAAATTTTAAGAAATTTGTAATGATACCCTGTCGAGTGGTCGCTGAGCAATGTGTAGCGCTGCGCTGCAGTTACCTCCGGGTCAATGACGAGCACGCCCCAGGTGACGTTGCTGACGCCGATGAAGGAGTAGACGAGGTGGGTGCACATGCTGGCCGGGACGTCGTCGATGCCGTAGCGGCCGATGCCGGGCCGGTAGATGGCCCAGTTGCTGAAGTAGCAGACCACCCGACCGCGGTCGCCCACTGCACAGGCACACGCAGGTACTGTAGCCGTCACACACAGTAGCTCACAACTACAAACCTCTCACACGTGTGACAGAGGAAACAAAATAAAGTTTTCTTACAGAGGAAACTAAAGGTCGAAAAGCTGCAGCCAACAAGTCGTCACTTTAACTGCAGTAACATTTATTGCTATCGTAGTCCTCAGTCCGAAGACCGGTTCGGCGCGTCTCTCCATGTACAAGTCTCTCCAGTCCTGTATAGCTGCCGGCCGCGGTGGGCGAGTGGTTCTAGGCGCTTCAGTCCGGAACCGCGCTGCTGCTGCGGTCGCAGGTTCGAATCCTGCCTCGGGCATGGATGTGTGTGATGTCCTTAGGTTAGTTAGGTTTAAGTAGTTCTAAGTCTAGGGGACTGATAACCTCAGATATTAAGTCGCATAGTGCTTAGAGACATTTCAACCATTTTTGAACCTGTATAGCTAATACTTCTGTTTGAAGTTGCTGAAGCCTTGGTGTCCAACTACATCTTTTCCTATTCCCGTTCACCCGCGTACTTACTCCCATTACCAAATTAACAACCCCTTAGTGCTTCAGGTTTTGCCCTCTCAGCCTGTTACTTCTTTTACTCGAGGAGCGGTATAAAGCTTTTTTCCCCAAACTCGCTTTTTTGGTACACAAGCGACTGTGTACAAAACTGAAAAGACGACAGGGTCAAGTTCAGATTGTTGAGGTCTCTGTGGTTGGAGATAGAACAGAAACACTTGGATGTGAGGCTAAGGAGGTGATAGGGGAATGAGACTCTGGGTCGACTTGCTGGTCTGCTTTTTACTGCTTCTTCACATCTTTCCAAGGAGCAAGTGGAAGAGCACAGATTCAAATGGTTCAAATGGCTCTGAGCACTATGGGACTTAACTACTGAGGTCATTAGTCCCCTAGAACTTAGAACTACTTAAACCTAAGTAACCTAAGTACATCACATACATCCATACCCGAGGCAGGATTCGAACCTGCGGCCGTAGCGGTCGCGCGGTTCTAGACTGTAGCGCTTAGAACCGCTCGGCTACTCCGGCCGGCAAGAGCACAGACGCTAGTTTATAAGTTCAGCAAGCGTAAGACATAGATGAGGCTTTCAAACAATTACCGTAAGAAATGGCCACCCCAGTGTATAACTTCGTTAAGATTTGGGTGCATACATTAATATATGATACTTCAGACCACGAAGCATGGAAGTACCAGATTATATTTCTCTAATTGAACACTTAAGTTCCAGTAGTCGTCTCAATAAACGTAAATGTCGTGTGACTAGGGCTTCCCGTCGGATAGACCGTTCGCCGGGTGCAAGTCTTTCTATTGGACACCACTTCGGCGACTTGCGCGTCGATGGGGATGAAATGATGATGTTTAGGACAATACAACACCCAGTACCTGAGCGGAGAAGATCTCCAACCCAGCCAGGAATCGAACCTGGGCGCTTAGGATTGACATTCTGTTGCGCTGACCACTCAGCTACCGGAGGCGGACACTCGTCTCAATGAAACTGACATACAGACAAATGTATGGTGGAAACCAGTATGCTTAGTCCAGAGGCACTCACAGGCGAGCTTTTTGCAAGTTCTTCTTAGTATATAACATGAAGAGAGTTTTATGTTCACTCACATCCACTGCCGGAAAAATAATTAGTACACCCATTTAGAGGTTCCCAATTCACTCAACGTTTATTGGTGCAACAGTGCATATGGAGTACACGAAATGATTACATTTACGTATCAACAGCACTAGTGATACTGAGGCACCAGGTATCGACCCGTGCTGAAGCACCCATATTAGTACGTGGTGTAGCCTCAATGGGCAGCAGTGCAGGCGCTGACTCTGGCAGTCAGTCGATCGTGCGGAAAGCGATTACTGTCCTGGGATACGTTATTCCTCGCCTGCTGGACCTGCTCACTTAGTTCTGTAAGAGTTGTTGGTTGACGACTTGGACGAGTCATTTCTCTGCCATCACATCCCACACATGCTCGATTGGAGACAAGTCGGAGATCGAGCTGGCCAGGGAAGTTGCTGCACGTCTTGCAGAACATGTTGAGTTTCACGGGCAGTGCGTGGGCGAGTATTATCCTGTTGGAACAACATATCACCTTTCTATTGCATAACGACAAAAGAACGGATCCAACAACATTCTGCACGTACCAAGCGCTGGTTACGTCCCCTCCAGAAGGTGAACGAGAGTTTTAGGTTGGGGCCAGTGTGTCTTGAACGAATGCACTCTACGGCACAGCGTTCACCAGGTCTACGTACCAACGACTATTGCTTACCTGCAGGCAGAATCACTTCTAAACGGAAACAAAATGACATTTCGTTGAATGGTGCCACACCACCTCTTCACCCTCAGCCAGTAAAGTCACGGCAATGGTCTTCTGGGACTGTACAGGGGTATTTTGTTTGGTATCCTCCCTCATCGTGCAGCAGTCAACACTGAAATATATTATGGTACCCTCAGGTAATTGAAGAAATGACTTCAACGTATTCGTTGCCAGAAAAATACAAACGAACTTCTCGTTCTCCGTGACAAAGCAAGGCTTCACACAAGTATGTACACCCGAGAGGAGCTCAGAAAACTTCTTTGGATTGCTCTTTCTCATCCACTCTACAGCCTCAATCTCGCACCTTCCTACATCCATCTGTTTGGTCCAATGAAGACACACTCCGCGGGAATCAGTATATAGATGATGGAGAGGTTTTTGATGCAGCAAGGCGTTGGGTCCGACGTCGAGCGGTAGAGTGGTACTACGCGGGCATACAGGCCTTTCCACCCAGGTGGCGCACGTCCGGTGCACTGAACAGAGATTACGTTGAAAAGTATGATGTTTTTAGCCAAAAGAGTGGGGAATAATATGTTACTGGAAACCTGAATAAAACCAACCTGCTTTCAGAAAAATGTGTTGCGTCATTTCTTGAACGCCCCTCGTACTTTATATTACGGTTTGTCTCTAAAAATAAAAAGTAAATAAATAAAGGTGTATGTTATGACTTCGCGTCACCTTTCAAGGACTTTTGCGTATGCCTGACCCCACAACACAACTATCAATCCAGTTGGTTGCTAACAGGATTTAATTAGCCGAATAAAGTATTATGATTCATGCCAGCCGGAAACTAGCGTTCTATGCTATTACGACATTTTACATGAAGCAAGCTCTCTTTTTGTCGCTTCTGCGTACAGGTCTCCCTGTCGCCTTCGCTGCCAATGCTAATTCCATGCTTAAATGTTCAGATTTTGCACAAGGTTAATGAAATCATGTTATTATTTTGTTCATGATAGAAAAAGTACCTTCCCGGTAACTGAATGGTAAGCGTGACAAAATGTCAATCCTAAGAGCCCGGGTTCGATTCCCGGCTGAGTCGGAGATTTTCTCCGCTCACGGACTGGGTGTTGTGTTGTCCTAATCATCATCATTTCCTCCCCATCAACGCGCAAGTCGCCGAAGTGGCGTCAAATCGAAAGAACGGTCTACCCGACGGGAGGCCCTAGTCATACGACATTTATTTTATGATAGAAAAAAACCTTGAAAACCTGTGAAACCAGTTATAAAACTAAGCTTTACTGGTATTGTTTACGATGACAGCGAAGAATCCCTGTAAACATCAGGTACAATAAAAAGAAGGACTTTGGCTGTTTGCCGTACAATGTTAGCTGTGGCTTACCGTAATCACGAGTAATTTTATTGTCAGATTTACGCTTTTCAACCACCTGAAATAATATGTTTATCCGTTTTCTGTACACGTTCGGTTGCGAGAAGAGAGGAGACCACACATACTACTGAGCAGCTGTTGTTACTTTGACGAGTAACAACTGAATCTAAACCTGGTAGTTTCTCACAAGTACGCAGTTATCGACAATGTCAAAGCGCCCTTGAACTCCATGACATACAGCAGTTTCGCAGTCTACCACAAACATGTCACGTGTTCAACAAGTATCTTCATTCTTTTTCCAGTCTTTAATTTCCGCACAGGCGTTTCATACAAGCAATTTCCTTAGAAGGTCGAAGCTAACGCAGCTCAAGTAACAATTTCACAGCAGAACGAGCTGAGACACCAGGGTTGTCTCTCGGAAGTGGCTGTGCCTCGCATCCAGTACTGACTGACCTTCACAACACAACCTGCCTCGTAGTACGGTTACAACCTTCAGCATTTGGTCATCAAGCAAGAAGACAAGAGGCAACGATGTAAATCTGTTTCAGATTTGAAGATCACATTGGAAAAAGGGTACGTCGGCTTCTTGCGGAAGTCATTTTATGACCCAACCGGGTCGGTACAGTGCACAAATGCTTTACGGACGAAAGAGGTTGGTCAAAGAAATGTGGTTTTAATATAAAAATGCAGGAGAGAAAGGAGGCAAGTCCGCCTACTGCGAGGGAAAACGGGCACGTTCATAATCGTCGTACTTTGTTAGACTAACAGTAGAAATTTTTTACTAGTAATGTACGACAGAAGAATATAATAAGGGACTTGACATCATTTTTTAACACTAAGGTATGGGAAAATGTGTTCATTAAAAATGCGACCGACTTCACAGAAGCTTGTAAGGTGGGAGGTGAGGTACTGGAGGAAATAAAGTTGCCTGGACGAGTCGAGAGTCGCGCTTGGATAATCCAGTCGGTGGATCACTTGCCCGCAAAAATCCCGATCCGGCATTCAGTTTTAGTTTATTGGATACGTTTTCGCGAAAATACTCAGGGTACTTAGAACACATAAGATTACAGTGATCTTTCGTCCTCTATCAAAAATATCAACGCTTCTAGGGTCTGTTAAAGACGACACAGAGCTGCGAAAGGCCGGCATTTATCAGATTCTGCGTTTATCTTACACAGGGTAAAAGATACGTATTGTTCAGAAAGGTATATCGGAACATCAGCAGCATACTGGCATCCTCTCCTAAGTCAGCAAATTCCCTATTTCTACTGGTCATCCGATGATATACATTAAAACTGAAGTTGTGGGCCAGACTTCAAACTTTTGTTGGTACTAGATTATTGGATCTGCGACTGGGTTCCTAACTGTTGGGGATGGGACTTTGCCATTAGATAACGGATAGAATACAGTCGTAGGAAAAACTTCGTGCTCTGCGCAGCGTCGTTCTGCGATTACAGTCTGTGTAGACGACCGATCTGATATCGATGAGGCGCTCACCGCAGCGTGCAGACCTGCAGCAGAAGCGCATGCACTCAAACAACGCATGCTCAGTGACGACTCAGTACACTGCGCATGCGCCGGCGGGGTTTCAAATACAAGAAATCAGTGTACTTTCGCCAGTATACACCTGAAGATGGCCAGAAGACTCTGCGCCGAAACATCGTGCTACCAAGCTACTACGTCTGGCAGTTCCCCCGAAATTTCATGGAACCTCTAAAGTACTTCCAAAGTCCAAGACTGTTATCTGGAACAGCAAACTATCGAGTCGTTAGCGCCTGAATAACGAAATGAGACGCTATGGTCGTTCAGAAGCTACCACCCAACTGAAAAGAACGAGTGATAAAGCAACTGCACATATATTTAAGGAGGCAATCACTTCTTCCCGTTTTCGTACAGTAGCATATTTTTGCGTGCTGATGTTAATGAGTGAAGTACAACAGTGCTCACCATTTCCCGAAACTAGAGACGGGCAGAAGACGACACACAGGCCGGCGACGGCCAGGAACCACACAGCCGAAGACCTCATTGTCCTGCAACAAAACCAAAATACAGTGACCAACAGCTAGACAAAGTTGTGTACGAAACATGCTGGCCATCACCCTTAATATGTACGTGGTACGTTTCATCTTTCTTTCTTGCATTTCTTACTGTATTGTATCTTTTGATGGTCTTTAGAGAGACTAAAAAGTTTAATCAAAGATCGGGATGACCCACATTATTATAAATTGAGCTGTTAGTGTTAATTATAGCTATATTTACGTTGTTTTGGTTCCTAAATTTAAAAATTAACGCAAGAATGAAGATAAACGCCTGACATTTATCTGTCGTTACTTTCCTTGGCCATCACGCACCAAATCTTAAAAGATTTGGCAAATAAGACACAACATGCTCCTTTTGTCAGCAGATGACATTTTCCAGATTCCGTAGTAAAACAGTAAAACAACAGCTGGCAACTATCAAATTTATGAACATGCCGTTAGCTGGTTATAAAATCTGCTTTTATAAGACGCTTCGTGTTTAAATGTAATTCATAACAAACACCTCAGTGTAAATTGTTCGCTCTCCCACCCACATTCGTCTTGTAGACGTGTTTCGTCCATCTGCTTTCGTCATCCTTTTTATATGTCCCTACCATCTCAGTGTACCCAGCATACCTTTCTCAATATTTTCACCCCACAATGCTTACTAAAAATAGCTTAAGTTAAGATTGAAGTCTTATTTAAACTTTAGGTACGTTGAATAAAAATTCATAACATACGTATTAACGATATTATTTATTGGTGAAATGAAATTGCAGGGTCTTGTAGGCGTGTTTCGTCTATCTGCTTTCGTCATCCTTTTTATATTCCCTACCATCTCAGTATATCCAACATACCTTTCTCAATATTTTCACTCCAGAATGCCTCCTAAAAATAGCTTAACAAACCTTAAGTTAAGATTGAATTCTTATTTAAACTTTGGGCACGTTGAATAAAAATTGATAAGATACATATTAACGATATTATTTATTGGTGAAATGAAATTGCAGTGTACCCGTAAAATTAAATCATTACAATGACTGACAAAAACTAATGTGAACAATAGCTTTATATCCCCTTGGGAAGTTTGGGTGAGTTAGGTTTGTATGTAGTAGTTTTTAAATTCTCCCATTGGCACTCGACATTAAGACCTAGTTCGTATACCTGTTTTCGCTCATTCTCTTTATATCTCCGGGTTCGTGCGTTGTACTTTTTAATTTTTGGCATGATGTCGCATTCTCACGGATAAGAATTCTTAATTTACTCCTGATGTTTGAAAATCACTGTTCGAATGCATTATGTAGACCCACATAAGAAACGAATAACTCTAGTTTTTTCAGCTGATTATGAATCGGGAATGCTATTCCAGGTGTTAAAAATCAACACATTCTCGCTTCAGTGCACTCGCCTAAAGATGACACATACATATCAACTAAGTATGCAAAAATAAAAATAAGAAAACCAGTTTAACTACAAGTATTTTTATTTGTTATTACGCAGGATTATATTTCTTCGTCACTTTCATTATCTTTATCACTTATCCCAGACTCAGGGATACAATTAAATTGCATTCGAGACGATCATTATTCATTATTAACATAATTATCTAATTTTTCGCCAGATAGCATGCTTTTTTCCACACTTCACGAGAAACTTCCACGTTCTTCAACTGAAAAGATATTCGTTTCACTGCTTCATTTTGTATGAAGTTCAGCACGTTAAAAATTATCTCGGGCGCCCGACCGAGGCATTATCCAATACACACTTTCGAAGACATTGTCAAACGCAACAAAAGCGGGGCGGGTGGCTGCCATAGAACGTGGTCTGACTCCCGAGAGAGAATGTCAGTTTCACCTAAACGCCCGTCTAGCGCCACTTATTCCAAATAGGCCAAAAACCGACTCTGCGTGTGGGCGTCACAGTTCAGAGCGCCCGCATATGATATTTTGTGGAAGAGCCACACACATGGGGACATAGAGCTGCACGTGGTTCGCAAGCCGCGCTTTACGGACCACAGTCCTAGAGCCTTCGAACTAGATTCACACCGGATTCGACTCGTTCCTGTAGCCGAACTAACACAGCTTGTTGTTGTTGTTGTGGTCTTCAGTCCTGAGACTGGTTTGATGCAGCTCTCCATGCTACTCTATCCTGTGCAAGCTTTTTCATCTCCCAGTACCTACTGCAACCTACATCCTTCTGAATCTGCTTATTCATCTCTTGGTCTCCCTCTACGATTTTTACCCTCCACGCTGCCCTCCAATACTAAATTGGTGATCCCTTGATGCCTCAGAACATGTCCTACCAACCGATCCCTTCTTCTGGTCAAGTTGTGCCACAAACTTCTCTTCTCCCCAATCCTATTCAATACTTCCTCATTAGTTATGTGATCTACCCATCTAATCTTCAGCATTCTTCTGTAGCACCACATTTCGAAAGCTTCTATTCTCTTCTTGTCCAAACTATTTATCGTCCACGCTTCACTTCCATACATGGCTACACTCCACACAAATACTTTCAGAAACGACGTCCTGACACTTAAATCTATACTCGATGTTAACAAATTTCTCTTCTTCAGAAACGCTTTCCTTGCCATTGCCAGCCTACATTTGATATCCTCTCTACTTCGACCATCATCAGTTATTTTGCTCCCCAAATAGCAAAACTCCTTTACCACTTTAAGTGCCTCATTTCCTAATCTAATTCCTTCAGCATCACCCGACTTAATTAGACTACATTCCATTATCCTGGTTTTGCTTTTGTTGATGTTCATCTTATATCCTCCTTTCAAGACACTGTCCATTCCATTCAACTGCTCTTCCAAGTCCTTTGCTGTCTCTGACAGAATTACAATGTCATCGGCGAACCTCAAAGTTTTTATTTCTTCTCCATGAATTTTAATACCTACTCCGAATTTTTCTTTTGTTTCCTTTACTGCTTGCTCAATATACAGATTGAACAACATCGGGGAGAGGCTACAACCCTGTCTTACTCCCTTCCCAACCACTGCTTCCCTTTCTTGTCCCTCGACTCTTATAACTGCCATCTGGTTTCTGTACAAATTGTAAATAGCCTTTCGCTCCCTGTATTTTACCACTGCCAGCTTATGTTCTCTTTTATTAAGGAGCAAACACACGTCAGGCCGTGCCGCTACACCGCCACGCTCTGGATTGCTGAACACAATCGCCGTGCACTTGCAAGTTACCGTTGGTCAGTCGAGCAGCGGGTGGGCTGACACCCAGGCAGGCTCGTGATACAGTTACTCGCACGCCACGGCGGTAACTGTTCCTCTGCGGTCGACTCTGCTCCGGACTTCCTACTTGGAAGGCAACAGTGACCAACAGTGGGATTCCGTTACGCAACAAAGACGCTACGAGGTGAACATCGGACGCCGCTAAACAAAGCTGGCCTCGACAAATAGTATTCGCAGAGGGACATCGAGAAATGAATTTGTTAAGGTGAAGGTTAGCCTTGGCACCGGACGCGCTCGGCGAGCTAAGCACGCGGGCCTGGTTTTTTTTCGTATTTTCGCTGGTGGCTTACTGCAATATGGCAAGACTCGAGTGAAACCTGTTGCTAGCTCCACAGCGAGGTTCGGAGAGCTTCGAGCTCCAGTGCTAACGGATGTCGCACGTTTCAAGGTTTCTTAAACGTCACCTCCACTCTTGCTAAACTTAGAACTCAACACTGCCATAAATACTAAAAGATGTATAGTCACTCGAAGTATACTTGATCGTTGCCACGATGTTATACATGATCAGGTTTTCTTTGAAAAAAAATCCTTTTTTAAATACGCTGTCCTTCATATTTTCTGCAGATAGCGATCATTTCATCATCTGAGTGTTAACAGACGTTTTACAGTGAGGGGACAAACGCCATGGGATAGCGTTGTGAGCACTACTGGCCATTAAAATTGCTACACCAAGAAGAAATGCAGATGATAAACGGGTATTCATTGGACAAATATATTATACTAGAATTTATATGTGATTACATTTTCACGCAATTTGGGTGCATAGATCCTGAGAAATCAGTACCCAGAACAACCACTTCCGTTCGTAATAACGGCCTTGATACGCCTGGGCATTGAGTCAAACAAAGCTTGGATGACGTGTACAGGTACAGCTACCCATGCAGCTTCAACACGAAACCACAGTTCAAGAGTGGTGACTCGCGTATTGTGACGAGCCAGTTTCTCGGCCACCATTGACCAGACGTTTTCAATTGGTGAGAGATCTGGAGAATGTGCTGGCCAGGGCAGCAGTCGAACATTTTCTGTATCCAGAAAGGCCCGTACAGGACCTGCATCATGCGGTCGTGCATTATCCTGTTGAAACGTAGAGTTTCGCAGGGATCGAATGAAGGGTAGATCCACACATCTGAAATGCAACGTCCACTGTTCAAAGTGCCGTCAATGCGAACAAGAGGTGACCGAGACGTGTAACCAATGCCACCCCCTTACATCACGCCGGGTGATACGCCCGTATGGCGATGACGAATACACGCTTCCAATGTGCGTTCACCGCGATGTCGCCAAACACGGACTCGACCATCATGATGCTGTAAACAGAACCTGGATTCATCTGAAAAAATGACGTTTTGCCATTCGTGCACCCAGGTTCGTCGTTGAGTACACCATCGCAGGCGCTCCTGTCTGTGATGCAGCGTCAAGGGTAACCGCAGCCATTGTCTCCGAGCTGACAGTCCGTGCTGCTGCAACCGTCGTCGAACTGTTGGTGCAGATGGTTGTTGTCTAGCAAACGTCCCCATCTATTGACTCAGGGATCGAGACGTGGCTGCACGATCCGTTACAGCCATGTGGATAAGATGCCTGTTATCTCGACTGAACCCACCGATTCCATATCCTGCTAACAGTCATTGGATCTCGACTAACGCGAGCAGCAATGTCGTGATACGATAAACCGCAATCGCGATAGGTTACAATCCGACCTTTATCAAAGTCGCAAACGTGATAGTAAGCATTTCTCCTCCTTACACGAGGCATCACAACAACGTTTCACCAGGCAACGCCGGTCAACTGCTGTTTGTGTATGAGAAATCGGTTGGAAACTTTCCTCATGTCAGCACATTGTAGGTGTCTCCATCGGCGCCAACCTTGTGTGAATGCTCTGAAAAGCTAATCTTTGCAAATCACAGCATCTTCTGCCTGTCGGTTAAATTTCGTGTCTGTAGCACGTCTTCTTCGAGGTGTAGCAATTTTAATGGCCAGTAGTGTAAATATACAGACGGCGATAGTATCGCATTCACAAGGTGTAAAAGCAGTGCATTGGCGGAGCTTTCATTGTACTCGGGTGATTCCTGTGAAAAGGTTTCCGACATGATTATGGGCGCACGATGTGAACAGGCTTTGAACGCAGAATGGAAGTTGGAGCTAGAAGCATAGAACATTTCATTTCGGAAATCGTTAGGGAATTCAGTATTCCGAGATCCACTGTGTCAAGAGATTGCCGACAGTACCAAATGTCAGACATTACCTCTGACACGGACAACTTAGTGGACGACGGCCTTGACTTAACGACCGAGCGCAGTGACAAAATTGGTTCAAATGGCTCTGAGCACAATGGGACTTCTGAGGACATCAGTCCCCTAGAACATAGAACTACTTAAACCTAACTAACCTAAGGACATCACACACATCCATGCCCGTGGTAGGATTCGAACCTGCGACCGCAACGGTCGCGCGGTTCCAGACTGTAGCGCCTAGAACCGCTCGGCCACTCTGGCCGGCAGCGCAGTGACATTTGCGTACAGTCGTCAGTGCTAACAGACAAGCAACACTGTGTAAAACAACAGCAGAAATCAAAGTGGGACGTACGACGAACGTATCCGTTGGACAGTGCTGTGTGAAACTTGGTGTCAATGCGCTATGGCAGCAGACGACCGAGACGAGCGCCTTTGCTAACAACAAGACATCACTTGCAGCGCCCCTCCTGGGCTCCTTACCTTATCGGTTGGATCCTAGACGACTGGAAATTCGTGGTCTGGTCAGAGCGCCCTCCAATGTGTGGTGCTTGTGGCGTACAGATCACAGTACGCCACATTTTACTACAAACGGAATGTGTTTTATTTTCAGACCAAAGGGCGACAGATTTGCTCTCTGTTCTAATTGACAATCAAACTACTGTGATACGACTTTTATGGTTTTGTAAATTGTCCGACGTTTTCCCTAAAATTTTAGAGCGACGTTTATAAAATGGTATCGTGGGTTGGCTCATTCGTGATTTTTTGTAAGTGACCAGCAAGCCAAACATTCCCGTGAATCTATTTTCGTTTTCCTTTTGTCTTACTAAGATATACTTAAGTTTTAGAACATTTGGATATCTTTAACGCTGCTTTCCATGATATGAGCTAGTGTGATTGTGCGGCTGATCATGGATGAGATTGGGGGACAGTGAGAGAGATTTTATCTCAGACTGGTTTTTATCGATTTTCTCGACTTTTCTCCTCTTTATTCCCTAAAATTTTAGGACGACGTTTATAATGTGTTATCGGAGGTCTGACTCATCCAGTTTACCTTGGGTCCTGATAACCTCGTCGTTGAACGTCCCTAAAACCCCCCCACCCACAGACACACACACAAAAGACTGATTGCTTTCACGTCTCCACATTTTCTTTACTGTCCCTATGGCACAACCTGGGGGGTTATAGTACATTCATAGATTCCTTACTTAATACTAGTTCCCAAAACATTTTAAGAAGTCCTTTGAGGAATAATGGAGCATGTTTATCAGCATGTTTGTGCCTCTCACTTATGGTTTAAACAAATCTTTGACCATGCGGACAATTCTTCTTTGTGCACGTTCAGTATCCCCTGTCGGACCTACTTAAGAGGTATTCTAGAACGATCCTCGCGAGTGTTTAGTAAGCAATCTCATTTGTAGACTGTTGCGTTTTCCCTGTATCCTACCAATGAAACTAAGTCTGACGTAAGTTTTTCCCACGACTGAGGAAACGTGATCATTCCACTTCATGTTCCTACAAATTTCTCACCTAGGTATTTGTATGGGTTGACAGATTTCATCTATGACTCACTGACACTGTAGTCACACGATACAACATTTTTACTTTTTACGAAGTGTAGAGTTTTAAATTTCTGAACACTTATGGGGAGTTGTCGTTCTGTGTTCCACTTTTAAATCTAATCGAGATCATCCTGCACGTTTGTTCGGCCTTTCACAGACTATGATTCGTTTCAGATAAATACATCATCTGAAAAAATTCTGAATGTATTATTAGTTCATGCGTGTTCGAAGGAACAGGGAGTGTGGTACTACAGCCGTTATGGAATACATGAAATGTATTCATAGTTGCGAACATGGACAACCATCAGGTGCATAATGGAATGACGACGAAGAAACTCCTGCTGGGCTGGAACTCGAACCCGGCTTTCCCGCTTATCGCGAATGGTATGTAATTTATAATGGCTCTAGTCAGCTGCGCGGGGTAGCCGCGCGATCGAAGAGCGTCTAGCCATAGTTCATGCGACTCCCGCTGTCGGAGGTTCGAGTCCTTCCTCGGGCTTGCGTGTGTGAGTTGTCCTAAGCGTAAGTTAGTTTAAGTTAGATTAAGTAGTGTGTAAATCTAGGAACCGATGACCTCAGCAGTTTAGTCCCATGCAACTGAGAATGTGAAAACAATACTTTCTTAAAAAATGTAGTTACAATGTCCGTAATTAGGCACAATAGCTCGTAAACGATATCTGTATTCGCAGTTGCGTCCTCGGTTTGTTTTGGAAAGCGCGTCTGCCTTCCGCAAATGTCACGTGCCTGGGTGCGGGGCTATATTTTGCGCGGTGTTGACTCAACGCACCTGTCAAGGAGCGCGCTTCCCACGTCGAAGTCATAAAATGAATATTTCACCCCAGTTCTGCGCAAGGTTCTTGTAGGGACTGTGGGAATTTTCCCAAATGTACGTCGTAACATTACCTAACGTTTGTCTGGCTCGTTTTTGCTACACTCCTCGCTTTCGCAGTTCTGACGCCTCTGGACACGAATGTCACAATGTGTTTCTCCAATATTTGCCGTTTCCTGCATTAACACCGTGACTGTTGAACGACTGTAGCGGTTATGAGAGTTCTGTAACAATGGGCTTCGCGAATAAACGTTGCTGTTGTTACCGTCAGGCCTAAGACTTGTTTGGTGCTGCTCCCCACGCTACTATGTCCTGTGTAGTGCTCTCCGTCTTCGAATTACTGTTGCATCCTACATCAATATGAGTGCATTTACTGTATTCAAGCCTTTGTCTCCCTCTGCCATTTTTAACCTCCCAACACTTCCTTCCACAACCAACCTGACGATACTTGCGACCTCAAAAGTGTACTATCATCCGATCACTTCATTTAATCAAGTTGTGCCCTAAATTTCTTTTGTCCCTTACTCGATTCCGTATTTTTTCATTAGTTATCGGAACTATTCCAGTAATCGCCTTCATTATTCTTTAGCCCCACATTTCAAAAGCTAGGATTCCCTTTTCGTCTGCTTCTCGACGAGTTTTCACTTCCGCACAAGGCATAACCCCCAGAAAAGCAGCTTCCTAAAAGACTTCCTAAGATTTAAATGTACTGTATACTTGACGTAAAAAAATTTCCCTTTTTCAGAAACGCTTTCCTTGCTGCTCCCAGTCTGCGACTTACATCCTCTGTACTTGTTGCATCATTAGTTACTTTGCTGCCAAACAACATAACCCATATGCTATTTTTACAGTCTCGTTTCGTAAGATAATGCCGTTAACGAAAGATAGTTACAGTAATTATAACACTCTAACGTAACGTATTACACCTCAGGTTATTGCAGAGCATTTCATGTAAAATTTCCGTTTTTTTTTAATTTTCTGGGCACGTCCAGAGATTTGGAAGAATAATTCACAGGCTGTTACACTTGCGGCAAATAGAAAATGTACAATCTAGAAGCGCAATGGGCCAGGCCTCATCCAAGTGTTACAGAGGTTGAACAATATATATTATTATTATTATAAAGAATGTAGCAACAAGTCGCGGAAAAATAATTTATTTATTTTGTTGCAAATCGGTTTCGACTGATATCAGTCACCATCGGTGCATTTTTCTAATTGATACGTGCCATAAGTAGAAGTACTGTCCTTGGCAGATTTCTATCATGATAGAAATCTGCGTGGATTGATTGTTCAAAATGGTTCAAATGGCTCTGAGCACTATGGGACTTAACATATGTGGTCATCAGTCCCCTAGAACTTAGAACTACTTAAACCTAACCAACCTAAGGACATCCATGCCCGAGACAGGATTCGAGCCTGCGACTGTAGCAGTCGCGCGGTTCCGGACTGAGCGCCTGAACCGCTAGACCACCGCGGCCGGCCGTGGATTGATAAATAAACATTTAAACAACTTTTTATAACTGTCCTGAATATATTTCCACACACAACTTATATGCAATACATTCACAAGGTTAATTATACTTGGCATGCATACAGTTTTCACATGTGCGTCTAGTCTCTTTTAGATCTCAACACAGACAGACAGACAGAAATCTACTAAATAATTAATGCAGTGTTCATTAATGATTACCTGTGGCCTTGGTATCTCCTATCATTGTCACAGATATTATCCCACGAGGGGGCTCACCACTCTTTGGTGAGTCTGTACTAGACTGCCACAGACCCCCAGCTGCTGTATGTCTATCCTCCTGCTGTTCTTTTTTTTCCCTCCCTTGGGGAACATGTCTGGGATATTATTTGGAACGTGTTCTTAATTTTCAGTAGCCTGACATCAGAACAGTCCCTCCACTGTTTTTCCTTTCTTTGTTTCCCTTTTCCTATCCTTCCTCCATTTCGGCATTTGAGGTTCCTGTTTTACTACTTCCTCCTCCTTGTGCTCCCCTGAAGGCTGGCCCATGTGTCTGACACGTAGCAGGTGACTGGGTACCGCATAATTCCCATCTCCGTGTCTACTCGTAAGGTTTGCATGTACTACCTGGCATAGGCCAGGCCCAGGGAGGGGTGGTTGCCTTCCCAAGTTGACATGTGGTCCCTCTGTCAGGTACTGAGGAGGTGTGACCTGAGATGTGAACAATCACTGAAGGGTGCCCCCAGTTGGAAGGAGCGAGCCATCGGAGACACTGGCAATCATGGGGGATTTTCTTGGAATGAGCCAAACATCTTCTTCTCAGTCTATGTCTACAAAACATAAACGGAATGAGCCTAAGGATTCAAAGAAGGCTCTCCCAGCTGCACATCGGTTCCTCATAGTTCTGCATACTGAAGGTGGCCGGTCCTTTGGTATATTTAATCTGTTTATTATTCACAAAGGTGTTGATGCAATTGCTGGTCTTGTGAAATCCTGCTCTCGTTTATGCAGTGGCACTTTGCTTTTGGAGACTACTTGTGATTCTTAAGCAGAAAAACTGTTTCTGGCTTTGTTGCTCCACGGCTATCCTGTTCGTGTTGAGGTCCATTGAACATCAGTTCTTTGTGTGGTGTTATTTACACTAGGCTGCTCAGTGGTCTGACTGAGGCAGAAATCCAAACTTACCTCTCTGATTAGGACGCCGTTGCAGTCCATTGTGTGATGAAAAATATATTCAGGACAGTTATAAAAAGTTGTTTCAATATTCATTTATCAGTCCACGCAGATTTCTATCATGATAGAAATCTTGCAAGGACAGTACTTCTACTTATGGCATGTATCGGTTAGCATAATGCGCCGATGATGACTGATATCAGTCGAAATCGATTTGCAACAAGATAAATAAATTATGTTTCCGCGACTGGTTGCTACATTCTGTATAATGTTATATCCACGGTCACTGCACAGAAAGGGAGCATTATGGAGCCCAACATTCACAATATATATTATGTTAACATAAAAGTTTTCTGAGTATTGTACCAACTCATAATGTAAAAACATTTGCTGGAGAAACCAACGTTTTGATCACCGCTACAGTGCCATGTATCTGGGTGTACTGGCATGTGACACACCAGTATACCCAGAAGAAGGCCACACACCAGTAGACCCAGACGCAGATCACTGCAACCCTGGGCCGAAACGTGGGTTTCTCCACTATATTCTTTTACATGATGACGCGGTACCATAATTAGAAGCCTTTGATGTCAACTAGCCGAGGAGGACTACCAAATTACAAAATATGTTATCATTATTACAGGATCAGGGTACTGATAGTCTTTAAGGAAGAGTGTATTGTCCCAGCCTGTGTTAGTATACTGAAGAATGTACAAGTCATTAAATTCAAGACAAGAGAATCCAAACCATGAAAACTATTCTCATAAGTCCTAGAGGTAGTTTACAGATCTTTAAACAGGGAAAACGGAGAAAGGAGTGTTCGTTAACGGTACATACACCGTGCAGTCACGTTAATACGGCCACCTATCAAAAGCCTGAATAACCATCTTTCACAGCGCGGACCGCAGTGAGATGTGCAGCAAGAGAGTCAGTGAGGTTCTTGAAGGTACCAGAGTGCTGTGGAGCCATGCCGATTCCAGTGCGGTGGCAGCTGCGCTAGGTTTCTCAGTTGAGAATCGAATCGCTGGTGTGACGAGCCTGATCGAGTTTGTGCCAGAGATTCTCCATTGGGTTTAAATCGGAGACACTGATGGCCATGGTAAAATCTTCCAAATCCCCTTCGAGCCCCACACGTACACTGTGAGCTGTATTATAGATTGCACTGTCTTACTGATAGATGCCATCGCGGCGAGGACAAACAAACTGCTTTTAGAGGTGGACATGGTCCCCAAGGATAGATGCATACTTGTGTTGATCCATTGTGCTTTCCAGAATGACGAGTTCATCCAGGGAATGCCATTAAAATATTGTGCAGATCCTCACGCGCGTAGGGTGTTTGCATTCACATGTCACATGCTGTACATACTAACGGCCATCTGTCCAACGGAGCATAGAACGTGATCCATCTGAAAAGGCCATCTGTCGCCACTGAGTTGACTTCCACTTGCGGTATTGGCGTGCAGATTCCAGCCATTGTCGTCAATGAACAGCAGTCAGCATGGGTGCATGAACCAGGTGCCTAATGCAGTGGCCCTTACACAGCAATGTTCGTTGAAAAGTCATTGAGGAGTCACTGTTGATAGCCTCTTGGTTCATCTGGGCAGTCAGAAACTCAACAGCTGTCCATCTATTCACCTGTACAAACCTCTGCAGCCGTCAGTCACCCCTGTCATCTATGGCCTCTGTGCCAGTTTTGGATAGTGCAATATTGTCATCCACCATAAATGAGGGCAAATCAGAAAGTCTTTGCAACGATTTTTAGCCAAAGTAAAGTACACATGTTGTTGTTGTTGATGTTGTTGTTGTTGTTGTGGTCTTCAGTCCCGAGACTGGTTTGATGCAGCTCTCCATGCTACTCTACCCTGTGCAAGCTTCTTCACCTCCCAGTACCTACTGCAACCTACATCCTCCTGAATCTGCTTAGTTTATTCATCTCTTGGTCTCCCTCTACGATTTTTACTCTCCACGCTGCCCTCCAATACTAAATTGGTGATCCCTTGATGCCTCAGAATGTGTCCTAGCAAGCGATCCCTTTTTCTAGTCAAGTTGTGCCGCAAATTTCTCTTCTCCCCAATTCTATTCAGTTCCTCCTCATTAGTTATCTGATTTACCCATCTGATCTTCAGCATTCTTCTGTAGCACCACATTTCGAAAACTTCTATTCTCCGCTTGTCCAAACTATTTATCGTGCACGTTTCACTTCCACACATGGCCACACTCCATACAAATACTTTCAGAAACGACTTCCTGACGATTAAATCTATTTTCGATGTTAACAAATTTCTCTTCTTCAGTAAGCTTTCCTTTGCCGTTGCCAGTCTACATTTTATATCCTCTCTACTTCGATCATCATCAGTTATTTTGCTCCCCAAACAGCAAAACTCCTTTACTACTTTAAACGTCTCATTTCCTAATCTAATACCCTCAGCATCACCCGATTTAATTCGACTACATAGGTAATGAAAAATATAAAATTACATCCTATTCTACATACCTTACACTATTTTCCACATAGTCCCCACACCAGTTCACTCATTTGTCCCATCACAGAACTAGATCTGAGATGCCCCTGCGGTGAAATTCGTCCAGCTGACTATGGAATCACCGTCGGACTGTTGTTTTGGGCCGGCCGGTGTGGCCGTGCGGTTAAAGGCGCTTCAGTCTGGAACCGCGTGACCGCTACGGTCGCAGGTTCGAATCCTGCCTCGGGCATGGGTGTGTGTGATGTCCTTAGGTTAGTTAGGTTTAATTAGTTCTAAGTTCTAGGCGACTGATGACCTCAGAAGTTGAGTCGCATAGTGCTCAGAGCCATTTTGTTGTTTTGGCCTCATCATTACTTGTAAATCGCTGTCCTGCGAGGAACTTCTTCAGTGGTCTAAAAACGAGGAAATCACTTGGGGCGATGTCTGGCCTGTATGGTAGGTGGTCCAGAATCTCCCAGTGAAATGCTCAGAGCTTTCGGTATTTCTGATTGCCACAAGTGGTCTTGCATTGTCGTGGAGTTCACATCGAGAATCCCTCAGTGCATTCGCCTGATGGCAGCCCTCAGATGTCACACTGTGGAACAATAACTTTCAGCATTGATAGTTTTACCTTGTGGCATGAAATCCAGCAGGAGCAGTCCACAGCTATCCCAGAAGGTCATTAACATCACGTTCCCAAGAGATGGCACTGTACGGAATTTTTTTTGTCAGAGACAAACCCGGATGTTTCCACACTATGCTCTGCTGCTTGGATTCCAGCGTGAAATGCAGTATCCACGTCTCATCGCAAGTAACAATGCGGTCCAGGAAAACTTCATCCTCCTTGGAGTACCGCTCCAGATGATTCAGTGAAGACATCATTCACTTGCCTTTCATCATGTCTTCCAACTGCTTAGGCACCCGCCAAAAAGAATCTTTCCGGTACACTAAGGTCCCATGAATGAAGTCATAAGCACTCCCATACGATATGCCAACCTCGCGGTTAATGGCTGTGATGTGCAGTCGCCGATCTGCTTTATAATGGCCGTGATGTGCACTCACCGATCTGCTTGCACCATTACATCAAGGCGGGAAATGTCATCAGTCGGCGACGAACGCGGCCTCTCCGACCGTTCATTGTCATGCAAGACTTCACGGCCTTTGTCGAACTCACAACACCACCACCTCACAATTATCAAAACGAAACAATTTTCTCCATATGTGGGCCACATTTCCCTGTAGCTCTCGATGAACGTTCGTCCCTTGCTCCACAGAAAACGAATCACACTTCGTTGCTCTAACATCGTGGAGTTGTGAAGCACAACCGCCATCTTTAACAACTGACAGCAGCGCAGTGCGCCGGAGCTACCACCAAATAAGGCCGCCACGAACCAAAAAAGGCCCAAAGCTGAGAATGGATAGTATGAGTTCGCATTTACAGCCATAATTCGGCTAAGAAAAAATAGAGACAAAAACTTCCTGATTTGTCGTCGTATTTTAGCCACGGCAGCACGCGAACCGGTTACAGACTCAGCCGTTTCGGAGATGTTTCCACCCTTGGACGCAGAGGTGTAGAGCATACACAATACTGTGCTTTTCGTATGTAATTATGAAGGTATTCTACAAAGCCTCCGTAGCTGAGTGGTCTACACGGCTCACTGCCATGCGCAGAACCCAGGCGCGATTCCCGGCACTGTCAGGGATTTTTCCATGGTGGGAGGCCTGGAATGGAGGTCTGTCGCGTGAGGCCGCTTGAGTAAATACCTGATTGAGAAGTGGCGGCCATGCATCTTGAATGTGTCTTTATTTCAACATTCTTGTTGTCCAAGAACGGTCGTTTCTTCTGGTCTTAATGCTAGAGTATGCTGTGGACACGCTCGTCTTCTAATATCACCACAGACATGTTCACATAGCTGCACACTTGCGTTCCTGGTTTGATGAAACACACGGGCAACATATCGTACTTCGACCGACCCACCAAATCACTCGATCTTTATCCCGTAGAAAATGTCTGTGGGTACGTGGATAAAGATCGGGTGATTTGGTGGGTCGGTCGAAGTGCGATATGTTGACCGTGTGTTTCGTCAAAGAAGGAACGCTACGACAACATAGCTGTTGTAATATTATAAGACGAGCGTTCTAGATCCCTGTAATTTTGTGCCTCCTACCTCAACTAGATTTACTCGTTAAAGCGTGGCTTCAGCAAGATGTGGCATACTACAGATGGGAAAACCGACTGGTTAAAACCGTTGCCGGTATTTGAGTTCCAATAAGTGGTATTTTGCGGTATTTGTTTTGTCTCGGTCATAATATGGCTTCCTTTCATTTCTTATTAACAATCGGGTAAAAACGGGCATATCAGTTTGCCACAAAAGCAGTGTTAAATTTTTATTTTTTAAGCAAAATATTTTTTAATAACGAGCAATTATTATTCATAAAATTTTCATTGCTTTGAAATTGGCAAAAAATGGTTCAAATGGCTCTAAGCACTATGGGACTTAACATCAGAGGTCATCAGTCCGCTAGACTTAGAATTATTTAAACCTAACTAACCTAAGGACATCACACACATCCATGCCCGAGGCAGGATTCGAACCTGCGATCATAGCAGCAGCGCGGTTAGAAATTGGCAAGAGCGATCAGCACTATACAGGGTGTTTCACTAAATGTGTTTGCCTCATTGCGAAGTAATAGGCGACGGAAATATTTATTGCGGTAGGTCACCATAAGAAACGTTACACTGTCCGCGGAGCTATGAACATAGTTTATTGCATTATTATGCAAAGAGTTACCGCAAAAAGATACAATTTTTTTAATGGAACAATAGTTGTTTCTATCATGCAGTGGAATCAGTAACACCAGCTGTGTATACATCAATTTAAATTACATTCCCATCACTTTTAGTTTGGGAGCTACAACTCTTCAAAGTTTCAGGGGCAGATACCACACACGCTGCGAACTCAATGAGCCTTCTAAATGTTGAGCGGCCGATGCGCTTCTAAATGTTGAGCGGCCGATGCGCTGTTAGACTGTCGACTGTCGCCGCACACGGCCGTATACCCGACAGTTCGAGCCACACAGACAAACGGGGCTCAATATGCCACAGTTACTGACATCGGATGAAAATGGTAAACACGATCAACGATTGCGTTGACATGTTGCTGATACTTCGTAACTTACAGAGGCAAACACATTTAGTGAAACACCCCCGTATATTTATAACAGAATCGGTATCTCATTGCGGAGACAATAATGCACCTGTTGCCGTGTGGCGTAGCCTATTAGACGGTAGGTGCGTACGCACAGTGTGCAAGACTTTTATCACGCGTTCTGGGACGCCAGTGCCGTTCCCCGATAATTGCTAAGTGTTAATGCAAGGATATTGACAGGGACTAAGTTGTGTATGGCACAATCTCTAGGATTAAGTGGTTTTTAAGTAGAGTGTCCAAATGACGTGCAAAGTGCTCGTACACGCACGTCGGACACTATGGCCTGATTTCTAAGTTTTTAAAATTTTATTTCTTGACATTTTAAATTTAATTAATTTTAATTTAATTCTATTTCATTAATGGTATGTGGTTTTTGCATTAAGGTTACATATACTGAAGCGTCAAAGAAACTGTTATAGGCATGCGTATTCAGATACAGAGAAATAGGCTGAATACGAATATAAGACAACAAGTGTCTGACGCAGTTGTTACATCGGTTACTGCTTCTACAATAGCGGGTTATCAAGACTTAAGAGTGTTGTAACATGGTGTTATAGTCGGCGCACGAGCGATGGGACACGGTATCTCCGAGATAGCGATGAAGTGGGGATTTTCCCGTACGACAATTTCACGAGTGTACCGTGAATATCAGGAATCCGGTAAAGCATCAAATCTCCGACATCACTAAGGCCGGAAAAAGATCCTGCAAGAACGGGACCAACGACGACAGAAGAGAATAGTTCAACGTGACAGAAGTGCAATCCTTCCGCAAATTGCTGCCGATTTCAATGTTGGGCCATCAACAAGTGTCCGCGTGTGAACCATTCAACGAAAAATCATCGATATGGGCTTTCAGAGCCGAAGGCCCACTCGTGTGCCCTTGATGACTGCACGACACTTTGCTTTACGCATCGCCTGGGCTTCTCAACACCGACATTGGACTGTTGATGACTGGAAACATTATGCCTAGTCGGATGAGTCTCGTCTCAAATTGTATCGAGCGGATGGGCGTGTACAGATATGGAAACAACCTCATGAATCCATGGACCATGCATGTTCAAGCTGGTGGAGGTTCTGTAAAGTGTGAGGTGTTTGCAGGTGGAGTGATATGGGGTCCCTGATACGTTTAGATATGACTCTGACATGTGACGCGTACGTAAGCATCCTGTATGATCACCTTCATCCATTCGTGTTCATTGTGCATTCCGACGGACTTGGGCAATTCCATCAGGACAATGCGACACCGCACACGTCCAGAATTGCTACAGAGTGGCTCCAGGAACACTCTTCTGAGTTTAAGTACTTCCGCCGGCCACCAAACTCCCCATATATGAACATTATTGAGCATATCTCGGATGCTTTGCAACGTGCTGTTCAGAAGTGATCTCCACTCGTTCGTACTCTTACGGATTTATGGACATCCCTGCAGCATTCATGTTGTCAATTCCCTTCAGCACTACTTCAGACATTAGTCAAGACCATCTCGCGTCGTGTTGCTGCACTTCTGCGTGTTCGCGGGGGTCCTACATGACATTAGGCAGGTGTACCAGTTTTTTGGGCTTTTCAGTGTATAGTGGCCCTTTCAATTTCAGTTACTACATTAGGTGCCCGAAATAGGTATGATGTTCTCACAGCGAATAAATAGTATAGTACTGCGCACTGTATGATACGTAGCCAATGTTTCACACGAGAGCGCTTTGTAGTGTATGTCACATCATTTGAGTGTAATCCGAAATTAGAGGTGCATATCAAGCCAGCAAACATGTTAAATCAGGATGTTTGAATTTGAAACAATGTTTCGTAGGAGAACGTTTCAAGTGCATCCGTAATTGGATTAGCTAGTCTGGTTAGAAAACTATGTCAGGTCATGGTGTATATATCTGCAAGATGGCGTAATCGTAGTGGCATTATATCAAACAGGCTCTTCATGCGGCATGCATGGCGAGTAACAGAAAATTGTTTGTAATTTTGTAAAATGCTTCAGCATGTGTGTTTCAGTATTCGTCCTCTGTAATTCACAGCAGGACTCGCATGAACAGATACGCACTTTGAATATTGGAGAAGGCGATTTCAAGGCGGTCGCGCATGACGTGATGTAGTAATGGTTCGCTTCTATGACGCGCTGTTTTAGTAGGACTATGTAACTGTTTTTTTACAGAACGTATTGGCTAAACAAACGATATGTATTGTATTTAAATGTTTTATGTAGGCTAACTATATGTATGTAGGTATTTCAAAGACAACCATATATACGTACAATGCAAAATTTGTAATGGAGTAACAAATGTGATTTGTTCCATTGGACTTTGTATTCAATGTCCACTATTTTAATTCGATGTGTCCTTTGGCGGTGGACGCGCACTTGAACATGAAATCGTTGTCTTCTGTTCAAATATGTGACGGGTACACGTCACACTATATATGTTGTCATTCACTGCACTGATGTAAGGTTTAATAAAAGTGCTTAGACGCATCCCCATTTTAAAACGCGACACGACCATTGTCTGCGGACGTGCGCTTATATGTGAGACGCGATGCTAGCGCCATCGAAAGTTTCCTGGTGTTGCTGGCTACATTAAGCTCTAGTTTGATTTTGATTTGGTAATAGGCATGTTTGGATTGGGGCATTCATCCTGCAAACATTTATGGGGCATGTGTTGCCACTAAATGTCTATTAGCAAGATCAGGCACTGTCAGTGCAGGTATATTTGTATTCAAATAACTAATTCCAGTTTCCCGTTACATTTCAACTCTTTATAGTAATACTACTTTTGTATTCAGCGTTTACTGACAACTATGTGCTGTTTTTGTAGCCTCAGTAGACCAGGCCTGAAAATCAACCGATAAGGTTCGAAACTAGTTGCCCAATAAATACTACAACTGAAACTTCCTCTTAGAAAAATTAGTGAATTACTGTGCTGGTAAACCCCTTACGTTATTTGATTTTCAAACAGCTGAGCAAAACTGAACGTATTCAGACATTTCTCTCTTTACTTATTATGATCATCACTAAACTGCCTCACAATATTTTTAGAACAACGCAATCTGACTTTTAATAATCCCTACAAAAGAATGGCCCTGACTAACAATAACCTATACCTTCCATGAATCACTTACCTCACAAAAATCTTCATTACTCGAACTATTGCAATACAGCGAGCGCCAATACTGCCAGCTGAATAAAAGATTCTAGCTACTGAAGTCACCAACTACTGATAGGCATAGATAGAAAATGAAAGATTTTGATAAAGAACAAACAATGTATTTACCTTAATAGTGTTCAAAAGTCATTATATATATATATATATATATATATATATATATATATATATATATATATATATATATATATATCAGTTCATGACATCCAGTCTTACAAATTTACTATCTCTGATGGGCACACGTCCACCAGATCATCCGCTCTCAAAACTCCGCCATCTCTCTCCCCACATCCACCACTGCTGGCGGCTCACCTCCAACTGCGCAATGCTACGCGCTGTTAACAGCCAACTGCCCAACACTACAATGGCGATTATTCCAACAATGCAAACCACCCACAGACTGCACACAGCACAGTCAGTGATTTTCATATAGAGCGCTACGTGGCGTTACCAATATAAAAACCTAAACAGCCTACTTACATAACTATTGATAGAACGATTAATAAACGCTTTAAGGAATTTAAATAAAACTGCTGTTCCCTGTCAACGAAATGATGAAAGTTAAGAATAAACTATAGATGATAAGAAATGGTGTAACCGAAAACCGGTTGTTTCAGAGATAATCGCCATTTCTATGGCATATCTGATGAAAGCTGGGTACTCTCTTTCCCGCTGGGTTGGGGGCACTATTAAGGGCAGGGACGGTATTATCTGGCATCAGCGTGTTGTCTGCTGCGGATGACTCACTTTCTGGTGGGTGTGGTTACTGTGGCACGGTAATGCCCTGCACTTGTAGCTACTTCAGTATCTTCACATTGCACTCCTGTGGGGTGAGATGGGTAGCCAAGCCTGAATATCTTCCCACGATGGAGCCACCGCCAAAGCACCTCCCTTCTCAAAATGTTCGTTACGCAACGAGGCTTCGTCCCTGTGTCCCAGCCGGCCTCGACACCTTACTTTATGTTTAGTATTTGCTCCTTTTTCCCGTATTCGGGACGCCAGTGCCATCTGCATCGGAGCAGGAGCGTCTCCAAACAACTTTCACCGCCGTTGCCTCACAGTTCGGTGACAGAAGAAGGACGCGCGGGGCCACGTGTTGTCGCCGGTGGGTGTTAACGATCCTTTGTGTCGCTGTCTAAGGAGCAGACGACACCCGCACGAGACCCTCTGGAGAAAGTCCTTCCTGTCGGCTGCAATGAAGCTGACGTCCCAAATACAGGTAACTTCGGTCTTAACGTCTTTTAAAGGATCCCCCCCACGCACACACACAGCAGCAATATATCGCTGGTAACTTCGTCAGCAGTTATCTTCTGCAGTCGGTCGATTCCTTTGTGCCCATCACATACGAGCCACTCACAAACCAGTATTTCGAACATGAGAGTGTCGTAAATTTCTGTTATGGAAGAATTGCAATGTTTAGCAGCGGTGGTAGTCCTCCAACGTAAGCTGACTTATACTCTTAAAAATGGCGTTATATTTTATTAAACTTGGTTTTGAACGTTGTTTTGGGAGCAGTAGAGCTGTTCGGACAGAAATTATCTGGTACTTAAGCCTACCGAAAAGATTACTGAAAGTGCCTGCAATTATGGGTCTATTTTAGCTCAGTTCATTCTTTATATTTAATGAATTTTTTTCAGTTTTATGATTCCTTGTGTTTGTTGCCAGAGAAGCTTATCAATTCTTGAAAATTCAAATTTTTGCGCTCTGATAACTTTGCATGTAATTTCACAATATAATTTGTAATGTCACTTAATGTTAACTAAAGTTTTCCATTAGATTGAATCATATTCTGATTCTTTTTGTAAACCTGGAGCGTAGGGGCATTTAATCTACTTACGCATGTTAATTTCTTAGAACAACTGCTTTCAGAACAGTTTATGTTACAGAATGTATAACATTTTCCGTTAAAACCGGTCTATATATCGGAAATACATCTTGAAGTGCTCGATACCTTTTTCATTTATGCACTTTGTAATTTTACTACGGCATTACTATCTCGCTGTGTCTTTAACAATCTTACTATCAGCAGTGCTACTAGGTCTTATAACTCCTGTTGTAAATTGTGTGAGAGGATAATTATGTTATATAGAATAGACAGCGACTGAAGTATAGCCTAGAAATGGTATGTTATAAAACACTGAAATTAAAATCTTCACCTAGTATTACCCATCCTACTAAAATAGTTTAATAATGCATTCAGTTGTTTCACGAATAACTTAATATCATCACCAGAATCCTATGTGTTGTGACTGTTACTATTAACTTTTCATTAATTTCAAGTTCTACAGCACAAGCCTCAAAATTCTGATCACTGCAAAATCTAATAGCATGGATGAATTTTGTATTTTGTCCGTCCTTAAGGCACGTGACAATTTTCTGGCTTCACTTTTCAGTGTGGTTCGTGCTCCCTGAATAGCTCTACAAATTTTAACGCAAAGACCATAGCGTAACGAAGCAAAACTGCAAAATAAGGCTTAATAGCCAGACAAACTCGTCGCAGGCGGACAGCAGTACTGCGATACACAGGTGATTCGCTGCGAGCGATTCTGCGGATTGCTTGGGATCTACGAGCGGCCTGTGACCTGTCGCTGCTACCTACTATTTGCGCATTCAGATGCGATCTGCAGACTGATCTAGCGATCTAGCGACAAATTACTGCGTTCCGTCGCTATTGATGGGTCCCTTAACGCATACTAAATCCAAACTTGGATTTCCCTCGCCTCTTGGCTACGCATTAGGTGTGGTTATCCTTATCTGTTGTACCAAGCAAAGGCTTGAAAGCTTTACTTATGAAAATATTCGTTGCGCAAGAACTGAAGGATATTAATTACACAGGAACATGTGTATCGACTCCATAGTCTACACACTGTAATGCCGGTCGCATACCTTCCAGCATTACACCGTGTGCCTTATCCCAAAAGTTATCCCTCCTAACCAAGACATAGGAACAAGAAACGAACTGTAACATTTGCGGATGACACTGTATTTCTGAAACAGACGGCGAGGAACGTGCAAGACCAGTTGAACTGAATGGTTAGTTATAAATATATAAATGAAAAGCACAATATCGTGTATGTTCTACAGATAAATTTATGTAGTTAACCGGTTTTCGGCTCGCAAGGCCATGCTCAGACTTTAACTATCGTCAAGAAAGGCGTTATAACATTTGGAGACAACGCTGGAAAAGATGTTCCTCATCTAGACTGAGGCAAGAACACATGGTGAATGCCGTCTTTGGCAGTACAGTGTAATGCAACTAAAAGGTAAAAAGTTGAACAGTAAATGGATATCAAAAATGCAATCCGGGAAAAACATTAACCCTAAACTCGACATAAATTAATGCTAGCAAAGAAGCGTCGGGAGAGTCAGTTACAAGAATTGATAGTGTGTTGAAAAGAAGTTGTAAGATGAGCAACGAAATTAAAACACGCCTGATGGAGTGTAATCGAATTAAATCGGATATTATTAGGAAATTAGACAAGCAAATGAGACACTAAAAGGAGTAGCTATTTAGGCAGCGAAATAACTGACGATGAAAAAGTAGAGCAGGGTGTAAAGTGTGGGCTGGCTGCAGCGAGAAAAGTTCTGCCTAAAGAAGAGAGATATATTAGACTGTAATAAAAATTTTAGTGTTAGGAAATCTTTTTTGAAAGTATTTGTGTATCCATACTTTAACCAGTGAAGCGGTACTAGCCTCGCGGAGTGCCCGCGTGGTTTAAGGCACCGTGTTACGGACTGCGCGGTCCCTCCCGCCGGGGGTTCGAGTCCTCCCTCGGGAATGGGTGTGTGTGTTGTCCTTAGCGTAAGTTAGTTTAAGTAGTGAGTAAGTTTAGGGACCGACGACCTCAGCAGTTTGGTCCCTTAGGAATTTACACACATTTGAACATTTGAAGCGGTACCAACTCGAATTAGTGAGTATATAAAATTGTGGTACAACTTGACTAAAGGAGAGGATATGTTGATTGGACAGATCCTGTGGCGTCAAGGAATAGTCAGTTTAACTAGAGGGAAGTGTGTATGTGTTTGGGGGGGGGGGGGGGGCAAAAATAGTTGAAGAAACCCAGGTTTGACTAAAGGTTTGACAGTTTCAAGCAGTCATGCCGAGATGAAGAGGCATTCAGGATATGAAGAGGCTTCCACAGGACGGAAAAGCACGAAAAGCTGCATTAATTCTTCGGACTCAAGGCCACAACATTAGTTTAAAGTAATAAATATTCAAAGGAAGGAAATTACTTTTCTTAAATATATCGGGCACTGAAGACAACACCTTCGATGTTTTATTTAAGTGAAGTGTCTAACTAATTACGTTGGGACGATGGACAAGCACGAGTAGAAGTGATGTACTGCCACGCAGAGGCGTCTAACGTAGCGACCGAGAGATCTTCCGTCAATAAATGAATGTTAATAAAAATGGAACCAGCATCGAGAGATAGACGAATGCGGCTAAGGATTCGCAATTAAATAAGAACAGGGTTCCGCATGATCAAGCAGATTAGCCGGCAGTCGAGCATGGAAAAAGCTACACATCCACTTTGTAAAAAACTGAATTTGTTTCAGAGGTGCTAGAGCTACTGTAAGTCATTTCTACGGGGCGTAGACTGAGGGCAGTCTGCCGACGATCTAATAAAATGTACCCTGACACATGGTAGTAGACATTAATATGGGGTGTGTCCACCCTTCGTCTTCATGACGCCTTGAACTCTGCTAGGAGAACTTTCAGTGAGGTGTCTGAATGTCTGTGGAGGAATGAGAGCCCATGCCTCCTCATGATCCGAAACCAGAGAGCGTAGTGGTGTGGGACGCTGAGATCTGAAGCGAAGTCGACATTCTGACACATCCCAAAGGTGTTCCATTAGGTTCAGGTCGTGACTCTGGGCAGACGAGTCCATTTCAGAAATGTTACTCTCCACAGACCATTGCCTAGCAGATGCTGTTTTATGACAGGGTCTACAGTCATGCTGAAACAGTCATCATCCCAGAACAGCACCTCTGCTGTGCGCAGTTCACAGTGCCGTAAAATGTGTACATATCTTCAGCATTTAGCGTTCTCTTGAGCGCAATACACAGACTACTCCGCAGCCACGAAAAACACCCTCATACCGCAACACCACCCCTCCGTACTTCAGTGTTGGCGCTGCACATGATATTGGGCAACGTTCTTGACATTTGACAAACGCAGAACTTCCCATCGAACTGCCACAGGGTATAACGTGATTGATCACTCCAAATCACTTGTTTCCTGTCACTCACTGTACAGTGGGATCATTCTCTGTGCCACCTCAAGCATCGCCTAGCAGATATTGTGGGTGCTAAGTGGACTGCTGGTAGAAGTTTTGAATTTACGAATGATCCTTCCGCTAATATCATGCGATTTTTTTACAACGATCTTCTGCAATGCTCGACTGGCCGTGTCCGTCAGTACATGATGTCTGCATGCCCTTCGGTTACCCGTGCTTGTTATTTCGAGGTTACAGTTGACAATCACCAACAGTCGACTTGGGCAACTTTAAAAGGGTTGAAATTTCGCTGACGCATTTCTTACTCAGGGTACGTGAAATGCTGGCCGGGGAGGCCAAGTGGTTCTGGGCGCTACAGTCTAGAACCGCGCGATC
Source organism: Schistocerca piceifrons (assembly GCF_021461385.2). Classification (NCBI taxonomy): domain Eukaryota; kingdom Metazoa; phylum Arthropoda; class Insecta; order Orthoptera; family Acrididae; genus Schistocerca; species Schistocerca piceifrons. Next base: position 406,928,544 of record NC_060144.1, on the reverse strand, counting down.
GCTACGGTCGCAGGTTCGAATCCTGCCTCGGGCATGGGTGTGTGTGATGTCCTTAGGTTGGTTAGGTTTAAGTAGTTCTAAGTTCTAGGGGACTGATGACCTCAGCAGTTAAGTCCCATAGTGCTCAGAGCCATTTGAAACATTTTTTTGACGTGAAATGACTAGTCCATTTCCGAGTTCACTGAACTCGCCTGACCGACAAATTCCGGTATTACTGCTTCCCTAATGACGACGCATTGCTCCCTGCCGTCTTTTGTACTGGAGGGGCTGCCCCTCGTGATGTCTAGCACCGGATTTCGCGTTACATAGAAATGTCCCGATAATTTTGATCAGATAATATATATCTGCCAGAAAGTTTCGTAATGTGGCTGTAGTAAACCATTTATAAGGGGGATATAAGATGAACATCAACAAAAGCAAAACGAGGATAATGGAATGTAATCGAATTAAATCAGATGCTGTTGAGGAAATTAGATTAGGAAATGAGACAGTTAAAGTACTACATGAGTTTTGCTATCTAGGCAGCACCTGTACAATTCTCGTGTCCGAAGTTTCGATGCTGAAGCTGAGAGCTTGTGTTCTTCATTTCGAGCTGCTTCCTCTTTTTTGTTGGTAGACCGATTTCCATGAAACCTCTGTTTCCGAATACAGTTCTTCCGTCACCCATTATTCATAAATCTTGACTTCCACGTAAAGATTTGCGAATTCAACCTCCCACCCACAAATATGTCTTAGTATTGTCCAAACGTAAATAAGCCACACGAAAGAAAGTTTTCAGGCAAAGATATAGATGTCAGCCAGATATACAGATGTCAGCCAAAAATATAAAAAGAAAATAGCCTTCACACTGACAAAAATTCCGCTGAAGCAAGCAGTTTCCTAAATTTCGGGAAATGTGGGAGTGGCCACCAGTGCAGAGTTAGTTTAACAGTTTAAATGCATTTCTAAAGCTGCTATCACGATAAAATCCACATACAACATGGATTAAACAGTGTAGATCAAGAAAATAATATTTCTGAAAATCGATTTTGCGGACCAAAGTGAATTATATCCCCCCTTAAAGTAGTAGATGAGTTTTGCTATTTGGGGAGCAAAATAACTGATTATGGTCGAAGTGGAGAGGATATAAAATATAGACTGGCTATGGGAAGGAAAGCGTTTTTGAAGAACAGATATTTGCTAACATCGAGTATAGATTTAAGTGTCAGGAAGTCTTTTCTGAAAGTATTTGCATGTAGTGTAGCCATGTATGGAAGTAAAACATGGACCATCAACAGTGTAGACAAGAAGAGAATAGAAGCTTTCGAAATGTGGTGAAGAATGCTGAAGATTAGATGGGTAGATCACGCAACTGATGTGGAGGTACTGAATAGAATTGGGGAGAAGAGTAATTTGTGGCACAACTTGACTAGAAGAAGGGATCGATTGGTAGGACGCGTTCGAGGCATCAAGGGATCACCAATTTAGTATTGGAGGGAAGCGTGGAGGATAAAAACCGTAGAGGGAGACGAAGAGATGAATACAATAAGCAGATTCAGAAGGATGTAGGTTGCAGTAGTTATTCGGAGATGAAGAGGCTTGCACAGGATAGAGTAGCATGGAGAGCTGCATGAAACCAGTCTCTGGACAACAACAGTATATATTAAATTCAGGCAGGAACTACTACCTGTGATCTCCTTGAATGAAACCCGAAATAGCATCCAATTTTGAATGAACGACGCTGCTCGGTAGTATCAATGGTTTACTACTCCCATATTTCGAAACTTTCTATCAGATTACAACTGTGTGTAGGTCTGAGACACAAGCTCGGAACCCTGCCTTTCGCGAGCACCATGGGGCATCAAGGAACAGGTTAATTTGGTAATAGAGTGATGTATGTGAGTGTGTGTTTGGGAGAGTGCCATTAAAAATTGTAGAGGGAGAGCAAGGAGTGACTACAGTAAGAAGGCTCAGATTGATGCAGTGTGCATTAGTCATGCATAGGTAAAGAAACTTTCACAGGATAAGCTAGTATGAAGAGGTGCATCAAACCAATCTTCAGACTGAAGACTATAACAGCAACAGCAACAACGAGATCAACAACAGGTTACGGTATAAGCTCGTGTAAGCCATTTGAGATCAACGTAAAATCAGGAATGGATTGAATTTTAACTCGCGTTCTGTAATACAATGTAACCTTGACGCACAGCAAATTATTAACCAAAGGTTCTCTTTGCAAAAAAAAAAAAAAAAAAAAAAAAAAATTATCTTTGTTCATTTGTTGTTGGTCGGAAACATTGTTAGTGTTAGTCTGTGTCAAAATGGAATACTGTTCCCGTGTTCCCGTACAGGCGACTATCAATCAAATAGTTCGCCACTCGTTTAGTAGCTAAACAAATGGATTATGTTACTTAAACAAGAGTACGGATAGCTCTGTCGGCAACAGCATCCGCTGTTAATCTTATTTGGTACGTGTCCTGCACACTTGATCAATATTATGGAAAGGATCGCACGAATGTTTTCTAAGTAATTTCCTTTGTAGAGTGTATTTTCCGAGTACCCTACCAATGAACAGAACCCTACGACCTACGTTTCATACGATTGAGGCTATGTGATTATTTCATATCCCCACGTACTGATACACCAAGATATTTGTAATAATCTTGTGTTCGTATTAATACCGTAGTCGTAAGATACGACGTTTTTGCGTTTGTATGATTTTACATTTCTGAACGTTGAAGGGAATGAAGCTCTCTGATGTTTTCATTAATGAATTAAGATGAATACTGGATGATTATTAATCTTTTTACTCTAATGAGAGTGTCGCTATCATTTCCCTGATTTCTATAGCATTCGTGATCTATTTTCTTAGAGGCATGCTCGGATACATGCGCTCTTAGTATGAATTGTAATTACACCAAGTTGTTAAAATAACCAAACCAAGATAAATTCAAAGCTGTGAATAGGATGCTTTGGGTTTCAAATTTTATTGTTGTTTAGGTGTGTAAAAAGCCGCTTAAGTGAACAGTAGAACGTTCTGAATCCTTGTTACCCAGATCTATGCAATAAGGCAACTCCAGAGTGACTTGATGGAAACGCACAAGATACCGACTTCTTTCAGTGGTTTCCTCTCATAGGTTTTGACAAATTAAGCGCCATCACTCGCATCCGATCGTTCCCGCTTTCTTCGAAACACGATTTGTAATCCAGTGTCACTTTCATCTTCGCTTAGTAAAACAACATTTCTTCGTTTTTGGATGAAGTTAATGTGTTACATGACTGTACTTTTACACATACGTTTTCAACACACAGGCTCAATCGTAAAGAAAGCAGGTGGCTGACCGTCCATTGGAAGGATACAAGAAAACGCAAGTCAGCTTACAAACCACTCCTGCCACCGATCCTAGAACACCGCTCAAGTGTGTGACGTTACCCTTAGCAAATAGGATTATAATTAACATAAACAGAAGTGGGACAGCAAGAATGGTCACAAGTTTATTTGTCTCACTAGAGAGATTTAGGGGAATGTTGGAATACCTTTACTTGCAGACTCTTGAAAATAGTTCTCAGCTACCCCATAAGAACTAGTATTAGTAGGTACTTTCGCGAGGAACCCAAAGAGGATTCGTGAAACGGACGGCACCCAAGTCTTGCTCGTGACGTTCGTCAAACTTCCTAGCTCCCTTTACGCTTTCTTACCTCTCTCGGTAAGCACGTAGACTGCATGATGAAGGATTCCTGGTAACATTTTGATCTATCTGTATTCGAAAATAGCGCCTTGTGTTTTGCTACTCTGAGTTGAGTGGATAAATCAGACCGAATGATTCCATGTTATCCTTTCAAGACACCTCAGTTCAGATTGAGGGCAAAAGTGTTCTCCCATTTGTGCTGGGCGCCACGAATGCATTCATGCTACACAAGGAGACACGGAATATGGCTGAATGACAGAAGTGCACTCTCTCCCAGGAAATTCTTTCGCAGCACGTCGAGAGATTCTGTCTTCTCCAATTCCTGGACTGGGCAGAGTAGGTGAGAGACGTTTTGCGAAAACATACCACCTTCTGAGAAAAAATCTCGCCCAAAAATGTCTACAAAGTGCGCACTTATGTCAGTAAGAGACAAAAGGAAAAAACCTGCGGAAAATAAACGTTCTGATGATGTCCAAATGGTAATATAGCTATTTTTATGTCTGAGTGTTTCGAAATGTACCACACTCTGGCAAAATACGTGTACGAACGGCATGTACAAGGATTTTACATGTTTCAGTAAAACTGTTTGTATATCTGCCAATTTTACTTTTTCATAATCCACTTTTCACGAATAGTCAAAGCAGGTTTCATCCTTTCGAATGACACATCACGCTAATTTATTGCGTTTGTAGTTAAACTGCAATGAGCGTCGGAATATGTGTGAAAAGGAGGCGCCCAGTTGCCCCAAACACGGTGACCAAAGCGTTAAGGAGGGATTTTAGGCATATATAACAGCCCCCCCCCCCCCCTTAAGTTTCGCTGCCGGACGTACCGTAAAGATAAGGTTGAAGTGTTAAAATCAGTTTGGGTGTACTGTCGTATTATCTACTAAAACACTTAAAATGGTACAATTACTAAAAATAACCGACGTTTCGGACGTGTTGCAGACGCTTTCCTCAGGGCGTATTCCTGCATGGTTAGTATTTTATGTATCTTAAAAGGTGGCGAGGTGGTACAACCAGAAGCATTTGAATGAGATTGATTCTGGCCACAAAGGCCTACGTATTTATGTGAGTTTAGTGTAATTACAGAGACCAGCATTACAGCATTTAAGTAGTCACCCTTTTAGAGTTCCATACTTTCTACTATATGATACATTCACTTAATTGTGATGTGCTGAGAATTGATGTAAATGTATGGTTATTAAAAATATATTCCATTGCTGAAATGCCATCGTCATACGTTGTAATGTTATCGATACGAGGGTGTTAGTTCAAATAGCTCTGAACAGTATGGGACTTTTTAACTTCTGAGGTCATCAGTCCCCTAGAATTTAGAACTACTTTAACCAAACTAACCTAAGGACATCACACACATCCATGCCCGAGGCAGGATTCGAACCTGCGACCGTAGCGGTCACGCGGTTCCAGACTGTAGCGCCTAGAACCGCTCGGCCACTGCGGCTGGCTAAGGGTGTTAGTACTCAGTATAATATTAGTTTGCATCATGCGATAGATTGCATGTGTGTGTGTGGGGGGGGGGGGGGGGGGTGAGAGAGTGAGTGAATGAGAGAGAGAGAGAGAGAGAGGGAGGGAGACAGATAGCATTCGTAAGCTCTTTCTCCTGCTAAGGTATAAGTTATGGATGTACCATTGACATGTATCACATTTTATTTCATAAACCGCTTTGAAATTAGTATAATGATAATTTATACTAATACGTGCTTATCGTCTGTTTCAGAATTGAATTTGCTATATGACAACTGATCTTCAACAAATTCAATCTTCAAGTTACAAGCCGGCCGGAGTGGCCGAGCGGTTCTAGGCGCTACAGTCTGGAACCGCGCGACCGCTACGGTCGCAGGTTCGAATCCTGCCTCGGGCATGGATGTGTGTGATGTCTTTAGGTTAGTTAGGTTTAAGTAGTTCTTAGTTCTAGGGGACTGATGACCTCAGAAGTCAAGTCCCATAGTGCTCAGAGCCATTTGAACCATTCAAGTTACAGATGTCGTAGTGGCTGGTAGAAGTAAAACGAATAAACAGATACAACTTGCAGCTATTAGTTACAATCTCCTTTGTACGAAATATGACCAAACCTCTCAAGATCTCTGCATCAAGTTATAATTATCGTCTTCTATCTCCTAACTTCTCGCTCTAAGACTGCTTTAATTATTTGATTTGGCCATTTCATGACTAAAATGAGATGAACGTGGAAGTAAGTCCTTTGATGTATTCGCTCCACAACAGCAGCTTTCGATTAGCCCTTTTCAATTGGGATCAGAAAAATTTTAAGAAATATGCGCCTGACTTTACGAAATCGTGTCGTAACTGTCGCAGTAGGACGTGATACCCTGTACTGACGATGGGGCTCTTGTCCACCTAACACTAAAACCGTAACGTCGTGGAAGTGGCGTTTCGGACTCGGCGCGGGGTGCGTCTTCAGGACACTCACCTGCGTGTGCCGGTTGCGCGCTGGGCCGCGTCCGCTGTCCGCGCCGCGACTGCGCCGACCTGCGTCAACCCGCCGCTACTCACTGCCGCCGCCTCTGGTCACGTGACGACGCCGGGGGAGGGAGGCTCAGCGCACAGTGTGCCGGCCCAGTTTCAGCATTCAAATCCTCCCTACTTTCGGAGTACTAAGCGGGTACCATTCCCAAAACCAGTTTGTGTACTGCATTTTTGTGATAAGTGGCCTAGTGAAATTGTTCGCTATACAGGGTGTTACAAAAAGGTACGGCCAAACTTTCAGGAATCATTCCTCACACACAAATAAAGAAAAGATGTTATGTGGATATGTGTCCGGAAACGCTTAATTTCCATGTTAGAGCTCTTTTTAGTTTCGTCAGTACGTACTGTACTTCCTCTATTCACCGCCAGTTGGCCCAATAGAAGGAATGTAATGTTGACTTCGGTGCTTGTGTTGACATGCGACTCATTGCTCTACAGTACTAGCATCAAGCACATCAGTACGTAACATCAACAGGTTAGTGTTCATCACGAACGTGGTTTTGCAGTCAGTGCAATGTTTACAAATGCGGAGTTGGCAGATGCCCATTTGATGTATGGATTAGCACCGGACAATAGCCGTGGCGCGGTACGTTTGTATCGAGACAGATTTCCAGAACGAAGGTGTCCCGACAGGAAGACGTTCGAAGCAATTGATCGGCGTCTTAGTGAGCACGGAACATTCCAGCCTATGACTCGTGACTGGGGAAGACCTAGAACGACGAGGACACCTGCAATGGAAGAGGCAATTCTTCGTGCAGTTGACGATAACCCTCATGTCAGCGTCAGAGAAGTTGCTGCTGTACAAAGTAACGTTGACCACGTCACTGTATGGGGAGTGCTACGGGAGAACCAGTTGTTTCCGTACCATGTACAGCGTGTGCAGGCACTATCAGCAGCTGATTGGCCTCCACGGGTACACTTCTGCGAATGGTTCATCCAACAATGTGTCAATCCTCATTTCAGTGCAAATGTTCTCTTTACGGATGAGCCTTCATTCCAACGTGATCAAATTGTAAATTTTCTCAATCAACATGTGTGGCCTGACGAGAATCCGCACGCAATTGTGCAATCACGTCATCAACACAGATTTTCTGTGAACGTTTGGGCAGGCATTGTTGGTGATGTCTTGCTTGGGCCCCGTGTTCTTCCACCTACGCTCAATGGAGCACTTTATCATGATTTCATACGGGATACTCTACCTGTGCTGCTAGAACATGTGCCTTTACAAGTACGACACAACATGTGGTTCATGCACGATGGAGCTCCTGCACATTTCAGTCGAAGTGTTCGTACGCTTCTCGACAACAGATTCGGTGACCGATGGATTGGTAGAGGCGGACCAATATCACGGCCTCCACGCTCTCCTGACCTCAACCCTCTTGACTTTGATTTATGGGGGCATTTGAAAGCTCTTGTCTACGCAACCCCGGTACTAAATGCAGAGAATCTTCGTGCTCGTATTGTGGACGGCTGTGACACAATACGCCATTCTCCAGGGCTGCATCAGCGCATCAGGGATTCCATGCGACGGAGGGAGGATGCATGTATCCTCGCTAACGGAGGACGTTTTGAACATTTCCTGTAACAAAGTGTTTGAAGTCACGCTGGTACGTTCTGTTGCTGTGTGTTTCCATTCCATGATTAATGTGATTTGAAGAGAAGTAATAAACTTGAGCTCTAACATGGAAAGTAAGCGTTTCCGGACACATGTCCACATAACATATTTTCTTTCTTTGCGTGTGAGGAATGTTTCCTGAAAGTTTGGCCGTACCTTTTTGTAACACCCTGTATAGTTTCTGAATGAGTGAAATAAACAGTCACAAACCCAAAATGATCGTTTATATTTTAATTTTATGGCAAGAATTTCAATAACAATTTGCAAATCTCTATATACATTGTTGTCAAGAGTGTCAACAAATGCAAGTAAATTCCTTTCTGCGTCGAGGGCAGCCAAAGACTCGTGGTATTCGTCTTGGATCAATCCACAGTGGCAGTATGGTGATGGTATGACGTATTCCAGGTAGCAGTCGTGATAGAATTTCAATTTGTCAGTACCGATTCTTGTTCCCTTTGCCAGTGTAGTTACGTTATGTAACACTTTTGTTCTAATGTTGACGAAGATTGGTACAGAATTTAGATGTACCTGCAGTTTACTCTAAAACACTTAATTTATTCCAATTTATGCAAGAACTGGTAACGAAACGTATTTAGTACTTAAAGAATCGATGTTCTGGACGATTCTTGATCACAGTAATTCCATATTGAAATATTACACTTGGAAATGGTGATTTTCCTGTATAAATGTCGGCCACATTCAGTAATTCTTCTTTTAGTCATATTTTCGTGCACACACATCATTAAAAACACACCTTTCCACCTCTGCTTGTTCAACTCCAACATTTTGCAATGCCTCGCCAACCTGGCCAGTCAGCAACAGTAATGAATACTGATTACATCTCTATCAAATAGTTCAAATGGCTCTAAGCACTATGGAAGTCAACATCTGAAGTCATCAGTCCCCTTGACTTAGAACTACTTGAACCTAACTAACCTAACGACATCACACACATGCCCGAGGCAGGATTTGAACCTGCGACCATAGCAGCAGCGCGGTTCCAGACTGAAGCGCTTAGAATATCTCATCAATTTAGCATTTTAGTGACCCTTGTGCGTACACTTTAACAATTGTTATGAATAATTTTTATATTAGGCTTTTCCATGCGGTTTCGCTTGCATACATATTCGACACATATATTGCACACATCTCCCCTCGTCCCTCTCTGTGTCCACATCTTCTTCCCCTCATCTCTCTGCCCACCTCATCTTCTCACCTCCATCTGTCCATCTCCTCCTCCGACTATCTCTGTTTCACCTTCTCCTCCCCTACTCTCTCTGTCCATCTCATCTACATCATACTCCTTAAACCACTTAATGGTGTGTGGCGGAGGGTACTTTCGGTTCCACTATCTGATCCCCCCAACCTTGTTCCACTCGCGAATAGTGCGTGGGAAGAATCATTGTCGGTAAGCCTCTGTCTTGGCTCTAACTGCTTGAATTTTCTCCTTGTTGTCCAAATGCGAGGTATATGTGGGGGAAGTAATATGTTTTCCGACTCCTCTTGAAAAGTGCTGTCCTGAAATTTCAATAGTAATTCTCTCTGTGATGTACAACGCCTTTCTTGCAACGTCTGCCACCTCCGTAATGCCCTTCGCCAGCTAAACGACCCGTCACGAAACGCGCCGCTCTTGGTTGGATATTCTCTATCTCCTCTATCAGTCTCAGATCGATGAACAATACTCAAGAATTGGGCGAATAAGCGTCTTATAAGCCACTAATTTCGTGGATCACTTAAATTTCCTTAAGATTCTTCCGATAAATCTGAGTCTGGTGTCTGCTTTTCCCACTATCTGTTTTATATGGTCATTCCACTTAAGGTCGCTCTGGATATTTACGCCTAGATATTTTGCTTCAGACGCTGTCCCCAGCTTTTTTTCATGAATAGTATAGCTGTGCAGTTGTAGATTTCTTTTCCTGTATATGCATAATACGTTACATTTATTTACGTTCAGGGTCAACTGCCAGATCATCAATTACCAACTCTCTGCAGGTCGTTCTGCAGATTCTCACTATTTTCTGGCGTTGCTACTCTGGTATACACAACTGCATCATCTGCGAATAGTCTTGAAGAGCATCCGACGTTTTCTACCAGATCATTTGTGTATATTGTAAACACTAACGGCTCTATCACACTTCCCTGTGGTACTCCGGATATTACCTTTACATCTGTCGATTTTGTTCCGTTAAGAGCGACATATTGAGTTCTGTCATTAAACGGCTTTGCGGGACGGTGTCAAATGCCTTACAGAAGTCAAGGAACACGGCATCAATCTGAGCGCCGTTGTCCACTGCACTGTGGACCTCATGAAGGAACACAGCGAGCTGAGTTTCGCAGGATCCCTGTTTGCGGAATCCATGTTGATTTTTATAGAGGAGATGTTCATTTTCCAAAAACGTCATAATTCTTGAGCATAAAACACGTTCCATAATTTTCCTCCTGCCACTCTCTCACTCTCCATTTTCGCCTGATCCAATCCCTCTTTTCATCTTCTCATGCTCCCTCTGACTATCCATCTCCTCCTTCCCATCTTCCCTTATTCATAGCCTCCTGCCCCTCTCTCTCCATCCATTTCCTCCTTCACCATCTCTCTTACCATCTCCTCATCTCCCTCTCTCCCTATCCACTTCCTCCTCCCCACATTCCCCTGTTCATATCGTCCTACCCCCATGTCCTTATACATTTCCTTATGCCCAAAGTAAAATGTCCATGAAGTCATAGTGACAAGCTCACCTAACATGGGAACTCAACGTAATCAAGCACCCAAATGGTGAGAGCCAAGGGGAATCATGGATATAAAACATTCTGTTGGGAACGGAAAACTATTATTTTCACATTGCTGTTCCTGGATCATAGTTTCTGAGCATAAACTGAAATAGATAATCTTGTAGACTAAGAAGAATCCCTTTATGTTGTTAGAATTTTAATTTATCTTGGTTTACAATGAGAAAGGAACGCTTATGAAGTATTAAGTAAGAAAACATATTCTATGTAAACAAATAACAAATTTGTAATAGATATGTTTTTTAAATACTGAACTTTCGCGCAATAAATTTTGTAAAATGTTTAATTTTCATAATCGTTTCTAAAATACGCAAATCTCAGTAATACAGGGAAAAATCACAATTCCTATTACAGGCTCCTAAGGGCTGTAGAAGGAGCCTCAGTGGATTAAGTTTTAAATAGGAGACCCACATCCAGAAATATACCATATGGATATAATATAAGTTTGAAGTTTGGATCACTTTCAAATCTCCCACTTCGTGGTACAAACACATACTGAAAAGAGGCGCCGTTGTCAGTCTCTCACAGTGCCTGCCCAGAAAGTGGTGTCTGATGGGTAGTGACGATTTTACATCTATAGGGCTGGGTGAGTTCACTCGTTTCTTTACAAGGGGAGCCCGATATGTTTGTCCGCTATTGGCTGGTTAGCGACACACTGCGGTGACAGACTCACCCTGCAGTCTTTTTCTAGCGATTTTATAGAAACAATTCGGTAAAAAAATTCATTTTTACCTTACTTGTAGCTTTACATATCAGCTCCTTGATGACATGCCCATGATTTCGTTAATGATCATAGTTCTTGTGATATTTTCATTTATGTAAGACACTGCGTGAAATTCGAAAAAAGTTAGCAATGAAAAATAGGTGTCGCTATGATTTTGCGTTTGGTACATATTATATAATAATTCGCTGCTAATGAAGTTTAGCTAAAATACTGAATTTTTCTTTAGGCTTAGGTGGAGGTCTCTGTCACCAATCTCGAGAAAATTTATGTACCACACTCATTTTCAGTAGAGAGCGTCAGCAATAAAGCCAGAATGAAATATCTGCAACAACTCTGATATTGCATAAACGGTTTGAGATATCGAATTGTGATTTTGGCAAATTATAGCATGCAAAGACGAGAGTATTTTGCAATACGGCTATATGCAAAACTTCATTTCTGCCATGTTATTCCACTAACTACAGACTTTTTCGATGAAAGAATGTTATTATTAAGGGCCATTGATAGCTGCTGAAACGAGAAATGCAGTGGGTTTTGGAACAACATAATGAAGACATTACACGTTTATTTTTGTAATGCGGATGTGCTTTTTCATAATCTATTGACCTTTCTTTTTCTCAATGCCTCACTTAATGAATTTAATAAGCCACTGCTTCAGAATTCTCGCCTTTTACTGAGGTGACATTATGTAAACTCCACTGTTTTGGCAAAAGAACCAAATTTTAACATGGCAGCAAGACCAGTGTAGGTTTTACTCAAAATGCGCCTCTCATGACGCGTCTCTGAAAGCCATGCGAAAATAAATTGCTGCTTTTGTTACATTTTCAGCGGAATTCTTTTTAGATACTAACCAAAGTAGAGGTGACAGTAGATCTTTCTGTAAGCCTGGACTGCAGTTTAGAACGGCACTTCCCCTCCAGCACTCGGCATTTACCCCACAATGACTGCCCACAACCATCACCACGCGTGCCCTGCCAATTACGCATCTACTGACCACGTTTTTCTGCCCACATTCTAATTTTGACATCAGGTATCATTTAGTCCGATCTTGACAACTTCTGAGAGATACTCTTACGTCCCCAGCTCAGAGGGGTGACTGTCGTGCTTCACAGATGCGCTGCACTCTCGACTTCGAAGAGGACATCCTTCGTCATTTAGAAGAGAATCCGACGACGAAGTCTCGAAAAATTGCTCATAGCCAGCCGGGGTGGGGTGGCTGAGCGGTTCTAGGCGCTACAGTCTGGAACCGCGCGACTGCTACGGTCGCAGGTTCTAATCGTGCCTCGGGCATGGATGTGTGTGATGTCCTTAGGTTAGTTAAGTTTAAGTAGTTCTAAGTTCTAGGGGACTGATGACCTCAGATGTTAAGTCCCATAGTGCTCAGAGCCATTTGAACCATTTTTTGAATTGCTCATACCGTGAGGTTCTGTACAGCAAGCAACTCTGAACCATTTGACTCTTCTGTGTACGTAATGTGAAGTTGTAGATTTGAATGTGATCTGTTATTCAAACTTATTTTGCATCCAGACGACATACTTTCAGAGAAGGATTCCCTATCAAACCTTTTCAAATGGCTCTGAGCATTATGGGACTTAACATCTGAGGTCATCAGTCCCCTAGTCTTAGAACTGCTTAAACCTAACTAACCTAAGGATATCACGCACATCCATGCCCGAGGCAGCATTCGAACCTGCGACCGTAGTGGTCGCGCGGTTCCAGACTGAAGCGCCTAGAACCGCTTGGCCACACCGGCCGGCAAACCTTTTCACTGAGGTGACACAAGTCGTGGGATACCTACTAATATCATGTAGGAGATTCGTTTGGTCGGTGTAGTGCAGCAGTTCGAATTGTCATGGACTCAATAAGCCGTTGGAAGTCCCCTGCACAAGTACTGAGCCATGCTGCCTCTATAGGCGTCCATAATAGCGAAAGTTTTGCCGGCGCAGGGTTTTGTGCACGAACTGACCTCTCGATTATGTCCTATAAATTTTCGATGGTATTCATGTCGGGAGATCTGATTGGCCAGATCATTTTCTTTAACTGTCTTGAAGCTAAATCCGAACAATTGTGGCCTGGTGACATGGAGCACTATCATCCATAAAAATTCCATGGTTGTTTGGGAACATGAAGTCCATGAATGTCTGCAGATTGTCTCCAAGTAGCCAAACATAAGCGTTGCCGGTGAAGGATCCGTTCAGTTGGACCACAGGCCCAGTCCATTTCATGTAAACACAGTCCACACGATTGTGGAGCCACCACCAGCTTGCCCAGTGCCTTATTGACAACTTGACTCTTACCAGCTGACCAGTCGCCTAGGGTCCAACCGATATGGTCACGAGCCCAGGAGAGGAGCTGCAGTCGATATCATCCTGTTAGCTAAGGCACCCGCGTTATTAGCCTGCTGCCATAACCCTCTGACGCCAAATTCCGCGGCTCCTAATGGAAACGTTCGTCGTACACCCCACATTGACATTTACGGCTATTTCACACACTACTGCTTGTCTGTTAGCACTGACAATTCACACAAACGCTGCTGCTCTCAGTCGTTAAGTGAAGGTCGTCGGCCACTGCGTTGTTTGTGATGAGGGGTAATGCCTGAAATTGGCAAACTCTTGACACTGTGGATCTCGGAATACTGAATTTTCTATTTCAGAAATGGAATATCCCACACATCTAGCTCCAAGTACCACTCCGCGTTCGAAGTCTATTAGTTCCCGTCGTGCGGTCATAATCACGCCGTAAACCTTTTCACATGAATCGCCTGGGTACGAATGACAGCCCTGTCAATGCACTGCCATTTATACCTTGTGTACACGACACTACCACCATCTGTATATGTGCATATCGCTGCCCCATGACTTTCGTCGCCTCAGTGTATATGCCCTCTACACTCAGTAGAAGTCTTTAACACCAATTCGGAAACACGTTGTATAAATTATTATAGTTGTCTTTAATTGCGGAGCTTCCAATGCAAAACTTTATTATTGTTCACGAAGAACTGACTTTACAATGGGGCTGGAAGTTGTTAATGTGCTAAACGTTTACATATTGAACATCTGACTAAGTCGTTGTATAATGTTTTCCAGGAACTTGCATTACACTGTTCTACATTTTTTATACAAAAATTTCATTATGTGAACAAATTTCTGTCTTCCAGGATTTAAAAGCTATGGAAACATGTATACAAGAAGTTTCAGTTTCTACAGAATCATAACGTTCCTTAGGAAATGAGCTGGTGAACCATTATATTGCAAGTCACTAAATTACTTTAAATGGTATTAAACATTGATTAATAGACAGAAACGTTAAACTGCTGTATGAGAATCTAGGGCTATTACATTGCAGTTTCACATCCCACTTTTCAGCATACCGTATCACTGCGGCCTCGGTATAAGTGAGTGGACTCATTTGTACATTTCTCCCACTCCTTGTCCCATTCGCTTTGACTATTTTTATGACTACAGCCATTTGATCCCAACTGGAATCCATTATATTCCATTCTTATCAACGGTTCTTGACATTTGGCCAGTATTTTAACTCCTCAGAATCCCGAATGGTTCTTAGTCAATACAAATCGCATATTTGTACCGTTTTCTTCATAGGTTGTATGCATTAGCAGCTATTTGAGATGACAAATTGCAAATCTATTTGCCCTTACCTATTTGCAACATAGCGAGCGAGTCCATTATTTATTACGGTATGGTCCTCTTGGATCGATACAAAACTAGTTCACTTTCAATCGCTAAAGTTTCCGCCGTGCAAACTCACGACTTTTTCGGCAGGTGGAATAGTCCACTCCTTTCATTTTTGATATCTACAGAGACCCAGCCAACGACGTCATCTTATTTGATCTCATTTTTATACAAGTGCACAGCACTAGGCCACTATTGGAGAAGGCTTTCTAAACTGCTTCAGTAGGCGTGTTTCTGCTTTTTTATTCCTTACTCAGCCACGAGTCGGCCTACACGGAACTGCAAAAAATACGACGGGTCGCGGAAATTTGCTCCCTACGAAGTATTGCCGAAACTGAACGAAGTGATAGAAACTTCCCCAGATGTAAATACGGAGGACACTATGAGAAACATTGCATTTAAGTTTGATTGGCGGTGTAGCAAGTAGAAAAGGAATTAAGTATCATGGAGAAAAAATAAAATCTTTAAAGTTTGCCGATGACACGGTAAATCTGTCATAGACGGCAATGGACTTACAAAATCAGTTGAGCAGAGTGGACAACATGTTGCAAGCAAGCTACACTATGAGCGAAATAAAAATAAAACAAGGCTAATTGATCTCTCTTTCATAGCGTTTATCCCCAGATATGTGATCCGCTGTTTTCATGTTTTGGAAAATTTATTTTATTCTAAAAATGTAGTCGGACGTCCTTTCTGTCGCCACAGCCACAGGTTAATCTGAGGGAGGGGAGTCGTGGTTGTCGGCAGCCTGTGAATCGTAAACTTTGTTCTACATACATTGTCAGATCAAAAGTATCCGGAGAGTCCCAAGTAATGCGAAACTGACCACCAGAAGACACGAGAGGCAGCAGTGAAGCAGTAACAGCTGGCTGGGGCGGCCAGGAAAGCTCAGTAGCTTCGAACGTACACTAGTCACTGAACGTCGCCTGAGTGACAAATCAGTCACGGTTATTCCAACCCTTCTACGGAAAGCAGGTAACAAGACTGTGACAACTAAGGTATTTGATACTACCAGTGTGTCTATTCGGTAACAGTCTGATGCAAGTAGTGCAAATGAAGCGTTCAAATTCAAAGCACGATATTTTACTCTTGCACTAATTTTTCAGGAAATACGAGAAACATTTTATTTGGAAACATTACACTTCTTGCTATCCACTCTTTTGTCACATGATCTCAGTGTGATAAGCTGCTTAATTTTATATCAGGCGGGCAAGACAAACACACAATTTTCAAAATAAAAGAATTTATATTTTGGAAAGTCTAGGTTTTGTGTCGAAATTGATACTCATGGCAGTATTCCAGTGATTAGACTTGACAAGCTGGTTAAATTGATTTACTGTATTTGAATGCCTGAACCAAAATACAGACGTGGAGGGTGTTTTAAATTATTGTATTTAAGTAAACTGTATATGTAGTATAATTTTTATTAAATCACCAAAACGCATTTATGACATTTTTTGGACATTCGTGGAACATAAGTCACAACTTCTCTCAAAAGAATGTGCATTTTTCCTGCATAAATCTGTTTTGAAATACACAGGTTCTCCTTCGATTCGCAGAGATGCTCTTCATCTTTCTCCCTGTACTGCAACTATCAAACAATAACACTCGACGACATTATTTCCACTCGGCACCGTAATAATTTTGTAAGAAATGTTTTAATGCCAGATATCTTTGTCTTCTTCAGATATATACTTAACAGCGGAACATAGGCTAGATAGAAAATACTTTATTTTCATTCCTAAATACAAGCAAAGCCCCTTATCTTCATAGTTCTACCACTGTGCTGGAGGTTTCAGGTGCGTAGCCTGACTTCTCCAGCTGTAAACCGTGAAATCCTTCCAATTTTGTGCTGTCCCAAATGCTGCATAAATTTCTATGTATATAAACTGTTATGCGTCACAAACCTTTAACCTATATTTATTGGCACGACGCTTTTTGGCGGCATGCTGCCACTATCAGGTGCTTTACAATAAATTGAACGTTAATTTTTAATTGTCGATTCCTTTGGAGAAGTTGAATTCTATATTCTGCGTGCACAAACAAATAGACATCATCACTTTCCAAAGGAATCTATAACTAAAAATTAATGTAACTTTAACGCGCCTGGTGATTGCAGCACGCTGCCGAAACGTGTCGTGCCAGTAAACAGTGGTAAAATGTGACTGAAGTAGAGAAAATATCTCATAAATTTTTATACGATCGCTGATCTCAACAAGTTATTCCATTCGATGTGGATAAATTTTAGTTAATTTTCTATGTACTCACTGCGACTGATTATCATTCTTTTCCTTTTCTACGACTTTTTCAGTGTTGCCGAAACACGATCTCATGATAAATAACTATGGCATATAAAATTAATTCTAGTCTTTTAAAGTACTGGGGAGCTGGATAATTTAAAGCAAATACAGTACACAACATAGAGATGTTTTTTTTCTCCACAGCCGTCTAAGATCGGTTCCACTGGAGGAAAATTAGTCGTTAGGCTCTTATGACACACTTTCTTAAATTTCTTAACTTGAAGTCAGCTCTTTTTGTGGCAGTTTCACCTCTATTTCTTTCTTTCCCTTACTGGAGCAGAAGAACGTGCTGCAGTAACCAAGGAACCTCTTCCACGCAACAACAGACACGAATGTAAAGCAGCAGATTGTGGAGACCAAAACGGAATGCCTGAAAAAGAGCTGGCCCAGATATGTGTCACGTGATCTAATTGGCTGGAGCTTATTGGATGACTTCATTTTATTCTTGCTTTCGGGTCCGTAATTGATATTCCGACGGAGCTGAGTGGTCAGCGCGACGGACTGTCAATCGTAAGGGCCCGGGTTCGATTCCCGGCTGGGTCGGAGATTTTCTCCGCTCAGGGACTGGGTGTTGTGTTGTCCTAATCATCATCATTTCATCCTCATCGACGCTCAAGTCGCCGAAGTGGCGTCAAATCGAAAGACTTGCACCAGGCGAGCGGCCTACCCGACGGGAGGCCCTCGTCACACGACATTTCATTTTTTTTACGTGGTATTTGGAAATTTTTGGTAAGTTCCTATGGGACCAAACTGCTGAGGTTATCGGTCCCTAGGCTTACACACTACTTAATCTAACTTAAACTGACTTACGCTAAGGACAACACACACCCATGCCTGAGGGAGGACTCGAACCTCCGAAGGGGGGAGCCGCGCGAACCGTGGCAAGGCGCCTGACACTATGCGGCTGCCGCGCGCGGCTATAAATTACGTGTATAATAAAGGTCAGACGTCCGTAGACAAGCCAGTGAAATAAGAATGTGTAAAGAGAATAAAATACTGGCTTTGCATTCAGTTTTTGATGGTGGGTTCACTTTTATCATACAAGGCGCCTAAACAATTTATGTATTTTAAGATTGTCTCGTTCATAGTCGAGGCCAAAGCTGCTGTATCTAACTTGGATCTAAAATATTGTAAATATTGACACTGTAATAAAGTAAATCCTTTGCTATGCAAGTTATTATTAAATGAAATGCTTTAAATTACTTTGTCGCTGCTGCTGTAGGAAAAGACATGAAATGTTTTGCAATATTTGAAATTGCCGCAGAATGGCGGCTAATTGTTGCCCACCAGCGCTGTTCTGTTACCTGGCCGCACAGCAGCTATAAATTACTAGAAATTATTTAAATGTTCAAAACACTGACATGATGGGTCGGAAAGATACTTTCAAAAATAACGAGGCTAACATTTCATAGATATATTAACTATTATAACACACACATCCTCAACGTAAATGACTCTTTCCCCAAGAACAGCGAAAACAAAAGTAAGACAAACAGAAGACGTAGCGGCTATTACGACCACTTTTTTACACAACAGAAAATATATTATTATCTGTAATAGCAGTTGTCAGAAATGGTAGCTATATTGTTCAGACTATGTCTCCGATGAAAAGTAATTACTGTACAATTCAAACATTTTAGTAATAGGTTACAAACATCACACAGTCTTTAATGTCCAAATCTGGAGACGTTATGGGCAGATGGAAGTGTCTGTGTTTGACTCTAACGGGCTGGAGGAATTGTCGGGGTTTGCATTGAACCTGTGATTTTCACAAAACAAAAGTACAAGAAATTTTCAACGTTGAATATTACGGTCTACAGAGGTATTTCAGTATAAAGAATTCAGGAAACTTAAAAATGGTTTTTCATGAAGATAGAAAATGACGCATTTGAGCACTTCCGACTTGTTACGAAAATAAGCTGAGATCAAATGCCGTGTCTACCTCTCAGACAGCGCGCCTAGAACAATCCGCTGCTGTCCGTAGACACGGCGGCCGACGTAAGCTGTTTCCCACGGAAGGAAGGAAGGCAGGACGAGTAGGGGGTTAACGTCCCGTCAACGACAGGGTCATTAGAGACGGAGCGTAAACTCGGCTAGAAGAAGGCCGGGAAGGGAAATCAGCCGACCGCTTTTCAATGAATCCATCCGTTTCATACACAGTCCAGCACGAAACCATTTTCGTTAGTAACATGTTCCGATGCTCCTGTTCACGACAAAGATAGCAATAAGACGCCTGGCGTTGTTGTTAGAATATACGGTTCCAATTACAAATACACGATTACCACTTTTTTATAAATTTCGAATATTATGTAGGATGATTTACCTTTAAAGATATTACTGCTGTGTATTAACTCCTAGTTTCCTTACACAGTTTATCGAAAAATATTAAGGTAAGATACACCACTCCTATAAGAGCCCAAATTTCAGTACAAGATAATGGCGAGTAAGTAGTGGGTGACAGTGTTAATGTCTAGAATATGTATGACTGGCAACGCAAATGTAACGTTAAATTTTTCTGTTGTGGAAATAAAATATTTGTTCATCATCATCATTTAAGACTGATTATGCCTTTCAGCGTTCAGTCTGGAGCATAGTCCCCCTTATAAAATTCCTCCAAGATCCCCTATTCAGTGCTAACATTGGTGCCTCTTCTGATGTTAAGCCTATTACTTCAAAATCATTCTTAACCGAATCCAGGTACCTTCTCCTTGGTCTACCTCGACTCCTCCTACCCTCTACTGCTGAACCCATGAGTCTCTTGGGTAACCTTGCTTCTCCCATGCGTGTAACATGACCCCACCATCTAAGCCTGTTCGCCCTGACTGCTACATCTATAGAGTTCATTCCCAGTTTTTCTTTGATTTCCTCATTGTGGACACCCTCCTGCCATTGTTCCCATCTACTAGTACCTGCAATCATCCTAGCTACTTTCATATCCGTAACCTCAACCTTATTGGTAAGGTAACCTGAATCGACACAGCTTTCGCTCCCATACAACAAAGTTGGTCGAAAGATTGAACGGTGCACAGATAACTTAGTCTTGGTACTGACTTCCTTCTTGCAGAAGAGAGTAGATCGTAGCTGAGCGCTCACTGCATTAGCTTTGCTACACCTCGCTTCCAGTTCTTCCACTATGTTGCCATCCTGTGAGAATATGCATCCTAAGTACTTGAAACCGTCCACCTGTTCTTTGTTCCTCCTATTTGGCACTCAATCCGTTTATATCTCTTACCCACTGACATTACTTTCGTTTTGGAGATGCTAATCTTCATACCATAGTCCTTACATTTCTGATCTAGCTCTGAAATATTACTTTGCAAACTTTCAATCGAATCTGCCATCACAACTAAGTCATCCGCATATGCGAGACTGCTTATTTTGTGTTCACATATCTTAATCTCACCCAACCATTCTACTGCTTCCAACATATGATCCATAAATGATATGAACAACAGTGGAGACAGGTTGCAGCCTTGTCTTACCCCTGAAACTATTTGTTAATACGCAAAAATAATTAGCTCAAAATACAGTCCCTTGCGGTATCGATAAATGAAAATGTGCAGTAAGATTTCTTCAGTGACATATTTATGTGCCACCAAAGTTGGTATTATGCTATTAGATTAAGTGTGGTCACCCACAATGCGCGGTTGATCACCAAATGTCGCGAGAGTCGCATTCGCCAACATAAAAGGATGCGGAAAGTATTGCGTTGTCACCAGCTGTGTGCAGTAACAGCGGAATGCGTCGCTCAGCAGGGCTCATTGATTTCGAAAGTGGAATAATAATCGGATGATGCCGAGCGGTCTAGGGCGCCTTGTCACGGTCGGTGCGGCTCTCCCCGTAGGAGGTTCGAGTCCTCCCTCGGGCTTGGGTGTGTTTGTTGTCCTTAGCGTAAGTTAGTTTAAGTTAGATTAAGTAGTGTGTAAGCTTAGGGACCGATGACCACAGCAGTTTGATGCCATAACACCTTGCCACAAATTTTTCAATAATCGGATGTTATCTGAGACACAGATCCATCAGGGACATTTTGACCCCGCTAACGGTGCACGAGTCGACTTTCGGTGATGTGACCGTCAAGTAGGAATGCAAAGGAGCAATCGCAACTAAACCGAGACCAGGCAGGACTCGTGTGCTGACGGACACGGAACGTCGTGCACTGCGGTGGGTAGTTGCAGAAAAACACGTGAAATCGTCGGAAGGAATCACTATTGAGCACTTGCCCGCGAAAGGCAAAGGTCCCGAGTTCGAGTCTCGGTCCGGCACACAGTTTTAATCTGCCAGGAAGTTTCAATCACTATTGAGTTTCAAAGCGCTACCAGAAAGCCAACTAGGACAACGACTGTCAGTAGGAAGTGAGAAAGAATGTGGTAAAATGGTCCAGCAGCTTCTCGTGAGTTACACGTTTCTGTGGTCAGTGCTAACAGATGGTTCGATGTGGTGTAAAGAGCAGCGACATTGGACGCTGGATGTCTGGAATCGAGTGATTTGGCGACTCTGTGGATGGGTTTGGTTTGGCGAATGTCAGGAGAGCGTTATCTGCCATTATTCGTAGAGTACACAGTGAAGTACGGAGAGCCGGCCCGAGTGGCCGAGCGCTTCTAGGCGCTATAGTCTGGAACCGCGCGACCGCTACGGTCGCAGGTTCGAATCCTACCTCGGGCATAGACGTGTGTGATGTCCTTAGGTTAGTTAGGTTTAAGTAGTTCTAAGTTCTAGGGGACTGATGACCTCAGATGTTAAGTCCCATAGTGCTCAGAGCCATTTGAACCATTTTTGGATAAAAATCCACCGAGGAGACCACAATTGTGGTGAAACATGTTTGGATGACAAAATAAAACAATAATTTGTGTACTTGCAAGGAGACCTACCCATCCTTAAATCAATATTATTTCTTGAAAATTATGTACCAAGAAGTAAATTATAAAATATGATTCTCAGCCATATGTAACACTCACCCATTCACACAGAAGACCACAAGACGTAAGTTTCAAGTCATTTTAGTGTTGAAATACAGACTGTAGCAGCAAAAAAGGGAACAGTGCTTGGTTGATGAGTGGGAAAATAATGGATGAACCAGTCACCCTGGAAACATGTTAAAATCTTCTTTATAAGAAACTATGTAGAAGATCAGACATTACACAGGATCTTAGAACACGAATCACATTCGATTCATCGTCTGCTAAAATAGAACGCAGGTTATGTGTAAGTCATTTGCGGCTCTCATATCTTGGTACAAAACGCATTCTGTTAAAATGTGGTGTACAGGTATCTGCGAACTACGTTCTGGTGAATCCTCCTGCCGGAGGAGGAATCCAAGCGTCAGTGGACAATGCCCCATCCGGACGAGCGCTAAGAGTGCTTCCTCTGCCGCAGCAGCTGGAACGAGGAACAGCACGGCCGTGTCGTTGTTTTCAAAGACGGCGGTTTGTTGCTCCTCAACCCTAACCATTCCTCCCAGAGTGGCACGCTCCTGGACCTCAAACAGCGAGGTAAATGCATGTACGGGGCAGAACATTCGATTAGCAAAAGTCATCGAATAAAGGCCCACAGTTGGCACAGGCGTGGTGTATGCGCATGGATGTGTGTGATGTCCTTAGGTTAGTTGGGTTTAAGTAGTTCTAAGTTCTAGGGGACTGATGACCTCAGAAGTTGAGTCCCATAGTGCTCAGAGCCATATGAACCATTTTTTTGAAGTACGGAGGAAGTGGGGTTACAGTGTACGGGGGGGGGGGGGGGGGGGAGTGTGCCTCGCGGTTAGGTTGGGGAACCCTTATTGTATGTCTGTAAGTCTGCAGGCTTTCGTGGCCATTGTGTCACTGAAGTTAAAATCTTCTGGGTTATTAGGCCGCATCGTGTTTCTTCTAAAATGATCGACGTTTCGACCCCTCTGCTGGGATCTTCCTCAGGATCTTCTGGTGTCCACTACTGCTAGAACACTGTCAGAGACGAGTGTCGTGTCCTCTTACAAAGGGGGAGTTTTCACGCGTTCGTGATGGAGAGGTGATAGTATTGGTTAAAATTCACATGGCTACCATTGGTGGGCCATAGTCATAGGCTAATATTCCCGCTCTGATGCAGAAGAAGGGGCGTTGTTAGCTATTCTGCTGTGGATACCATTGGCGGCTCATCTTCATTGGATAGAAAGGCACTATTCCACACTTACGCTGGGGGAGAGTTATTGGTTGAAGTTCCTGCTACAGCTTTTTGTTGGTCGTCATCATTGGCTAGATTCGAAACGGACAGAGCAAGAGAGGGGGAATGTTTACCCAAAATATTATTGTCCGCCGAGGTGACGTGCAGCGCGTTGCTTATGCCGCTCACACACTGCGGCCGCTTACTTACTTCCTTGATGGCAGGGAGCCACGATGCTGGAAGCCTATAGTCGTCCTCTCTACTGAAATTAGATGCATTCTTAGAAATTTCAACCGCTTCTCGGACCTTTCTTCTATAAATGTTGCCGGTCGAAGTGGCAGTGCGGTTAAAGGCGCTGGAGTCTGGAACCGCAAGACCGCTACGGTCGCAGGTTCGAATCCTGCTTCGGGCATGGATGTTTGTGATGTCCTTCGGTTAATTAGGTTTAACTAGTTCTAAGTTCTAGGGGACTAATGACCTCAGCAGTTGAGTCCCATAGTGCTCAGAGCCATTTGAAACATTTGAACTATAAATGTTCGTTTCCTTAGCCAGTACAGGTACGCTATTAAAATCGATGTCAGAGCCACATTTCTCGTGATGTTCCGACTGCCGATTTTGCAGTTTGTTTTAGCCGCATGTACCGTTCGTGTTCCTCAATGCGTTCTTTAACAGTTCTTCTCGTTTCGCCTATATACACTTCGCTGCAGCCACATGTCACTTGATAGACGCCTACACTGTGGAAGCAATCAGGTGCATCCGCCTTCCGTCGGAAAAATCTTTTATTTTGTTTTGACTAAAGAAAGATTTCTGAATACCATTTTTCTTTAAAATTCTGCTTATGTGGTCAGTGACCCCAGAAACGAACGGTAACCTGACGGGGTGAGAAGGCGGTTCCTCGTCATTCTTATTAGCGATATAAATATTCAGCCTAAAACCCCTGTCGATTGAATAATTATCATACCCATTTGCCTTCAATGCCCTCTTTAAAAATTCTAAAGTTTGCAACGTAACAGAGAAGCGAAAAAGTCTCACGCTAAAACTTGCAGCTGGTGTGGTCCTTTTAGCGTTATCGTAAGATCTATACTGTTCTTCTGGAGGGCTCTAGCTTTTAACATGGGCTGGGGGGTGGTCCTAACGTAACAGAGACGCGAGAAAGTCTCACGCTAAAAACTTGCGGGTGGTGTAGTCGTAGCGGTTAGCTGGCGACGTGGGTGTCCGTCCCTTATCGTAGGGCCTTCTCGCTTAACACGGTTCTGCTCTCGGCTTCTGTTCTCGTTTCTCCCCTCGGAACTGCGTCTGTCTCACGCATTGACATGCATTTAGGCATTCTTGTGTTAGTCTGTGGTATTCCATTTGCTCACTCGTTACTCGTATTACTTTGGTTAATTTAATGTCACGATTTATTCGGAGCTATGTGACATACTACTGGATTTGCTTATCATGTCAGGGTTTTCATGGAAGGTGTTGGATTTGCCTGACACCTTACAAAATTCAACTCCGATTCCAAGTTGTCGTCATCGCTGATACGGAAGGCACGTGAAGACAGAGTGTTGAGTATTGCTTGATTTTGGGCTGGGGGGTGGTGCGAAGTGGCATCTAAATACCTGTTTGTGTTAGTCGGCTTTCTGTACACTCTGTGACCTAGAGTGTCATCAGATCTTCTGTATACCAACACATCTAGGAACAGGAGACCGACCTCACTCTCAGCCTCCAAGGTAAATTTGATTTTGGGGTGAATTCCATTTAAGAAATTGTGGAACACATGAACTTCTTCGCAGTGTGGCCATATAACCAATACGATCACTTCTCCAGCACGAACGCGTAAAAACTCCCCCATTATAAGAGGACGCGACACTCGTCTCTGACAGTGTTCTAGCAGTAGTGAACACCAGAAGATCCTGAGGAAGATCCCAGCAGAGGGGTCGAAACGTCGATCATTTTAGAAGAAACATGACGCGGCCTAATAACCCAGAAGATTTTAACTTCAACCCTTATTGTACTTAACAAACACTAAATGAGGAAGGATATGAACACAATTTATAGCACTGCGTATTACATACAGTTGCGGAGAAACAGTTCGTAGTGGATGATTGCTTGTATCACCGTGTCACACATCCTGACATAAAGCGGCAACTCTGAAGCAGTTATTTGTGGATGATAACATTCTTTAAATGGACTGGTCAAGCCAGACATGAACATTATTCGCTTCAGACCCCACCGTCCAACATCACCACTTTCCCTGGTTGTGAGTCCTGAGGAAGAACGAGCTGCCATTCCTCCAAAGACAGTCAGATATCTCACTGAAAGTGTGTCCAGAAGACTTTTCGCCGTCGTTAAGGCGAAGGGTGGACATACACCATTTAAGGGGGGCAGGATGTTAAACGGGCCGACTTGAAATGGCTCTGAGCACTATGGGACTCAACTGCTGAGGTCATTAGTCCCCTAGAACTTAGAACTAGTTAAACCTAACTAACCTAAGGACATCACAAACATCCATGCCCGAGGCAGGATTCGAACCTGCGACCGTAGCGGTCTTGCGGTTCCAGACTGCAGCGCCTTTAACCGCACGGCCACTTCGGCCGGCCGGGCCGACTTGGAGCAGGAGAAGCACCACAGGACATTTTAATTTCCACTGTCTATACTTTTACAAATAAATCCATAAAACTTTGTCAGCATGACCAGGAAGGATTCAGGATTCATACTCATAGCAGTGGAAATTCAAAAACGTAACAAAATAAATTTTTTTAGATGTGAAATTTCGTCACTTTTTGACTTACTATTGGCTGCATTTGTTGCTATAGTTACACTTTTTTCATAAGTAAGAGAGATTCTTCGATGAATTTTACACTGCATACAAACCATACTTACAGGTGTATGAAACTCTACAATTTATTTACTTTATGAAAAAATGAATGAGCTGTTACATTTTAAATTTATTGTTTAGAAAAAACTCAAATTTTATAGTTAATTATCTCAATTTTTACCACAATTTTTAATAAATTTGGAAAATTCTAGAGTTTTGCATTAAGGAGTTTGTGTTTAATAATCATACCAAGTTTGAAAGTAATAGGATGTTTATTTTGGATGTTACATGTACCTAACTACAGAAATTTGTGTTCCGCGGAAAATGCCGTTGAAGTTTCTGCTTATATTTGGCATTTTTTAGAACTGTTCAGCACCATAAGCAGGTTCTTTTTCATTTTATAAATCAGTTTTCTTTCCTTTCACGTTACTTCTTGATTTTATCGACTCCAAAAATGGTTTATCTGCTTTCACTTCACGTTCTCTGTCTATCACATACAAAGCTTTGATGCAGTTCATTCCGGGCTTAATTCCCATTTTCACTAAGACATATTTCCTGCTTTGCACACCATCATTACAACATGAAACTGCATCATAAACACCAATAGCAAGTGCATTTATTTCCACAAAAATGATTTTTGGCAATCTTTCCCACACACATTAGTTAAAACTTTCATTTGGGTTTGGGGTGCCGCCACGAAGACATTTCTTCAATAAGTTTTCATTTGCAAGGTCCCTGAATATAGGTATGATGGCTTCCATTACGGCGGTTGGTAGAGAATTCCTGTGGTGATATTCTTCACCACCAGCAATTGACCTCTGGTAGCCACACTATGATTCACTTCCTTTTGGGCACAAGTTGTGGATAGGGTTATTGTCAGTGGACATTTTCTGGAAGTATAACGCCCAAACTGCTTGCTTCATATTTTTCAAGTCCCCTATATTCTTCTCATTGCCAAGCCATAATATGTCTGTAGCTTGTGAATTTCTGCATCTGTCAGCCGCCCTCTCCCTTTTATTCCCTTCTCATCATATAATTTTTTTCCTGACAAATCTTGTCTCAGCCTTCTAATTCTATGCACATCGATAGCAGCAGGGAAAGTATGGATATCAATAGTCCTTTATTTCACGTATGACAGTCTCTGGCGTAAATATAAACATTAGAATTCTACAGAGCGAAATACACATACGTATGACAGAAGAATGCTGTGAAAAGGGGTGTGCCGCTGCAGCTTGGTACACTTAAGACCAAATAACGTGCCTTATAATCTGTAATATATATGTTTTATGTATAAAACTATTCAGGAAGATGTGCGCTACAAAATAAGCATATTTTGAAAACTCAATTTTTTTTAAATTTTAGACGTCCTACCCCCTTAATATCCAGTAATAGTTTTCCGGATTCTTTTGCTGAGATAGGGTATTTTAGGGTGACTCCAGTAAATGTAGGAAAGGTATTTGTTTTAGATTGCATACTCATCGACTGAACCTAATTGACAAAAGACGAAAATATACAACAAATGAAGCAGACAAAAAGGAATACAGACGTCTAAAAATGAGTTGTCTGAAACTGCCAAATGTCAGACCAGGAGTGGTTAGACGAGAAATGCAAGGTTGTAGAAGGATGCACAATTAGAAAAAAAAGCAGATTATAGAAAAATTAAAGAGCTCTTTGAGGAAAAGAAAAGCAGCTGAACGACTATCAAGAACTCAGATGTCAAGGCAGTGCTAAGCAAAGAAGGGAAAGCTGAAAGGTGGGAGAAATATAACACATAGAAAAAAAAATTTACAAGGGAAATGTACTTGGAGGCAATATTATGTACGGAAAGGCAAGAGAAAGTAGATGAAAATGATATGGGAGATCAGTAATGCGAGCATAATTTTACAGGACACTGAAAGATCTGAGTAGACGACATTTCCTCAGAATTAGTGAGATCCTTGGAAGAGACAAATATGACATAACAGTTCCACCTGATGTGGAATGTACATGTTGTTGTTGTTGTGGTCTTCAGTCCTGAGACTGGTTTGATGCAGCTCTCCATGCTACTCTATCCTGTGCAAGCTTTTTCATCTCCCCGTACCTACTGCAACCTATATCCTTCTGAATCTGCTTAGTGTATTCATCTCTTGGTCTCCCTCTACGATTTTTACCCTCCACGCTGCCCTCTAATACTAAATTGGTGATCCCTTGATGCCTCAGAACATGTCCTACCAACCGATCCCTTCTTCTGGTCAAGTTGTGCCACAAACTTCTCTTCTCCCCAATCCTATTCAATACTTCCTCATTAGTTATGTGATCTACCCATCTAATCTTCAGCATTCGGAATGTACATAAGACTGCTGAAATACCCTCTGTAACAGTTCTAATTCCAAAGAAGGCAGGTGATGACACGTGTAAGCTACTGACACAAATTTGAAAC
Organism: Schistocerca piceifrons; assembly: GCF_021461385.2. Classification (NCBI taxonomy): domain Eukaryota; kingdom Metazoa; phylum Arthropoda; class Insecta; order Orthoptera; family Acrididae; genus Schistocerca; species Schistocerca piceifrons. Next base: position 406,899,900 of record NC_060144.1, on the reverse strand, counting down.
GCCCGCTAAACCTGCTGGGCAGAACAGGTAATTAGGATTGTGGAAAGGGGCAAATAAGGTTGGGGTCAGTTTCACCTTCTAATTGTAATTTATTGTAATTTAACGACACATTTACAACCAAAGCGGCACATAGCCGAACCTTTACCAAGTGCAACTCTTTCACGGCTGAAGGCCTCCAAACAAGAAATCTTAAAAATCAACAAGATAAAAATGCAGTTAAAATAGCAAATAAAATAATTTAAAAAACATATATCACAGCTAGGTGGAAAGCCTCGAGGCAAAGTAGATAGAAAAAAACATATGCAAGGTGCAATACAAATGGCTGAAGGCCACAATAAGCTTCAAAATTTTAAAATATATTACTATAATCTTTTAAAGGCAGAAGGCCGCAATGTTTAAGCTTGAAAGATAATTTTATGAATAAGTTGCAAGGCTGAAAGCCCCCAATTAATTTACCAAAATTTTAAAAAATATAACCATAAACCTTAAATTTTAAGTAGCTGGAAACAGATAATTAAACACCGGTGGGAAAGACAATAAAGATAACGACCCTCAGAAGCCTCCATGGAAGTCGGTCTGTCCTCGTTCACTTAGGTGAGACAGGCGGTGAGACCAACTACACTTGATCCGTCGGAACCCAACCAGGGTACATACAGCCATGCACCGACCGACACAACGACTTGCTTGCCATCAATCAGTACATGAGGACTCAAACACAAAAGGCTACGAACGTGATAATCCACAATGAAGTAGGTATTTTCTGTCAAAATTACACACCATGTTGGACAGCGACAACAGTTGAGGAAAGGGAGCAAACAGCGCTATAGTGGCCTGCAGCTTTTGGCAGTTGCATAAATATCCTGCTTTTATGTAGAGAAGCATAACAGTGGCAAATTCCAAAAGGCTCGCAAGATAATCCAAATTAATAATTTATCGTGTATGACTGACAAAATTATATATCAAAGTCTCACAAATTTTAGTATCCTTTGAAACCCCATGTTCAGTTTTATTCGCGACGAAATAGATAATTTTCTTTCTTTTTCTGAAACGATGTGGGAGAAAGGTACGTGCTACCTAATTTTTCCATGAGGTGTTCTTCAATACACGTACCTGTTTTTGTCAATAACTACATCGAGATTTATCTTCCACATGTTTCCTTACGTTATGTGCTGGAGGGTCCTTTGTGTGTATTATTATTCCCTGCTTCTTTCAAGAATAGTATGCGGAAAGAGTGTTATTCTTTGTAAGCTTCCTAGTGACCTCGAATTTTTCTTATTTCATCGTCATGAATATTTCGTGAAATACACGTAGGAAGAATTAATATGTTGCCTGACGTTTGTTGGGAGGCAAGCTCTCGGAATTTCAGAAGTAAACCTTTCCTTAATGCATAATGTATCTCTCGTAGCGTCTTCCACCAGACTTGAATAAGCATTTCTGTGACGCAGCTCTTCTCTGAATCTTCTCTGTATCCTCTATAAATCACATTTGGAAAGGGACCCACACTGACGACCTATGTCGCATTTTTAGCCAACTTCAAAACCCATCTACTGAAAGAGTCTTCTTCTTCTTCTTCTTCTTCTTCTTCTTTATCGTCGCCTTGTCCCATGTCACGTAGGGTCAGCGTTGCTCTTCTGAACCCTTCTCCTCCATAGCACTCTATCCATTGCCTCTTCCTTCTTCCATCCTTTCTCCCTTAGGTCCCCGGAAAAAGTCTGCTGCACATTAACTATTAAGTAGGATTATATCCTTTCCTTTAATATAAATACTGCCATACTTTATACATGTCCTCCCTCTCTCATTTTAAGATTCTCTTGTTCTATGATGCAGTTACAGGTGGTGGATCGCTAAATTCGTTCCGCAGCAGTATTGTTCGTTTTGTAGAGGCAGAGACTCCACAAAATAGCTACATTTTTTTGATGCAAAGCACATCTAGAAATTTGATGGTAACAAGAAAAGCGAGTACAGGGTAATGTTTTCCCCACTGAAACACTTCAGGGTCGTTGATATTCATAGGCAATATGAACCATCTGCCAAGCAAACTAAATAAGTCTCTCCTGTGTTCGACGATGAAGACGATGACATCCAGGGCTATGTGAAAAGTTTTCCACTTAATGTAGTGACTGCCAGAGTACGCTAAATCGAATTAAATGCGAGACAATTCGTACAAAAGGTGTGCCAATGCAAAATGCCAATAAGACAGTCACAGGGATCGACTGGTTAGTTAGTTGGGTAGCTAGTTAATTACATACGCGGTAAACGCTGTTACGCGAAAGACGCAATTCCAGAAATAGTTACGTACATTTGTTAAGTGTATGTCTTACGTGTCTATTACATACTAAACTAAGGTCCGTCGGAACCGACCACCGAGTCATCCTCAGCCGAGAGGCGTCACTGGATGCGGGTATTGCTGGACAGGTGGTCAGCATACCGCTCTCATGGCCGTTGTCAGCTTTCGTAATCGGAGACGCTATTTCTCAGTCAAGTAGCTCCTCAGCTGGACTCACGAGGGCTGAGTGCACCCCGCTTGCCAACAGTGCCTGCAAGATCCGGACGGTCACCCATACAAGTACTAGTCACGCCCGACGGCGCAGAACTTCGGTGATCCGACGGGAACCGGTTACCACTGCAGCAAGGCCGTTGCCCTGTTTACATACACATGAGTAAAAAGTAAGCTGTTCTCAATATGCAGTGCTTTTCTTTGCGTGGTCTCATTAGAAGTGATGTTCCCTTACTTGCCTTCAAACTTCCAACTGACTTTGCCTACTAGTTACGAGTGTGGAGGGGCGGAACAGTTAAAGTGCATCAAGCCGCAGTGAAATTTAGAATGTTCACAGCAACAAATTATTGTCAGAAGTGAAAGAAGCGATAAATGCCAGTCAAACTATTACGACTAACTGAGGACTGAACCGCAGACCTTTTTACTTGCAATCTAGCGTTTTTCCAGTCACCTATCGACTTGCATATACAGACTGACTGCTTATTTTTATGCAAGAATTCATCAACATTTTTAGCTCTTCTAAACTAGTAAAAAAAAGACTAGTAGTCTTTGTGGGACATTTCATTTTTGTAGATAGTTTATTGAGAGTTTTAAAATTGTATTTTTCACTCACTATAATTAATTTCGCTGGAAGTTAGTGTAGATCATTGGACTTCTAATAGTTTATTTGTAGAGAGCAATACTATTGCCAAATTTGATTGAAAGCTTAACAACAAAATTTCATCATTGAATAAATTTACTGGAAGGATTGCATTAATATTTACTTAATAAGAGTCTGCAATGTTGTGCATGTTATAGTAATTACTTTCTTTTGTGCTGTGAAGAATTTGTGACTAATTGAAAAATTGCTATAAAATTTTATCTAGACAACAGTGGTAGATACTAAATGTATCAGCCAACTGTTTTCTGTCACCGAAAATTATGGACAGGAAAAACTTGAAATTTACACATTTACATATACCCGGCGATCACAAGCCAAGGATCATTTGTGTGCGGATGCACACAAGCTCGAACTCATGAGGAATAGGCCTTGCCATGACTTTTGAGATTAATGGGCAGGGAGCACTACTTTCGTAGTGTGTGGAGTAATCTGAGAATGCGGGTTTTGAGGGGAGGGGGCGTAGGGGGGGGGGGGGGGGGGGGCGTGCTTGGGGTAAGTACGCGCAGCCGCGCTAATTTCCGTGGCGTCGGTGGCTTAGGGGATAGAGCGGCTACCTAGTAAGCAGTAGATCTCGGTTTCAAATTCCGGTCGGGCACACATTTTCAGGTCTCCGTCGATGTCCGAAAGAGCAGACACCATACACATACAATAACTAACGCTTTTCTTATCTTAACAGACTGGTTTAGAAAATGCAGGGCTAAACTGTAGACTTCTAGAGGTATGAATGGGTTGTTTCTTATCGAAATCACTTCGTAAAACCCACGACATTAAGGCAAGAAAAGTTGAGGAGGTGTGATGCATTGCTTCTGCATACGCCTGGAAATAATTTTAACAAAATCACTCTTCAGTAACATTGAATAGTTCCATGAAGACGTGGAGTATGAATAAAAATGCGGCCACACATTACCGAGAAATATGGTGCAATGCTTACAAACTGGGCTCTCATTCGCCGTGGAGGGGGGGGGGGGGGGGGGGAGGGATGCAGGGGCGGAGAAGAGGACGGGGTGTGTGATTTTTCAAACCCCCGAGGAGCAACAAACAATTGAGTCACCCAAGATTTCTTCACATTGGTGGTGAATACCTCCATGGGACTTCCAAAAATTCCAACGCCAACTTCCATCTCCGTGCTTGTCCAACAAAGTTCAGTCTTCAATGACTCTGACGTCGACAATTTTAGCGTCCTTCCCTTGTGTCTTAGCTCGGCTTTAGTAAAATCTAGACCTGACGACGTAGCTGGACGATACCGTGTAGCTGACGCAAAACAACTTGCTCCACTTCTAGCAGCAGCTGATCGTCCGTGTCGCTGGACCTTGGGTGGGTACAAAGAGACTGCAGAAAAAAAAGAAAAAGAAAAGCGCACGGCACTCCCTTTTACAAGAAAGGTCGTAGGATCGATGCTCTTAATTATTGCCCGTATAGCTGACACAAAACTGTTTTAGGACCCTGGAACATTTTAAGGCTCATGTATTACGACTGTTTTGGAGGACGAATATCTCCTGTATAGGAGGTACAACGGATTCCGTAAACAGAGATTTTGTGAAAGTCAAGCCGCTCTGTTTGCCTGTGAGAATCAGAGCGCCGTAGACAATGGTGCCCGAGTTGACGCCCTGTTTCTTGTCTTCCGGAAGGTTTTCGTTACAGTTCCGCACTGTCGCTCAGGGAACACAACACGAACTTATCGAGTAAGGAACTAACTGTCTGACGAGATTCAGGATTCGTAGAAGATGAGATTTACATTTATTATTTATCGTATGGCACACATCGCTATTCTTATACACTTTATATACAATTTAATTACAAATTGACGTAAAGACATTGAATACAATCGACGGCCTCCTCTGTCACAGCTAGGAAGTCCATGAAGGTTCCCTTGTAAGATCGAACTGGGCATTCTTCGACAATGTTTTTCCAATCTGGAGTTGGTATCTTTCCCCATTTGTAGAGGATGTCAGCACTTCTTAAATGGCCAGTGCGTATGAGGTTCAAAGTTTCCCACACGTTGCGTGACTGACTGAAGCCGGGCGGCTTCTCATTTATGATGAAGCTTTGGCATTTTGGTGGACAGTGTTCTCACCAACGTTGTTTCCAGAGACTGTATATGTCAAATTTGGAGGTGGTCATCTCTTTAGCATTGAGTAGTTGTGGTCTTCTCGTTTTAACTTTTCTGCGCTCCAGGTTAGTTGTATCATTGTGTATGGGCGGCTGAGGGTTATTAATTACGTTGTTGTATTCTCTGAGGAGAGCATTTTTTCGCAGTATCTCTCGTGGTGATATATCGCTCAGGGTTGGCAGCCATACGGTAGGGGTAGATTTTATTGTGCCGCTGATGTTGCTCATGGTGTCGTTTAATACCACATCAATTCTGTTTGTGTACGGGCTTTTGAGCCATACAGGAGCGCAGTATTCTGCCGCTGAGTAGACAAGCCCAGCTGCTGATGTGTGGAGTGTGTCTCCTGCGGAGCTCCAAGAAGTGCCACACAATTTATGGATGATGTTGTTTCTTGTCCTCATTTTGCCTGCAGTCTTTGTCAGGCTTTCCTTGTAAGAGAGCGTCCTGTCCAGTGTAACTCCTAGATATTTGGGGTAGTTGTTATAGTTAAGGCGTTTCCCTTCAAGGATAACATCAACACTGAGCTCTCTTCTTGCTGAATGGTTGCAAACGTGGAAGCATGACACTGCGGTCTTGTTCGGGTTTCGCTGAAGTCTCCATTTGTGAAAGTAGCCACTCAGTGACTTTAGATCGGAGCACAGGATGCCTTCAGTGGCCTAAAATGATCCGTGTTGAGCAGCTAGTGCCCAGTCGTCCTCGTAGCCAAACTTCCTAGATTGTGTGTTTGGAATGTCGGAAATGTACAGATTGAAGAACAATCGGGCAAGGACTGAGCCCTGTGGTAGCCCGTTGTTGAGCAACTTGGTGGAGCTCTTTCTTTCTCCAGTAAACACTTTAAAAGCTCTACCAGCAAGCTTGCAATCGATCAGTTTGATAGTATTGTGGCGTGGAATTATTTGAAACAGTTTGCACAACAGCCCTTGTCTCCAGACAGTGTCATAGGCTGCTGGCCTGTATTTTCCTCGGTCCTTTGGGTCGAAAACTAAGAACGTGTTGTCACTGTCTGCCCAGTTGATAAGAGTCACACCATTCCCATCATCTGTTCTTATTTCCTCGGGGGGTGGTGGCTATTAAAATCCTCCACATGTGTGGCTGGATGTGGTAGGTGGGGCAGGAATTCTTGAGGTCAGGTAGTGCTTGGTGGTCTGCACACATTACTCACTGACAGTTCTCCTGTCTTAACAACAACTTCATATATGAACACAGGTGGGCATGTCCAATTGCAGATCGAACATACGTGGCCACGCCACATGCATGATGATACGTTGCACCAACTAGATCGTAACCTGGGATCTTGCCTTTCAATTTAAGTTGATCTTCATCTTCAGCGTGAGTTTCCTGAACTGAACCAGATCGATGTTGTCATCACATAAAATCTTGTTTAATACTTAGCATTAAGCCCAATTTATTCGTTCTATGTTAACTTGGCAAATCTTGATGATAGGTCCAAGGGGTGTTGTCGGTGGGCTCAGAGAAGGGGCTTTTTCTATAGTCAGACGTGCTGGTGTGTCTCATATCAGTGATAGTCGATGTACAGTTAACCAGGAGATCAACGATCATGATCGAGGATTGTCTGGCTGCCTCGGAGTGACAGTTCTTTAGCACCACCCAGGGAACACGTGTAGCTTAGGTATGCTGCGGACGTGAACAGTCGTTGTCCTCCGGGAATTTACAAATCGTTGTTAACGGAATGATATTGATAAATGTAAAATTAACTTCGAGATAACTTGGGACTATTATAGAACCATTACTGATTACTACGTAGAGAATGTCCCTCCTAAGAGTCGCCAGGCGCACTTTCTCTGATGTTTCGGGTGATGTTTGCAATTTCGCTTTTGCAGTGTGTAGCTGGAGCCAGTCCAAACATATGCTGCTCATCACGTCTGCAGTCGCCGCCCTGTGCCAACGGAGACCGTTTGCCTCCTGTCACAAACAAAATGATTTTTAGACCGGAATTTTGCGTTCGCATTCTATAGAGGTGTCCCAAATTCGTCTAGTGCGATATTCTTTTGTCGATATCTACTAACAGCGATAGTAAAAAAAGAAGAGCAACCAGCAGTCAAGTAGCGACAGCAATGCCCTGGCCCGCACCAACTGCTACTAGTATTGGTTGTTCTTTGTGTTTTGCTATCCTTGTTAAGACAAATCGATAAAAAGAATATCGCACTAGACGAATTCGGGATAGCTCTGTCGAATGTCCACTCTAAAAATCATTTTATTTGCAACGGGAAAAGCGACGTTTTCCATCGACACTGGTCCTCACATGAAAGACCTGATGAGCAGTACTTGTTTGAGCTGGTTCCAGCTACACAGTGCAAAAACGAAAATACAAATATGTGCCGACACACCAGAGGACATGTGCCTGACTACTCTTGGAAGGGGCAACAGATATGTATGATCTGGTAGATAAAGTCGGGAGCTTCGTGAGGATGTCGCGGACGATATTTTTGTATGCAGGTTGGTTGCAAGAACGCTGTAGGGACTGTTAGTTCAAAGCGGACATGAAAGAATGTAGCGCAGTGCCGTAACTTGGATGGAGAGCTGCATTACTGTTAGGTTATACTATTCATGAAAAATCACTGGTAACAGCAGAACCTAGGAACAACTTTACGGGCCGGCCACGGTGGCCGTGCGGTTCTAGGCGCTGCAGTCCGGAACCGCGGGACTGCTACGGTCGCAGGTTCGAATCCTGCCTCGGGCATGGATGTGTGTGATGTCCTTAGGTTAGTTAAGTTTAAGTAGTTCTAAGTTCTAGGGGACTGATGACCTAAGATGTTAAATCCCATAGTGCTCAGAGCCATTTTTTGAACAACTTTACGGAAGTATCGAAAGTGGAATGACCACATAAGACTAGTTGCAGGAAAAGCAGATGACTGATTGAGATTCATTGACAAAACCTATAGGAAACGTAATTCATCTACGGAAGAATGGCTTACAAAACGCTCGTTCGACAGAGTCTTGCGAATTGCTAGTGCATCTGTGGGCCTATAGCAGGTAGGATTAATAAAAGAGATAGAGAAAATTTACCAAGAAGCGCCGCGTTTCGTCACATGTTTGTCTGATAGACTTGGGAGCCTTACAGAGGTAATTATGAGACTCCAGTGTCAGAGTTGTGCACCACCAAGAGTTTTACTACTGGAATTCCAAAAACGTCTGTCGCAAATAGAGACAGGCAAGATTACGTCGGCCAACATACATCTCAAAAATGACAACTACGAGAAAAGTAGAGAAATCAGAGCTCATACGGATGCCTATCGGCTTTAGGTCTTCACATGCATCATTCGCGACTAGAGTAGGGAAGCGGAGCCAGAAGTACTCTCTGCTGCACACCGTAGCTTATGTATTAACGATATGTCGATGTGACTAGTATTTTGTTATGGCTATGATGCTTTAGTACACAGAAGATAGTTAAATATGTAGCGAAGCACAAAAATTATAGGCCGTGGAGGTCACGCATGTAAACTGTCATATGTTTTAGTTGACCGGTTGAATCACATTTAGCCGCAACACGACGTGGCATGGACTCGAGTAATGTCTGAAGTAGTGTTGGAGGAAACTGACACCATGAACCGTGCAGCGCTGTCCATAAGTCCGTAAGAGAACTACCGGGTGGAGATCTCTTGTGAACATCACGTTGCAAGGCGTCCCAGATATGCTCAATAATGTTCATGTCTGGGGTATTTGGTGGCTAGCGAAGTGTTTAAACTCAGAAGAGTGTTCCTGGAGTAACTCTGTAGCAATTCTGGACGTGTGGGATGACACATTGTCCTGCTGAATTTTCCAAGTCCGTCGGAATTTACAATGGATATGAATGGGTACATGTGACCAGACAGCATGCTTACGTACGTGTACTTGTCAGGTTCATTTATAGACGTATCAAGGGTACCATATCATTCCCACTGCACACGACCCACACCACTACAGAGCCTCCACCGGATTCAACAGTCCCCCGCTGACATGCAGGTTCATGGATTCATGAGGTTGTCCCCATACCCGTACATGTCCATCCGCTCGATAAAATTTGAAACGAGACTCGTCCGGCCTGGCAATATGTTTCTAGTTAGCGTTGACGGGCCCAGGCAAGGCGTAAGGCTTTGTGTCGTGTAGTCATCAAGGGTACAAGAGTGGGCCTTCGGCTCCGAAAGCGCATATCGATGATGTTTCGTTGAATGGTTCGCACGCTGACACTTATTGACAGCCCGGCATTGAAATCTGCGGAAGCGGATCATTTCTGTCACGTTGAACGATTCTCTTCAGTCGTCGCTGGTCCCGTTCTTGCAGAATCTTTTTCTAGTTGCAGCGATGTCGGAGATTTGATGTTTTACAGGATTCCTAATATTCAGGGTACACTCGTAAAATGGTCGTACGGGAAAATCCCCACTTCATCGCTACGTTGGAGATGCTGTGTCCCACCGCTCGTGCGTCGATTATAACACCACGTTCAGACTCACATAAATCTTGATAACCTTCCATTGTAGCAGCAGTAACCGATCTGACAACTGTGCCAGACACTTCTTGTCTTATGTAGGAGTAGCTGACCGCAGCGCCGTATTCTGCCTGTTTCCATATCTCTGTATTTGAATGCGCATGCCTATACCAGATTCTTTGGCGCTTCAGTGTAAAATGGTCAATATGTTTTATTTCATTTACATTAATGAATTAATGTAACTAAAAGACTATCAGTTTTAGATCTACTCTCATGAACGACATTCTGATTTGTACCTTGAAGTTAAACAATTGCAAGTAACAATCGGAGTTTATGGTTCTCATTCTAGTGCAGTTCCAATATTTCGTCTCTCTAACCTTTAAAACTGCAACTTCATTAACACCGTGTGCATAAATGCCAAACTGGCATGAAGTATGCTATGCGCCAAAGTTCATTTCGGGGCAACCGCATAATGCAGGTTGTGGTAACACCATCCACATTCTATAAGTCAGGAAAGATGGTGCAGTGGGTTTTTCTTTCATGAATCTCATTGGAATGTTCATTACTTGTGAGAAGATAATGTTATGCACTGAGTCAGAAGGAATTCGACAGTGAAAGGTTGTTTGCCTATGAAAACTGTGTTTTACCGTTCCGCGATACTGCAGCTCGCGTTGGTCGGTATTCTGGAGTATGGAATCATTGGCTTCAGAGAGGTCATGTTCAACGCCATGGAAGGTCTCATCGCCTCACTCGACTATCGCCAGAGAGGACAGATACAACATTCTCTCACGTGCTCTGAGCCAGGTAGTGGGACTGTTTATACACACGAACATCCAGACGAACAGTGTGGCGACAGACGGAGCATCACATGGTTACGACTTCCGCTCACGCTGCCGCAAGGAAAGGTGCGCCGGAAGTGTAGCCCGATGACGACGCTGGAGAGAGGAGGGTCAACACTTTGTGTTCTCAGGGGAATGCCGATCGTGCATGCTGCGTCAAAAAAATGGCTCTGAGCACTATGGGACTTAACATCTGAGGTCATCAGTCCCCTAGGACTTAGAACTACTTAAACCTAACTAACCTAAGGACATCACACACATCCATGCCCGAGGCAGGATTCGAACCTGCGACCGTAGCAGTCGCGCGGTTCCGGAGTTAAGCGCCTAGAACCGCATGGCCACCGGGGCCGGCCCTGCTGGCGTCAAGATGGACGTATCCGTGAGTGGGGCTCTGACGAGAACGAACGTTATCAGACTGCATTCGTCATTTTCATACGTCCTTATCAGCTGGGGTGACATCGGGCACACAACACGATAACGCAAGACCCCGTGTTGTCCTTACCATGCCGATCTATCTAGGTATACACAGTGTCTGATTATTTCCCTAGCCAACACGTTCTCCCGATCTCTCGGTCACTGAAAACAATCGGTCGTAGCTTTCTGAGAGACTAGCACACCATCACTACGATCTATATCTACATCCATACTCCGCAAGCCACCTGAAGGTGTGTGGCGGAGGGTTCAAAAAATGGCTCTGAGCACTATGCGACTTAAGTTCTGAGGTCATCAGTCGCATAGAACTTGGAACCAATTAAAGCTAAGTAACCTAAGGACATCACACACATCCATGCCCGAGGCAGGATTCGAACCTGCGACCGTAGCGGTCGCTCGGTTCCAGACTGTAGCGCCTAGAACCGCTATGCAGTGTGTAAGCTTAGGGACTGATGACTTTAGCAGTTAAGTCCCATAAGATTTTACACACATTTGAATATTTTTTTGAACCGACCTACAGGAATCCCATCCAACATTTATGGGACATAATCGAGATATCAGTTCACGTACAACATCCTGCACCAGCAACAATTTCGCAATTATGGACGGCTGTAGAGGCAGCAAGGCTCAGTACTTCTGCAGGGGACTTCTAACAAGTTGTTGAGTCCACGCCATGTCGAGCCGCTGCACTAAGCCGGACAAAGGAGGTCCGACACAGTGACTTTTGTCACCTCTGTGTAGGTAAATGGCTGGCCCGCCAAGAGTCCAGACTTGAACCCAACTGAACACTTTTGGGATGAGTCAAAATGTCGACTTCACTCGAAACTCTAGTGTGCATCACTACTCTCTCTGTTTTCAACTCTTCAGAAAAAATGGGGTGCCATTCCTCCAGTGACGTACAGACACCTCACTGACGCCCTCCCCAGCATTCAAGCTGTCATAACGGCTAAGATTGGACATATCCCCTATTAATGTGCACTAACTGCTGTCCGGGTACTTTTGTACATGGGCTATGAGTATAATTTCGTTATTTTTTTCTGAGCTGTTGTTGCAGTTTATAACGGTACTTTGCGGGCAGGCGTGTCAATTAGCATCATATTAATTAAAATCGGGGATAAATAGACTTTATTTTGGAAGAATTAAAAAGGGGAAAGTAATACGAAACTTTAATAACTGCACACTATTACTAAGAAGCAATATAATGAAAATTAATAAAAAGCAAAGTAGCAACGACCAAGCGGGACAGAAAGATATAGAGGCACGTTTGTTTTTTAATAAATATAAAAGAACATGTAACACATTATTGAGCTCTCTACCTTCAGTTATCGCGATCCGGCTAGTCGATGAAAAAGTGGTACGCGACTGCGAAATTCGTTAAGGAGACTCTTCAAGCACGTTTAAAAATGGTTCAAATGGCTCTGAGCACTATGAGACTTAACATCTGAGGTCATCATTCCCCTAGAACGTAGAACTACTTAAACCTAAGTAACCTAAGGATATCACACACATCCATGCCCGAGACAGGATTCGAACCTGCGACCGTAGCAGTCCCGCGGTTCCGGACTGCAGCGCCTAGAACCACAAGGCCACCGCGGCCGGCTAAGCACGTTTAAAATACATTACGTGTGACGAAGTGATCAGAGACGTTTATTGTCGGGTGAAGTAAAAATGATTCCGACATAATTCGAACTTTGTGTTAGCTAGGAAAAATACTCTTGGGAAACTATTATGATTGTGGAACCCACGAAAGTTGTACGCAACGGAAAGCTATAGTTTACGTAATTCTGCATTTTATGAAATTGTGAAACGCGTGTGCGCGGAACATTAAGAGAATCTTATCCTTGGACGATTGCGGGGGTAACTGATACAAACAACGGGCAAGCATAGAAATAGTTCGCTTATTAACTACCAGATATTAATTAACGGGGACCTAAAACACTAAAAAAGATGCATACACCGTTAAATTGAACCCTGTCAGTGAAAGACAATCACATCGAACATTTCGAGAGGGAAGAATAGACATTTAAGTGCCGAATTGATAGCCTGGGTCGTGTCGATATTTGGACATTATATGACACGAGTTATTCAGAACACGATATCGACCATTTTAATACTGAAAAGAAGGATAGGATCATCACTCCCATTCCCAATTCATATTTCATATTTAGTTAGTGAAAAGAAATGTGTTAATAAACAAACTACATTTCGATTTTATCCACGATTTTGGCTTCATTACGTAGTCTTGACGACATGATAAACAATATCTGTGGAAGTTGTATGCAACGTATCGTCATAATATTTAGCCAACCAATACTGTGGGACCCCAAAAAATGTAAATGCATGAAACTGTTCTTACAGCGGATGTATAATGTGTGAGTGCGACGAACTATATTGAGAAACTGAACATCCATTGCGTATGTGGCAGTGATATTTTTCATGTCTGGTGCAAAGTGATATCAAAAGTGCGCGAGAGTTTTTTTTTTGTCATATGTTGTTTTTTATCTTTGTCGTAAGACTATAGAGTCTCCTAGTTTTTGTTACTTCTCTGTTGTTTTTTTAGTTTCTTCTCATTGTGAGTTTTTGCGAATAAATATATTTTCGTTAACTCATTATACCGGACGGCTATGCAGTTATTTGTTGTAGGCAAGTCGCCTACATAATTGGTGACCCCGACGTGATCTGAACACGCAACCTTCTGATCTGGAGTCACAACTGACCAAGGACGTCAGTTCGAATCTACGTTGTTCCTCGAGCTATCCAAAATGTGCGGTTTCCAACGCCACCACACGACTACCTATCACCCTGTCAGTAATGGTATGGTCGAACGATGGCACAGAACACTCAAAGCAGCATTGATGTGTCATCAAGAGAGATGGACGGAAGCATTGCCATTAGTGCTGTTAGGCCTGCGGACGGCTCACAAACCCGATATTGGTGCATCAGTTGCCGAGATGGTTTACGGGGAGCCGCTACGGATTCCTGCAGATTATTTAGTACCAACCTCACCACCTGGATCAGAGGGCCTCATACACTGGGTGCAGCAGCTAAAACGTCACTGCACAAATATACGTTGCCCGCCACCTTCTCGCCATGACAACTGTAAGGCGTTTGTACACAAAGACTTATAGATTGCTCTCACGTAATGTTGCGAACAGACTCAGTCAAATCGCCTTTACAACCACCATATACGGGCCCATTTCAGGTGCTGAGTAGAAATAAGCATACCGTGGACGTAATGTGCAATGGTGTTCCGACAAAGGTATCGATTGAACGTGTCAAGCCAGCACGGGTTTTACCCTCTCCGACCTCTGACACCACGCCTGTGCATCAACACACGATGGACGCAGAGCATACCGATACACCGCTCAGTACATCGTCCGAGACAAGTGAATCACCACCACAAACAACAACGTCACCGCCCCCGAGACACCCGACGCACACCAGAGCTGGACGTCGAATAAAATTCAAGTATCAAGATATCCCTGGGGCTCCGCACTTTAAGGGGGGGGGGGGCTGTGTGGCAGTGATATTTTTCATGTCTGGTGCAAAGTGATATCAAAAGTGCGCGAGAGTTTTTTATTTTGGTCATATGTTGTTTTCTATCTTTGTCGTTAAGACTATAGAGTCTCCTTGTTTTTGTTACTTCTCTGTTGTTTTTTTAGTTTCTTCTCATTGTGAGTTTTTGCGAATAAATATATTTTCGTTAACTCATTATACCGGACGGCTATGCAATTATTTGTTGTAGGCAAGTCGCCTACACGTACTTGCATGTTTATCTGCGAAAATGGTCTCTGTCGGTACATCAGCATAGAGTTCGAATAGATTCGCTGGAACATTGCAAGCCATTCAGATTAATCGAACATCTAAATACGTACAATGCTGGTATCACCAGGATGTGTTCTTTCTCCTCACCCCCGTGGAAGTAATTGGATTAAGAGTCAGCCAGGAATAACATTTATATCAATTGACGGCCATTGAGCTAGCGTCACGAATTTTCAAACGTCCACTGCCATGTATGAAGGCGAGTGACACCACGAGTGCTAACGTCGATCGAGGGGTGTCGCCGTGATCGTATTGAATGACATTGAGCGGTCACAAGTTCCAGTGGCCAGTAATGCAGATGTGGACTGACGAGCGGCAGCAGGCAGCTCGCGTGGCGGCTGACAGCGGCCAAGGCGCGCCCGGTGGACACTGACCGTGCGGTCGTTGACTCCCGAAGGCCGTCCCGCCCCGGCGCGCCCGTTTCTGCCATAATTGTCGCTCGCCAGTCGGTAAACAACGCCGGCTACCGGCCAATCCGATTACGCCGTCCCGGCATATGCAGATGCGAGCCGGCTGGAAACGTTCCCATCGGAAAGAGATTTCTCAGTACTTATTTGTGAGCGGGCGGCTTGCAACATCTCCACTGGGCCCCGTGACACGTTTCGTGGAAGGTTTTTGTTTCCTTTATTTCCAAAGCATCAGGAAGCTGCCCCGTTCTGGCTCAACTAGTGGCTGCGTGAGACCGCCGAGGTAAGAAACTGGTTTCTGCAGCACACGGGACGGGTGTGGTAGCGGAGCCCGCCTCGCCACCGAGTATTTCGCGGTCGCCGTAACCCTCGTGTCGTATTTAATTGGTAGTACCGAAGCTTTTTAATTCAACTCTCTGGGTAAAAAAATGGCCGCCAGTCCCAGGGCTCCTGTAAATACTAATCCTACTTCCTTTCTTTGGTGCTCAATCGGAGGCATCAGTCTGATTTCCACTATTTCTTCAAAAATGGTTCAAATGGCTCTGAGCACTATGGGACTTAACATCTGTGGTCATCAGTCCCCTAGAACTTAGAACTACTTTAACCTAACTAACCTAAGGACATCACACACATCCATGCCCGAGGCAGGATTCGAACCTGCGAGTATTTCTTCAGTCTCCAAGTGTTTCAGCCTCCTTCAGTTTTCTGTAAGAGTTATAGCAGATACGTTTTATAATTTCATCTGTGTATTTCTGTCGTGGTGTTCCTTTAGTGCTCTTCCGATTGACATATCCATTATTGTCTTTAGAAACCTGTCATGTCTCAGTCTCTCTCTCTCTCTCTCTCTCTCTCTCTCTCTCTCTCTCTCTCTCTCTCTCTCCGTCCGCACAGGTCTCGTAAGTCCCAACGGTACCGACCGACCGCCGTGTCCTCCTCAGTCCTCAGGCGTCACCGGATGCGGATATGGAGGAGCAAGTGGTCAGCACACCCTTCTCCCGGCCGTTGTCAAATGGTTCAAATGGCTCTGAGCACTGTGGGACTTAACATCTAAGGTCATCAGTCCCCTAGAACTTAGAACTACTTAAACCTAACTAACCTAAGCACATCACAAACATCCATGCCCGGGGCAGGATTCGAACCTGCGACCGTAGCGGTCGCGTGGTTCCAGACTGAAGCGCCTAGAACCGCTCGGCCACACCGGCCGGCCTCCAGCCGTTGTCAGTTTTCGTGTCCGAAGCAGCTATTTCTCAGTCAAGTAGCTCCTCAATTGGCCTCACAAGGGCTGAATGCAGCCCGCTTGCCAAGAGCGCTGGTCAGACCCGGACTGCAAGACATCCAAACGTTAGTCAAGCCCTACAGTGCTTAACGTGAGTGATATGATGGAAACCGGTATTACCTTTGCGGCCAGGCCAGTGGCCATATCTCAGAGAGGTCCATTAATGCGAACTCTTTTTATTTATTTATTTTTACAACAGCCGTTTATCAACTCCCCTTCTCTCACTCTCTTTTAGGCACTTCGTCATTGATCTGGTAAAATGCTCTTCAAGTCACTTTCTATGCAAGTCTGGATTGCTGAAATTACATACTGTACTTTATGCCAAGGCAGTATTTCCAGAAGGAGCCCATAACATCGCACATCAACAACACAAAACACATCTACAAAAATTTCCACACACACACTCATATACAGCTATGTTTACATATACACTCTGAAAGCCACCGTGTGGTGCGTGGTGAAGGGTACCTTGTACCACTACTAGTCATTTCCTTTCCTGTTCTACTCGCAAACAGAGCGAGGGAAAAACGATTGTCTATATGCCTCTGGACGAGCCCTAATCCCTCCAATCTTTTCTTCGTGGTCCTTGCACCAAATGTATGTTGGCAGCGGTACAATCGTTCTGCCGTCGGCTCAATAATGCTCCTCTAAAAGAACGTCGCCTTCCCTCCACTAATTCCCATCTGAGTTTCTGAACGTCTCCGTAATACTTGCGTGTTGTTCGCATTTACCAATAACAAGTCTAGGAGTCACCTCTGAATTGCTTTGATGTCTTTCTTTAAGACGACCTGGTGCGGATTCCAAACAATCGAAGAGTACTCAACAATGAGTTGCACTGGGGTCCTATATGCGGTCTCCTTTGAGATGAACCACATTTTCATAAAATGATCCCAATAAACGAATGGAAAAACTAGTAGAAGCCGACCTCGGGGAAGATCAGTTTGGATTCCGTAGAAATACTGGAACACGTGAGGCAATACTGACCTTACGACTTATCTTAGAAGAAAGATTAAGGAAAGGCAAACCTACGTTTCTAGCATTTGTAGACTTAGAGAAAGCTTTTGGCAATGTTGACTGGAATACTCTCTTTCAAATTCTAAAGGTGGCAGGGGTAAAATACAGGGAGCGAAAGGCTATTTACAACTTGTACAGAAACCAGATGGCAGTTATAAGAGTTGAGGGACATGAAAGGGAAGCAGTGGTTGGGAAGGGAGTAAGACAGGGTTGTAGCCTCTCCCCGATGTTATTCAATCTCTATATTGAGCAAGCAGTAAAGGAAACAAAAGAAAAATTTGGAGTAGGTATTAAAATACATGGAGAAGAAATAAAAACTTTGAGGTTCGCCGATGACATTGTAATTCTGGCAGAGACAGCAAAGGACTTGAAAGAGCAGTTGAACGGAATGGATGGTGTCTTGAAGGGAGGATATAAGATGAACATCAACAAAAGCAAAACGGATAATGGAATGTAGTCGAGTTAAGTCGGGTGATGCTGAGGGTATTAGATTAGGAAATGAGACAATTAAAGTAGTAAAGGAGTTTTGCTATTTGGGGAGCAAAATAACTGATGATGGTCGAAGTAGAGAGGATATAAAATGTAGACTGGCAATGGCAAGGAAAGCGTTTCTGAAGAAGAGAAATTTGTTAACATCGAGTATAGATTTAAGTGTCAGTAAGTTATTTCTGAAAGTATTTGTATGGAGTGTAGCCATGTATGGAAGTGAAACATGGACGGTAAATAGTTTGGACAAGAAGAGAATAGAAGCTTTTGAAATGTGGTGCTACAGAAGAATGCTGAAGATTAGATGGGTAGATCACATAACTAATGAGGAAGTATTGAATAGGATTGGGGAGAAGAAAAGTTTGTGGCACAACTTGACCAGAAGAAGGGATCGGTTGGTAGGACATGTTCTGAGGCATCAAGGGATCACCAATTTAGTATTGGAGGGCAGCGTGGAGGGTAAAAATCATAGGGGGAGACCAAGAGATGAATACACTAAGCAGATTCAGAAGGATGTAGGTTGCAGTAGGTACTGGGAGATGAAGAAGCTTGCACAGGATAGAGTAGCATGGGGAGCTGCATCAAACCAGTCTCAGGACTGAAGACCACAACAACAACAAACAAACCGAAGTCGACCATTCAGCTTCCCTACCACAGTTCTAACAGGCTCACTCCATTTAATATCGCTTTGCAACGTTACTCACAGACATTTAATTGACGTGACCGTGTCAAGCATCACATTACTAACGCTGTATTCGAACATTTCATGTTCATCTACGTTAACTTATAATTTTCTACATTTATATCTACGTGCCATTCATCACACCAATTAGAAATTTAGTCTAAGTCATGTATCCTCTTGCACTCACTCAACGTCGACACCTTCCCGTCACCACAGCAACATCAAGAAACAACCGCAGATTGCTGCTCACCCTGTGGGACAGACTATTTATGGGTACAGAAAAGAACAGCGGTCCTGTCACACTTCGCTGGGCACTTCTCAAGGTACCCTTGTCTATGATAAACACTCGTTGTCTGGGACAGCAATCCGGGTTTCCTTGCTTAAGAAGTCTTCGAGCCACTCACATATCTGGGAACCCATCGCGTGTGCTTGTACCTTCGTTAACCTCGTCACATGAACATTCAACGGTAAGCCGGCCTCTGTGGACGAGCGGTTCTAGGTGCTTCAGTCTGGAACCGCGCGACCGCTACGGCCGCAGTTTCGAATCCTGCCTCGGGCATGGATGTGTGTGATGTCCTTAGGTTAGTTAGGTTTAAGTGTTCTAAGTTCTAGGCGACTGATGACCTCAGATGTTAAGTCCCATAGCGCTCAGAGCCATTCAACGGATTAACGGTAGTAATTATTACTCTCTATACCAGCGAGATAACACGAATAATATAAATGACATACATTACACCAGATAGCTCAAAATCAGAATGTTTTTTAGCAAAATATAACGGAATAAGCTTTCTACATCACTGACAAAATGGTTCAAATGTCTCTGAGCACTATGGGACTCAACTTCTGAGGTCATTAGTCCCCTAGAACTTAGAACTAGTTAAACCTAGCTAACCTAAGGACATCACACACATCCATGCCCGAGGCAGGATTCGAACCTGCGACCGTCGCGGTCTCGCGGTTCCAGACTGCAGCGCCTAGAACCGCACGGCCACTTCGGCCGGCGATCACTGACAACAATGATGGTGTATATTGGAACTAGTTTGACCAATTCTGTTAGGCAGCAGCACTGTTAGGACAAAAACTGCGCAGTGGCTATTTATCCCGCCCTGCTCACTTTAATTTACCTTCTCCTACCCGTAAACAAAGTAAAGATTAGTTACGTAACTTTAGTTTTTCGAGATGATGATTAAAATTTATGACTAGTCGTTCGTATTTCAGCTATTTTACATATGAGTACTAGATGTCGTTGAACTCTACTCTGCCGGCCGCGGTGGACGAGCGGTTCTAGGCGCTCCAGTCCGAAACCGCGCGACCGCTACGGTCGCAGGTTCGAATTCTGCCTCGGGCATGGATGTGTATGATGTCCTTATATTAGTCAGGTTTAAGTAGTTCTAAGTTCTAGGGGACTGATGACCTCAGATGTTGAGTCCCATAGTGCTCAGATCCATTTGAACTCTACTCTATGGCGAATGGGATAATGAAAATAGATGTTGAAATGGATCTTCGTGACGGGAAATGATAAACGCATCACATAAGAATCAGAAATACAAACAGATTAAATCACCAATGAGATAACGCAAAGTAGACTCATTCATGACGATGGGCGAGGAATGGAGGTGGGGGATGGGGTGGTAAGCAAGGACAGTGTGGAAGACGGGAAGATTCACTACACATCGTGCACACATTAAGGAGTCTATCTAGTGAAAACAGCCGACTTCCTGAATTCAATGAATGTTTTGTCACACCATTTTTAAAATTTTCCTGCAGTAGTTTTAGCATTTTGTATTCTTTCTTCCGTTTTTCCTGTCATTATCTCAAAAAAAAACTCACACAGGGAGATGAGCTTAGTTTAAACATCACAGCGCTTTACTACGCTTGGGCGTAGAGAAGCTTTTTATGCTTCTCATTCTTTTCTTTGGTCAAGGAGGTGCCCTCTCCATGAAGATTCTTTTACAATGACTGGCAGCTTCTTTGGTTCCTCTCGCTATAAATATCCGTACTACCTTATACCGATTTTCTAGCTGCACCAAATACATTTATAAAGTCAACGTTTCTGATTTTCTTTGTCAATTACACACATAAAAAAAGTTTTGCCTCACCGTGGTTCCCAGAACCCCTGAAGATAGATGTTGACTGTGTATATTGTATCACAGGCACAGTCCCTTTGACTCTTCGGAGATGTCACTAAACCCGCCCAGAGATGTAAACAACCATGCATGAGCAGCGCATATTAGACGAAGGGGGTCCGACTGCCGATCAATTCCAGCCTTTTCAATAGGAAGGTGTTACACGACTCATGTTGTCTGTAGTTCAACCATGCCTAGACGGTCAATAGCGCGGTTCCATCGAACCGTATTGTTACTTTGTGCCAGGAAGCGCTCTCAGCAAGGGAAGTGTCCAGGCGTCTCGCAGTAAACTAAAGCGATGTTGTTCTGACATGGAGGAAGTACAGAGAGACAGGAACTGTCAATGGCATGGCTCGCTCAGGCCGCCCGAGGACTACTACTGCAGTGGATGACCGCTACCTATGGATTATGGCTCGGAGAACCTTTACAGCAACGCCACCTTGTTGAATAATGCTTTTCGTGCAGCCTCAGGACGTTGTGTTACGACTCAAACTGTGCGCAATACGCTGCATGATGCGTCCATAGCGAGGTCCATCTTTGCAACAGCGACACCATGCAGCGCGGTACAAATGGGTCCAGCAACATACCGAATAGACCGCTCAGGACTGGCATCACGTTCTCTTCACCGATGAACGTCACATATCCCTTCAACCAGACAATCGTCGGAGACGTGTTTGGAGGCAACCCGGTCAGGCTGAACGCCTTAGACACATTGTCCAGCGAGTGCAGCAAGGTGAAGGTTCCCTGCTGTTTTGGGGTGGTATTATGTGGGGCCGATGTACGCCGCTGGTGGTAATGGAAGGCGCCGTAACGGCTGTACGATACGTGAGTGCCATCCTCCGACCGATAGTGCAACCACATCAGCAGCATATTGGCGAGGCTTTCGTCTTCATGGACGGCAACTCGCGCCCCCATCGTGCACATCTTGTGGATGCCTTCCTTCAGGATAACTACATTGCTCGACTAGATGGCTCGGAGCACTATGGGACTTAACTTCTGAGGTGATCAGTCCCCTAGAACTTAGAACTAGTTAAACCTAACTAACCTAAGGACATCACACACATCCATGCCCGAGGCAGGATTCGAACCTGCGACCGTAGCGGTCGCGCGGTTCCAGACTGTAGCGCCCAGAACCGCTCGGTCACCCCGGCCGGCGTTCGACTAGAGTAGCCAGAATGTTTCCCAGACATGAACCCTATCGAAAATGCCTGGGATAGATTGAAATGGGCTGTTTATGGACGACGTGACCCACCAACCACTCTGAGGGATCTAGGCCGAATAGCCGTTGAGAAATGGGACAATCTGGACCAGCAGTACCTTGATGAACCTGTGAATAGTATGCCACGACGAATACAGGCATGCGTCCATGTAGGAGGACGTGCTACTGGGTATCAGAGGTACCGATGTGTACAGCAATCTGGACCACAACCTCTGAATGCCTCGTTGTATGGTGGTATAACATGCAATGTGTTGGTTTCATGAGCAATAAAAAGGGCGGAAATGATGTTTATTTTGATTTCTATTCCAATTTTGTGTACAGGTTCCGGAACTCTCGGAACCGAGGTGATGCAAAACTTTTTTTGGTGTGTGTACATGAACCGGCTGTTGGTTTGCAAATGAATACCAAATAGAAAATAAAAGAAATGTTTACAGGAGGTAATGCAAATTCATCGCGCAGCAGTAGGCGTGAAAGGAAACCTAGTTACTCCAGGTGAGCGCTGTCGGAGGCTGTGACTAATGTTGTTGACACGGCGCACACTCCGCCACTCAGGAAGTGTGTCAGTCATGAATATCCAGCCCCACCGGTAGGCGGAAAAGCCGTTAGCTCTCTTTGTCAAGCACGTGGCGACATTCCGCAGTAAAGGTGTACGCCCTCGAACGAGTTGCTGGACGTTCAAATCTTTTAAACCGGCGCCTGTTTAGCGAAGTAGAGTGGGACTCGAGTTCTGCTGTACTATTCTGCAGATTCATATGGCTGCACCGGCGACAATGTTACACTGCCTGACAAATAAAGACAAGCTCCCAGAAAAGATGGTCGGATGTCAGTATAACTTCGTACATGCACACGCCATCGACGGTATGTAAACGCTTAGAATAGTAATGCTGTGTAACAAGCAGACCCAGAGTGCGTTAGTGTTGTTCGTGTTTAGTGGTGTAACGGACTAGTAAGGTACACACTGAGGTGACAAATGTCATGGGATACCTCCTAATATCGTGTCGGCCCTCCTTTTGCCCGGCGTTGTGGAGCAGCTCGATGTAGCATGGACTCAACAAGTAGTTGGAAGTCCCTTGCAGAAATATTGAGCCATGCTGCTTCTGTAACCGTCCATAATTGCGTAAGTGTTCCCCATGCAGAAATTTGTGGACGAACTAACCTCTCGATCACATCTCATAAATGTTCAATAGGATTCATGTCGGCCGATCTGGTTGGCCAAATCATTCGTTCGAATTGTCGAGAATGTTCTTCAAACCAATCGCGAGCAGTTGTCGCCCGTTAACACGCCGCAATGGTATCCATAAAAATCCCATCGTTGTTTGGGAACATATCGTCAATGAATGGGTGCAAATGGTCTCCAGGTAGCCGAATGTAACCATTTACAGTCAACGATAGGTTCGGTTGGACCAGAGGACACAGTCATTCCAGGGAAACACAGCCCACACCATTATGGAGCCACCACCAGCTCGCACTGTGCCTTGTTGACAATTTGGGTCCATGGCGACGTGTGGTCGTCCCACACTCGAAGCCAACCATCAGCTCTTACCAACTGATGTCGGGACTCATCTGATGAGGCTGCGGTTTTCCAGACGTTTAGGGTCAAACAGGTACGCTCATGAGCCCAGCAGAGAAGCTGAAGGGGATGTTGTGCTGCTAGCTAGGGCACTCGTGTCGGTCGTCTGCTGGCATAGCCCATTAACGCCAAATTTCCCCACACTCTCCCATCAGATACGTTCGCCGAATGTCCCGCATTGAGCCGGCCGTCGTGGCCGAGCGGTTCTAGGCGTATCAGTCTGGAACCGCGCTACCGCTGTGGTCGGAGGTTCGAATCCTGCCTCGGGCATGGATGTACATGATGTCCTTAGGTTAGTTAGGTTTAAGTAGTTCTAAGTTCTAGGTGACTGATGACCTCCGATGTTAAGTACCATAGTGCTCAGCGCCATTTTTTTGTTGTTGTTGTTGTTGTTGTTGTCCCGCGTTGATTTCTGCGGTCATTTCACAGAGTGTTGCTTGTCTGTTAGAACTGACACAAACACAACTGCTCTCGGTCCTTAAGTGAGGACCGTGAGCCACTGTGTTGTCTGTGGGGTGAGGTAATGCCTGAAATTCGGTATTCTCGTCACACTCTTGACACTGTGGATCTCGGAATACTGAATTCCCTAACGATTTCCGAAACAGAATGTCCCCTGCATCGAGCCCCAACCACCATTCCACGTTCTAAGTCTGTTAATTCCCGTTGTGGAGCCACAACCACGTCGGAACCTTTTCACACGAATCACCTAATTACAAGTGGCAACTCCTCCAATGCACTGCCCTTTTATACCATATGTGTGCGCGATACTACCGCCATTTGTATATGTGCATTTCGTTATCTCATGACTTTTGTCACCTCAGTTTGTAACGGGTGTGAACAGTATCGGATGTTCATTCATCTCTGTGAATGACCTGGTGGAAAAACTGACTTCATTGTGGGTCTCCATTTGGCCAGCTAGTCGGACTTGCAGTATCGAGATATGTGGGGCACTCGTAGTGGGCAGTGGCCCGAAGGTGGACTCCATGGGAACGTAAGGAAGGCATACTCCTCATCAAGGTTCCGGTCGACCACATTTGAGCATCAGAAGGGTGGGCCGCCACATTTTGCACCAAACACATCGTAATCCCTTCCCATGTGCTCCTGCCACCTGAGAAATAGTAATACAATCCCTGCAACATTCTGTGCCACCTCGCACCATTGATGGGACACTAGCAGGAGACGGACCGGGGAATTCCCGTCCCAAATGTAGGCTGCCATTAATACGATAACACGAGTACCTGTGTACAGAGTAGTGTCGTTACTGGGAAGCATGGACAGCTGATGAATGGAGTCGCATTGTGATCGGCGATGAACCGCGGTTCTGCGCGATCCCGGATGACCATCGTCACCGAGTATGGCGGGGACCTGGTGAAAAGTCCCATCGTTCCAATATTTTGGAGAGGCACAGTGGTGTCATGGTGTGAGGAGTCATCAGGCACGACTTCGAGTCTCTGCTCGTAGTGACAGAAAGAACTATGGCGGCACAACAGTACGTCACAGATATCCAGTGGCCTCATGTGTTCCCTCTCATGCAACAGTATAGTGTTGGCATTTTTCAACAGGACAACGGCCGTCCACACAGGGCACGTGTCTTTGTGAACTGTTTGCGTGATGTCGAGGTGTCTCTATGGTCTGCAAGTCCCCATATAGAACATGTATGGGACATCAGTTCCGTCCCAGCGCCAGTATCTGCAAAATCAAAGACCACTTAAACAGTTGTGGACTAGCTTTTCTCAATAGAGGATACAACGTCTTTATGGCATTATTCCCAATCTAATCAGAGTAAGCATCCAGCCCAGAGAGGTACATTGTTGCACTGATAAGTGGGCTCTTAATGCCAACTTCTTTCTAAATTTGACCATGTTTTGTAATCACTGAATTAACATCATATACTTTCTTAACCCATGATGTTTCAGTTTGTTATGGCTGTTTCATCCTCCCACTCTGAGTACTCTTTTTCTCAGTTAGTGTATAAATCTACAGGAAAATTAAAGAGACCTTTGGAGAGAAGAGAGCCACTTGTATGAATATCAAGAGCTCAGATGGCAACCCAGTTCTAAGCAAAGAAGGGAAGGCAGAAAGGTGGAAGGAGTATATAGAGAGTTTATACAAGGGCGATGTACTTGAGGACAATATTATGGAAATGGAAGAGGATGTAGATGAAGATGAAATGGGAAATAAGATACTGCGTGAAGAGTTTGACAGAGCACTGAAAGACCTGAGTCGAAACAAGGCCCCGGGAGTAGACAACATTCCATTAGAACTACTGATGGCTTTGGGAGAGCCATTCATGACAAAACTCTACCATCTGGTGAGGAAGATGTATGAGACAGGCGAAATACCCTCAGATTTCAAGAAGAATATAATAATTCCAATCCCAAAGAAAGCAGGTGTTGACAGATGTGAAAATTACCGAACTATCAGTTTAATAAGTCACAGCTGCAAAATACTAACGCGAATTCTTTACAGACGAATGGAAAAACTGGTAGAAGCGGACCTCGGGGAAGATCAGTTTGGATTCCGTAGAAATGTTGGAACACGTGAGGCAATACTAACCTTAAGACTTATCTTAGAAGAAAGATTAAGAAAAGGCAAACCTACGTTTCTAGCATTTGTAGACTTAGAGAAAGCTTTTGACAATGTTAACTGGAATACTCTCCTCCAAATTCTGAAGGTGGCAGGGGTAAAATGCAGGGAGCGAAAGGCTATTTACAATTTGTGCAGAAACCAGATGGCAGTTATAAGAGTCGAGGGGCATGAAAGGGAAGCAGTGGTTGGGAAAGGAGTGAGACAGGGTTGTAGCCTCTCCCCGATGTTATTCAATCTGTATATTGAGCAAGCAGTAAAGGAAACAAAAGAAAAATTCGGAGTAGGTATTAAAATTCATGGAGAAGAAGTAAAAACTTTGAGGTTGCCGATGACATTGTAATTCTGTCAGAGACAGCAAAGGACTTGGAAGAGCAGTTGAACAGAATGGACAGTGTCTTGAAAGGAGGATATAAGATGAACATCAACAAAGGCGAAACGAGGATAATGGAATGTAGTCAAACTAAATCAGGTGATGCTGAGGGAATTAGATTAGGAAATGAGACACTTAAAGTAGTAAAGGAGTTTTGCTATTTGGGGAGAAAAATAACTGATGATGGTCGAAGTAGAGAGGATATAAAATGTAGACTGGCAATGGGAAGGAAAGCGTTTCTGAAGAAGAGAAATTTGTTAACATCGAGTATAGATTTAAGCGTCAGGAAGTCGTTTCTGAAAGTATTTGTATGGAGTGTAGCCATGTATGGAAGTGAAACATGGACTATAACTAGTTTGGACAAGAAGAGAATAGAAGCTTTCGAAATGTGGTGCTACAGAAGAATGCTGAAGATGAGGTGGGTAGATCACGTAACTAATGAGGAGGTATTG
This sequence comes from Schistocerca piceifrons, assembly GCF_021461385.2. NCBI lineage: Eukaryota > Metazoa > Arthropoda > Insecta > Orthoptera > Acrididae > Schistocerca > Schistocerca piceifrons. The sequence continues at coordinate 406,872,922 of NC_060144.1, read as the reverse complement.
AATAGGATTGGGGAGAAGAGAAGTTTGTGGCACAAGTTGACTAGAAGAAGGGATCGGTTGGTAGGACATGTTTTGAGGCATCAAGGGATCACAAATTTAGCATTGGAGGGTACCGTGGAGGGTAAAAATCGTAGAGGGAGACCAAGGGATGAATACACTAAGCAGATTCAGAAGGATGTAGGTTGCAGTAGGTACTGGGAGATGAAGGAGCTTGCACAGGATAGAGTAGCATGGAGAGCTGCATCAAACCAGTCTCAGGACTGAAGACCACAACAACAACAGTGTATAAATTTCGTGTTTGGTTGTTTATTTTAAAACGAATTGCAGATACGACTCTTTATAAAGTATGATTTACAATACGAAGGGATTAATCACTGCTTTGAATAGACAGGCGTATTTAGAGGGTGGGGTGGGGCGAAGTGACTAAGGCAGCAAATGAAGAGCAAGGCAAATCACAACTTAATTTTAGAAGAGGGCTGACACAGACGTTGATCGCCTAGATTTGTGTGCCACTCTGCGCAATGCAGGATTTCAAAACATGATAGTAGATACCTAGGACTGCACGTGGACTTGTGAAATGGATAATTTCATGAGATACTGAAGACGCCGATACCAACCGTGTTCTTCAATCCACGACTTTATGAAAATGGCGGACACAGACCGCCATAGAAATACAACACGAGTAAGATGCGCACCATAACAAGTATTGCAGATACGCTCATTTAACTGAACCTTCCGTTGGTTCTTGGTAGAAACACTAGCGCTTTTCATTTATTGTTACGCTCATACATTTCATTCGTTATCCTCGCCAACTAAAACCAAACTGTCACCTTTCAATCCAACACAGATCGCAAGCTATGCTACAGGTCAGTATTTCACCACAACGAAGATTTCTTACCGTTAGTTACTTTTGTTGGTTTCTTCAACTCACAACTAAAGTATCGCCTTACTAGAATGAGATTTTCACTCTGCAGCGGAGTGTGCGCTGATATGAAACTTCCTGGTAGATTAAAACTGTGTGCTGGACCGAGACTCGAACGCGGGACCTTTGCCTTTCACGGGCAAGTGCTCTACCAACTGAGCTACCCAAGCACGACTCACTCCCCGCCCCACAGCTTTACTTCTGCCAGTAGGCAAAGGTCCCGAGGTCGAGTCTCGGTCCAGCACACAGTTTTAATCTGCCAGGAAGTTTCATATCAGCGCACACTCCGCTGCAGAGTGAAAATTTCATTCGGGAAACATCTCTCAGGCTGTGGCTAAGCTATGTCTCCGCAGTATCCTTTCTTTCAGGAGTGCTACTTCTGCAAGGTTCGCAGAAGAGCTTCTGTAAAGTTTGGAAGGTGGGAGACGAGGTGCTGGCAGAAGAAAAGCTGTGGGGACGGGGCGTGAGTCGTGCTTGGGTATCTCAGTTGGTAGAGCATTTGCCCGCGAAAGGCAAAATATCGCCTTACTACCTAATGTAGAACTCAGGCTATATTATACACATCAAAAAAAATTTTGCGTCACCCCAGTTCCCAGAACTCCTGAAGACAGACGTTGACTGTATATATTGTATCGCAGACACAGTCCCTTTGACTCTTCAGAGATGTCAGTAACCCGCCCAAAGATGTAAACAACCACGCATGAGCAGCGCCTATTAGACGGAGGGCGTCCGACAGCCAATCAGTTCCAGCCATTCCACCAGGAAGGAGGTACACGGCTCGTGTTGTCTGTCGTTCAACCATGTCTAGACGGTCAATAGCGCGGTTCGATCGCTCCGCATTATTACTTTGTGCCAGGAAGGGCTCTCAACAAGGGAAGTGTCCAGGCGTCTCGGAGTAAACTAAAGCGATGTTGTTCGGACAGGCAGGAGACACAGAGAGACAGGAACTGTCGATGACATGGCTCGCTCAGGCCGCCCGATGGCTACTACTGCAGTGGATGACCGCTACCCACGGGTTATGGCTCGGAGGAACCCTGAGAACAACGCCACCTTGTTGAATAATGCATTTTGTGAAGCCACAGGACGTTGTGTTACGACTCAAACTGTGCGCGATAGGCTGCATGATGCGTCCATAGAGTGTTCCATCTTTGCAACCACGACACCATGCAGTGCGGTACAGATGAGCCCAGCAACATGCCGAATGGACCGCTCAGGATTGGTATTACGTTCTCTTCACCCATGAGTGTCGCATATGCCTTCAACTTGACAATCGTCGGAGACGTGTTTGGAGGCAACCCGGTCAGACTGAACGCCTTAGATGCAGTGTAGCGAGTGCAGCATATTGGAGGTTCCCTGCTGTTTTGGAGTGGCATTATATGGGGCTGACGTACACCTCTGGTTGTCATGGAAGGCGCTGCAACGGCTGTACGATACGTGAATGCCATCCTCCGACCGATAGTGCAACCATATCGTCAGCATATTGGCGAGGCATTCGTCTTCATAGACGACAATTCGCGCCCCCATCGTGCACATCTTGTGAATGACTTCCTTCAGGATAACGACATCAGTCGACGAGAGTGACCAGCATGTTCTCCAAATATGAACCCTGTCTAACATGCCTGGGATAGATTGAAAAGGGCTGTTTATGGACGACGTGACCCACCAACCACTCTGAGGGATCTACGCTGAATCGCCGTTGAGGAGTGGGATAATCTGGACCAACAGTGCCTTGATAAACTTGTGGATAGTATGCCACGTCGAATACAGGCATGCATCAACGCAAGAGTACGTGTTACTGGGTATTAGAGGTACCAGTGCATACAGCAATCTGGACCACCAACTCTGAAGGTCTTGCTGTATGGTGGTACGACATGCAATGTGTGGTTTTCATGAGCAATAAAAAGGTCTGAAATGATGCTTATGTTGTTTTCTTTTCCAATTTTCTGTACAGGTTCCCGTACTCTCGGAACCGATTTGATGCAAAACTTTTTCTGATGTGTGTAGATCATGCTGTCAGAACACCCTCTATTTGAAAAAGCAATACAGCAGCAAAATAAATTTTGTCAGTAGTATTGAGTAGTTATATATGCCTCCCATTACATGTTTCGGAAGGTGTCTTCCGTCTACAGGTGTGCTCAGGTAAATTTTTTTATGTCATTCCCATGACAGAGTATTTTAAATATTTCACCTGAGCACAACTGAACATGGAAGACACCTTCCGAAACGCGCAGTGTGAGGAATACATAAAAAATAGTAAAGGTCGAACATTTTATTACTGCTTACCCGGGTTTCTACGGTTTTCACCATTATATCTATGAAGATGGAATTTGTATAAAGTATTGTTAGCGTTGTGTTCTGTCTCTGCTTGCACCTGGATGACGTCACACGCAATATCATCATTACGTCAGAACAAGGACAGCATTTTAGATGCTGTAGGGGCCTTACTGATGTTTGATACAGACGAATTCTGCTGGGCGTTGATGGTAATAGGTCACGAATTATTTGACCTTTGTTACACGATTTCGGAAAGGAGTACCTTCGGACATACTAGCTGAGGCTAATTGATAGCTGACTGTTTTTCAATCACATAAAATTTTGTCTGCATAATCAGATGCAGCAGTTACTGAGTCCAGTGCAGATATATATGAAGTCGTCCTTAGGTTAAACAAAGTAATCTTGTATTTTGTCAGCAGTGTGGCTTGCACGCAGAATCATTCTGGACGATACAGTATCTTGGTGGGAACAGCGTCTATGCCACCGAATGAACGTGTTTCTTTATACTGGTTTCATTTGCCTTTCCTTTCTTTCAATTGCAGTCACAGGATCACTGAAAACCAAAGATTGGGCGTCCAAATACGTTTAAAACAGTGTCATATTATCATAATAAGTACCACATAACATATTTGTAGCGAAGTGAAGTTTAAGACGAATAACTATTCGCCAAGAAAAAGAAATTCTGATGTAATCCATTGATCCACCTGAAAATTAGTTTGTAAGCTCTCGAAACACGCCACGAAAGAAAAATAAGTGATTAATGCAGGAAACTGTTTTAATCTGTCTTTTATGTCATAAACAATCGCGATTTCCAAATCACAGTTCAAGACAAACGACATAAGGTTGGCTATAGAAACTCCATCAAAAACTAACCGGACACAAATGTGGTTAATTTTTTTGAAAATAATTACATTGCAGTTCTGTGCTCAGTTCCCGTGCTTGCAGAAAAATAATAATGCATTAAGGATGGGTCCCATTTTTATACGTACACAAATTATTGTTTTGTTTTACCATTCAAACATGTTTGATCACAGTTATGGTGTCCTCAGTGGTTTTTTATTATTTTCCTTTAGTTTATATATAGTGTGTATCCTATGGCTGCCAACCAAAATCAGCCACAGGTCTTAATCAGTGCACGATGTCATATGACAAAACTCATTTGCAGCATCTGTCAGCTAACAAAACACTGCATTAAGTAAACATTCCCTCCAAGCATAAAGTCTAGATTCCTTCAATAGGAGGCATGAAATACATAAGCTCAACACCCCAACAGTGTTAGCATAAATATTCCATCCTGTCGATTCTCAAAAACGAGAGATAGCTTCTTGAACATTGCCCTGAGAATGTTCGGATCACTACCAGTGGAAGTTTAGATCCTGCCACTAGAGAGATTCAAGAACAAAATATCAAGAGACTTGAAACTACGCCCACTCTATTCCATCCAGGAATTTTTAATGTAATGAAAGTGAATGGATTTATTGAACTTTCTCCAAAAGTAGTGAGTCATTCAGAGAACTCAAATGTCAGTAGCAGATTAAATGTATTTATAGTAAAATGCTTCATCTGTTAAAATTTTTTGTATTGTTACATATTAGTTGTATGAATCAGATGTGTAGCTTTTGATGCAGTGTATCCTCCTGAGGATGGGGTACGACACAGAGTTGTAATAAAGGTAATAGTAAGTAAAAGCTACAAAGACTTTGACACACCTGGGTTTGTAACTTTTACTTACGCCTATTTGGAGGGAGTGTGTAATTAAGGCAGTGTTTTCTGAGCTGACAGAAGCTGCAAATGAGTTTTGTCATATGACTTGGTATACTAAGAGGTGTGGTTGATTTTGGTTGGAAGCCAAAACAATATTTTGTGTACTTGCAAGAAGACGGACCCATCCTTAAACCAATATTATTTTTTTAAAATTATGTACCAAGAAGCAAAATATAAAATATCATTCTCAGCCAGATGTAACACTCTCTCTTACTCACACTCACCCAATCAAACAGAAGAGCAAAAGACATAAGTCTCAAGTCATTTTATTGTTAAAATGCAGACTGTAGCTGCACAACAGCAAAAAAGGGAACAGTGCCTGGTTGATCAGTGGGAAAATAATGATTGAACCAGTCACCCTGGAAACATGTTAAAATCTCCTTTATAAGAAACTATGTAGAAGATCAGACATTACACAGGATCTTAAAACACGAATCACATTCGATTCATCGTCTGGTAAAATAGAGGGCAGGTTATCTATAAGTCATTTGCGGCTCTCATATCTTGGTACAAAACGCATTCTGTTAAAATGTGGTGTACAGGTATCTGCGAACTACGTTCTGGTGAATCCTCCTGCCGGAGGAGGAATCTAAGCGTCAGTGGACAATGCCCCCCTATCCGGACGAGCGCTAAGAGTGCTTCCTCTGCCGCAGCAGCTGGAACGAGGAACATCACGGCCGTGTCGTTGTTTTCAAAGACGGCGGTTTGTTGCTCGACAACCCTAACCATTCCTCCCAGAGTGGCACGCTCCTGCACCTCAAACAGCGAGGTAAATGCATGTACGGGGGCAGCACATTCGCTTAGCTAATGTCATGGAATAAAGGCCCACAGATGGCACAGGCGTGGTGTATGCGCACCACACGCCCCCTGCGCCAGCCGCAGTTGTATAGGAGACCTTCTGAGAAGTAGTTGTGCAAATTATTTGTGTAACATGCAAGGCCATGGTGAGCTAATGCCGTTCCAACGGGACATGGTGGTCGGTGCCCGACAGATGGGATTTTCGATTCCGGCTGTCCAGGGTGTTGGTGGATAGTTGAATGAGGGTGTCACAGTCCACAAATGACGAAGTACCGGCCTCCAGCCAACGTTGATGACCGTGACCGGCAACTTCTGAGGCAGACCTTCAATAGTGACAGAAGGGCAACAGTATGACAAATCACGCCGCACACGGGTGCCAACGGCTTGCATTTGTCGCCAGTCAGCATGAATGGTCACTGCAACAATGGCGCAACGTTATATGATCGGAGGAATCACGATTTCAACTGCATCATACCGATGGGCGGAAACGTATGTAGAACAGAGCATATGAGTCACTGGATTCCGTCTGCCAAGAAGGTGTGGTCCAAGACGGTGGTGTCTCTGTTATGGTCTGAGGTGTTTTTTTCTGGTATGGAATGGGCCCTCTGATTGCTCTGTAAGGGACTTTGAATGTTCCGCGGTTTGTTCAGCTGCTCTGGAACTATCTCGACCCATTTTTGACCTTCCAACACCGTGATGGTTCCGCGGCGTTTCAGGATGATAACACAAGGCCACATCACTCCCACATCATCCGGGACTGGTTCGAGGAACATGCATAGCAGGTCCAAAGACTCAGATGGCCACCCCAGGGCCAAGATTTGAGCCCTATCAAACATAGCGGGGATCTCACGGATGCAGGCTCCTTGCCATGGATCCTGCACCCACGAACAGATCAGAATTGGCTGCCGCTCTGCAAATGATTTGGTGTCATCTACTTCCAGAGGAGTACTATGGACTTGTAGACTCACTTCTACGCCTCTGACCATAACAGAGACGCCACCGCCTTGGACCACGCCAGGTCTGGAGGTCTCCAGATCTGGAACTCCCAGGTGATTTTAGGCATTGCTCTCGCTGAGTCCAGTGTATTTTCCAAGCAAGGGTCCTTAGCTGCCTCATCTGCTGCTTCATTACCTTGAATTCCTACGTGCCGTAGTCTCCAGCAGAATGACAACTCCTTGCACTGTGGCATAGGCTGTCGTGGATCATCATGGCTGGAAGAAGACGGCCGGAACTGTATGTTTCCTCTGGCATTCTGCAGATCTCAGCACTGCCTGTGGTAGGAAAAAGGTTAAATGTGGACGCATGGTACAGAGCTACGTGTTTATCCTGGGTGGTAGATCGGTCTTTGTACGCCTTGCACTGTAGAAACCTCTTCATTTCATTCTGGAAATACAAAATAGATCTGACAATGGCAGCTCTAATGTACGTGTTTTATTAGATTGACGCAGAAGTTTGTAGGGTTTTTGTTTTGCATATTGGGATTCCGATTGCTGTTGGTTTATTTATGGATTCCAATTCTTTATTAGTAGTTCACTGATGCTATTTCAATTTAATTATTGTCATTTTGTCATTTAGAGAGAATGTCTGGAGCTGTGGATGCTAGAAAACGGAGTGCCAAGTGGAGAAATCTGAACATTTCCGACATATTCTTCTGTTTGAGTTCAACAGAGGGATGGCAGCAGCGGAGGCAGCCATAAACATTTGCATCGTGTATGGGGATAATGCCACCGGAGAGAGCATGGCAAGAAAATGGTTTTCTCCTACTAAGGAGGATCGTTTTGACATTAGTGTCTCTTCACATTCAGGAAAACCTTTGGCGATTGAGGAAGATCATATTATTCTTGAAGAATCAAATCTACAGGATCGCTAGAAATTCTTTTTACTACTATAACCAATTTTGAAAGACCTACGCTGTCATCATCGGATCCTGTAACATGACAGCGTAATTACTAACATTCGCGGCAAACGCGATTCTTCAAGAATAAAACAACGTTCACATCATCCCCAATGATTTACGCAATTTCAAACATATATTGATTATGACAAGCTATCTGTAATAAATAATACACAAGCGGTCCCGAAAAAATCATACACACCAAGTGTAAAGGTATTAACAAAAAGAAACGAATTGTTGTTTCAACTAAATATCCACATAATTTTGTAATCGTTTAGTAAAACTGTTCACATTACAGATTAAATAAAACGGAAACCCACTGATGATGGCACAGTGGTGATGAAACATGTTTGGGGATTAGGAAAAAACGGTGTTTTGCATAACTGGCGGACTTTACATCCTACAATTTTAACTGCAAATACGGTAAACACAAGGAGCTGCAAATCCAAATGATGAATATATTGATGTAGATCGTTTAAACACATTAATCCAAAATGGCCCACGTCGGTGTACTCCATAACTGGCAAATGTGATTAACTGTGATCATTCCAGCATCATGCGACATTTGCTTGCAATGGGGAAGGTTCAAAAATCGGGTGTATGGGTACCGCACGCTCTATGCCAAAATCACAAAAATCAGCAGTTGGCCGTATGTGCATCTCTGCTTGCTCGTCATCAATTGGCTCGTGAACAACAAAGGCCATTCTTATCCTCTGTCGTTACTCGCGACGAGAAAAGGTTTCTTTATTCTAACATAAGGAAAAGAATGGAAGAGATGAGCCCAAGATAAGCAGCAACTCCCATGCAGAGAGCTGCGCGCGTCCACAAAAGATAATGTTAGGCATTTGGTGAAACAGCGACGGCGTGATATACTACGAAATCTCCCCTAAGGTGTAACAATCACTGCTGACATTTATTTTCAACAACTGAGACGTCTTGCAGACACAGTCCAAGAACAACGACCAGGAAGACTGCGTGAAGTGATTCTACTCCACGATAACGCTCGCCCGCCTTCTGTTAGACCGACGAAACAACCATATACATCAGTTGGGTTGGAAAGTCATTCTGCACCCACATTATTACCTACTCTTGCGCCTCAGATTTTCACCTTTTCCTCTCTCTATCGAACAACCTTCAAGGAACATCCTTTTCGGATGAAAATGGACTCCGAACATGTCTCGACGAGTTCTTAGCCTCAAAACCACGTGATTTCTACAGTAGCGGAATCGAAAAGTTGCCCCAGCGTTGGCAGACTGTTGTAAATAGCAAATGAGAATATATTATTGATGACTAAAGTCTCTGTTGTGTGAATCTGTTGTGTTTACTAAACTTGTGAAATAGGCTGAGATCTTATGGAACAATCCAATATATATAGCCGTATCTATATAGCACCATGAGTTGCTAATACACATGCCTTAATTTGCCAGCAGCTTGAAGGTATCTTACCATCATGAGGCAGTGTAACATACAGTATATCGTTGCAGAAAATGATGCAGCCAGCCACACTTTTTGATTGAATGTTTTATTTTACCGTAACTTGCTTCGAACCTGGGCCCATCGACAGGTGGCAGCGATGATTTCTCATACAAACTTCACATTTTTGTCCTCTGCACAATGTGCAGATGTATTGTTGTTCCTTATGTTCTGTTTGATGTATTTTAGAATAATTTTTTCTGTTAGACACTTTTTATTAAATGTTACGTTTGCTTTTATTAAGTGCAATTTGTACTCCGTCTTCAGGCCACGAGTGGACTACAGGGACCATCCGACCGCCGTGTCACCCTCGGTGGAGGATGCGGATAGGAGGGGCTTGGGGTCAGCACACCGCTCTCCCGGTCGTAAAATGGTATTCTTGACCGAAGCCGCTACTATTCGGTCGAGTAGCTCTTCAATTGGCATCACGAGGCTGAGTGCACCCCGAAAAATGGCAACAGCGCATGGCGGCCTGGATGGCCACCCATCCAAGTGCCGAGCACGCCCGACAGCGCTTAACTTCGGTGATCTCACGGGAACCGGTGTATCCATTGCAGCAAGGCCGTTGCCTTAAGTGCAATTTGTACTTTCTGAAATCATGGATTCATAGAAATTTTTACTCTGTGTGGTAACAACATTATTTTATCCGTGATGATTTGGGAATGCCGCGTCTGTTTTCGTAAATACCACATCAAAGTACATCTGTACAGTAAACACAGGACAAAAATTCGACATTTGTACGACAAATCCGCTCCGCCGTCTGATAATGTCCGAGGTCCGAAATCTAGTATTAGCAAAAAAACAAAAATCATTCACAGAAAAAGTGTGGCTGCTTGCAGCTTTTTCTTCTGTAGCATTTGTGAAAAGAGCCGCGAGTTTCTCAAAAAAAAAAAAAAAAAATGTGTTCAAATGTGTGTGAAATCTTATGGAACTTAACTGCTAAGGTCATCAGTTCCTAAGCTTACACACTGCTTAACCTAAATTATCCTAAGGACAAACACACACACCCATGTCCGAGGGAGGACTCGAACCTCCGCCGGAACCAGCCGCACAGTCCATGACTGCAGCGCCTTACATCGCTTTTTTTTTTATTATTTCATTTTGTTCGTTTTCGTTCGTTGCATCTGATCAGGGCGGACGTCGTAAGACACCCGATTAAGTTCATTGTTCATCTATTAACTCAGTTTTTTTTTTATTACAGAGGGCGGCTAACCCTCTGACCGAGCAAGCTGAGCTACCGTGCTGGCGTTATTGCTGGGGTGCCAATAATAAAAATGAAATCCATTATAAACCACTGTCGCCAAAAGGATAAAACGTATTTTTTCCCTCTTATTAAAATACCTATTTTTCATTTTACCCTTTCGATGGCAGTACGCTTAATGACTTCTCACAATTTTTAGTGTTGTCACCATAGCAGTAACGATCTCATATACGTTCTAATAACAGTTTATATGTTGCATTATTCTTATCAGATAAATTGAAATTAGTGGCGGTTAAAAGTTTGTTTATTAGCAGTTCGTGGTGCCATATCGAAATGACTTCCCCTAGCTACTGCTGTAGGGTAGTAGTTGCACAAAATATACGTGAATGTTTCATTTCTGAAGTGAAGTGGCCGTCATTCTGTTTTGATTGACACGAGCTACTCTCTTTCATGACCGTGCGTCTCCTAATACAGGTAGAGTTCCGTTTAATGCTATCTTCCCTCCGTCAGCAAGTTAGTTTTTCTTCCTCCGCTGCTGTGTTGATAAGACGTAATTTTCCCCTGAATCTTGCTGCTGTCACGGAACTTGATGTATTTCATTCTCTAGTCGACATAGAAGTATATGCTGTACACAGACAAGTTGCTCTTATCGGGGAGACTGTAGCGCTTGAAAAAGACGGCAGATCATAACACCACTGTTATCACGTACGTACGTGCGGCTCAGACCGCCTCCAAGTACGGTATAGTACAGGTAACTCAAGGTAGCGAGCTCCGTAAACGAGCTGTTTGTGGCTGCTTGTTCGTGTTACTATGTTGAACCCGGAAGTACATATGTGACTATCTCGTTATTTGCGTCTGAGGGCGATCTGGTGCCAGAACTTACGTAGATAGCAGGTTTAAGCAGCGCCAGTGGGAAACAGTATCTTACTCTCTTTGGTGCTCTTTTCACATAAAGAAGGCATTCGGGTGATTCCAAAACATTTCCTCCTGATGACAAATCCTTGTTCTCATCAGGGCGTATGAAGCCAAAAAGGATCATATGCATGAAATTAGAGAAGTGCTGCTGCAACAACTTTTTTGTTTGTTTCAGATGTGCCAGTTGGAGCCGTGCCATGATAAAAAGCTACCGCCCGCTAGTTCTGAAAGTACTTAGGCAATTAACTGAAATGGCTGCATATTCCGAAGGCGGATTCAGGAAAGCTAACACCCACCCACACACACACAAAGAAAGGATGTAGCAAGGCGTGCCTGCCAATGAACAGCGAGCTAAAGACGAGAACGTTGAGTTTACCCGCCCAGTCTAGTACGCCAATATTACCTCCGTGAGGATAAATTATAAAACATGCCACAATTTTCAAGAGATTTTTTTCTGATAGAAGACACCTCGAACGTAAAGATAACAAATGACAAATTCACAAATTACTTCTCGCTAATCCTCAGAGGGAACGTCAGAAAACACAAAAGAGTGTAATGATTCACTTCACTCAAAACTTTAGTCTACAAAAAACAAAAAGTCGCTTTAGGTACTGTGACACTAGAACTGTCAGTATGCTTTGTACCCAAGCTGATGAGCAGTATTTTGGCTAAGCTCATTTTTTTCATTGCATCTAGAAGAACTTGAATGATATAGTAATGTCCTACTCGTACGGAAAGATACAGGTGTTCATTCTTTCCGTGAGCTATACGAGATTGGAATAATACAGAATTGTGAAGGTGGTTCGATGAACACTCTGCCAGGCACCTAAATGTGATTTGCAGAGTATCCATGTAGATGTATATGTAGATGTACCTACAAAATTTAGTTTTATTTGGTAATGGGGGAAAAGTTAGATATCAACCGACTACGTTTTATTCAAACGAAGACACAGAAATCAAATCAAGCATCTTCACTTGCATCCAGGCTTTAACGTTGATAGTGATAATTTGATAGTGTAAGGCAAGTGCTGTTTTAAATTTAGAAAACAGGAGACTTGAGTGTGAAGACCATGTAGAGGAATTTGAAATGGTGTGGACAGGACACACGAGGAAACTGTAAGTTAGAATTGAATAAAACTGTTAACACTGGAGAGGTAGAGAATGTGCAAGAAAAACAAGGAACTCAGCCGAAGGAAACATGTGTGACACAAGTATTACTGGGTATCAAACGAAAATCAATAAAAATACTGATTTAATAGATACAGACAAATAAAAGTCAATGAACTACTAAATGTCACATTTAAAAAAATCATTCGTGGAGAAAAAAAGTGGTGGATTGCAAGATTACTTAGAAGCAAATAAAAACCAAATTTACTCAAAAATACTGATTTAATAGATACAGACAAATAAAAGTCAATGAACTACTAAATGTCACATTTAAAAAAATCATTCGTGGAGAAAAAAAGTGGTGGATTGCAAGATTACTTAGAAGCAAATAAAAACCAAATTTACTCAAAAATAAAATCAGTGCAAGCCAAATATAGAACACTTAGCAGCAATTGTGGCAGTTAGCTGAAACGAATATATTTGGAAATTATATGGTGCAGAATGTACTAGGGGTGTTTGCAGTAGATGAGGAGAGAAGATACAATAGTCGAAGTGGAAAATGAACTCATAGCATCAGCAGTTACCATATAAGAACAGTAATACTCCAGGCAACTTCAACAACAATAAAGCAATGTAAAAGGAAAAAATAAAAACAGCATTTCTGTTGAGCTGTTGAGGAATGCTGGGGATAAGGTGAAAGTACATGTATGTAATGCAAGGATGGGACACCGCCAGAAGAATTTATAAACAACAAGACAGTTACTGCACATAGGAAAGGAAATGGCAATGAGTAGCAAAATGTTTGTACCTCGACACTGCTACTGTAAACTTCAAAAAATCTACGAAACATTGTCACAGAAAGATTGTGAGGTAATACTAACCAGCAATTAAGAGAAGGTCAGTGTGGATTTAGTAAAAAAGAATAGACAATATATGCTATAATTGCACTACAGATTATTTTTGAAAGAGAAGCAGTTTAACAGCGAAGCATAATTGACGTTCGTTGATATGTATAACTACAGCGTGCTTGTATTAATATTTATATATTTGAGCCAGTGAATTATGTTCAGACCGAGCGCTGCAGGATTTGCGTTGTCAGTAGTGTCAGTAGTGTCATTGCCATTAGGCGCCAGTACTGGTGCTGCGACCTAGGGCTGAAACAAAAGCATCGGTGTGCATTAGAGTCGCAGGCAGTCCGCTTGGGTCTGGCTGGACAAGGTGAGCAGGATTAACTGGTAAATATGTTTTACCAGAACAACAGCTATAATACCGTTGTTCTTCGCGAGTATCGATGCATTAAAGGAATACGGAGAGGTCCTCTGGGGTGGAGGAGCATGATTTGAAACTTTGAGGTAACTGGCGATTTGGGAATTGCCCCCGGGGGAGACCGTCGGTCAATTACGCCACTAATGGTTGAAGAAATTACTGCTGCCAAGGATGAGAATGCATGAGAATGCTGGACGCAGTGTGCAATGTTGAAGCAGTGCATAAGTTGTGTCACGGCAGCTGAACATTTCGTAGTCCACTATTCGAAAAGTGCTTCGAACAATTGGGAAATGGTATCTCTAGTGCGGATCCGGGCTGTCAGGACTGAGATAGTCATCACATTGAGCAACGTTTGTAACCTGGAACGTGAACATGGTATGCAAGTAACAAATGTTATCCTCCCAAGTGGAAATTAAAGCATGCTTCTTTCACTGATTTCTTCGGTATTTCTCTTCCACGTGTCCTGACATGTGCTTCAACAAAGTTTCATTGTCCCTGTTAAACAGCGGAAGTTTAATTTAGCAGCCACGTATTTGGACAGACTTGGCTGAAAGTTACTCTTCGGAAAACAGTGCAAAACCATGATTCATTATAGAGATTAAATATTTATTTTATTATAAACTGAGACACGGACCGCAAACGTTTATCAACCAGGTTATTAATTTCGGTCAATGATGACCATCTTCGGAACTGCGTAGATGCAGTATACTACACATATCGTATCATTACATTTATAGACGTATAGCCATAATAATTAGCCGTACGAGCTTCCCCATAAAGTTACAGTTTTGAGTACCATGAACAGTATTGCAGCATACATATTGAGCCTTTAAGGAAACAAGAGAGAAATAAACGACTGACTTGCACTTTACACAAAATCAGATTACAGTAAAAGGCATTCGTGGATTTAAGAAAGAGTCAAGAATAACAAAAAAAAGTCCTTCAAGACTGTTTCCTTTCTCCACATTTGTTTGATCCGTTTACAGAAAGCGTAATAGGAACTACAAGAAAACCACAAAAGGGACAGAAATTAATGCTACACAGGTTCACTGCGTTACATTTGTGAACAATTGCGTAAGTTTAATAGAAACAGAAAATGACGAATTACGCGCCAGTAATTTTGTCTGACATTCTGAACAAACAGATGATAAATAATATATACAACTGGAACCAAAACGATGGTACAAATTATACAGGCAAATGAAAGCAATCATTGAGACAGGAACTGCAAATCTGAAGAAAGTGAATGAATTCTGATACTTGGGTTGTTATGAACAGCTTGTTCCCCGAAGAAAAGGCAATGAGTAAAGGTAAACGGTGTATTTTATCCCTAGGGGATGCAGTTGAAATCTGCGACTTCCTTCATAGGGTGTAGGAGAATATCTGCTATCGGTCACAGTAGACGGTGATTTAACACGCGACCCGTTTCGGGGTTTTGCTTATCTTCAGGTAATAAATGAATGTAAGCCTACAAGCCCGAAACCGATGTGCGTGAAATAAATCATCTTCTATTGTCACTGCTGGCATTTATTATTGTACATCCTGTAAAGGCAAACGCACTGGTTTTTAACAAGACAATCCCAAACACAAGGAGCATTTCATTCATCTACATCTAAATCTACATGGATACTCTGCAGATCACATTTAAGTGCCAGGCAGACGGTTCATCGAACCACCTTCACAATTCTCTATTATTCCAATCTCGTATAGAGCGTGGGAAGAACGAACACCTATATCTTTCCGTACGAGCTCTGATTTCCCTTCTTTTATCGTGGTGATCGTTTCTCCGTATGTAGGTCGGTGTCAACAAAATATTTTCGCATTCGGAGGAGAAAGTTGGTGATTGGAATTTCGTGAGAAGATTTCGTCGGAACGTAAAACGCCTTTCTTTTAATGACGTCCATCCCAAATGCTGTATCATTTCAGTGACACTCTCTCCCATATTTCGCGATAATACAAAACGTGCAGCCCTTCTTTGAACTTTTTCGATGTACTCCGCCGATCCTATCTGGTAAGGATCGCACATCGCGCAACAGTACTCTAAAACAGGATGGACAAGCGTAGATGTGTTACATTTCGTAAGTGTCCTGTCAATAAAACGCAGTCTTTGGTTAGCCTTCCCCACAACATTTTCTATGTGTTCCTTCCAATTTAAGTTGTTTGTAATTGTAATACCGAGGTATTTAGTTGAATTTACGGCCTTTAGATTTGATTGATTTATCGAGTAACCGAAGTTTAACTAATTCCTTTTAGCAGTCATGTGGATGACCTCACACTTTTCGTTATTTAGGGTCAACTGCCAATGTTCGCACCTATCATATATCTTTTCTAAATCGTTTTGCAATTTGTTTTGATCTTCTGATGACTTTATTAGTCGATAAACGACAGCGTCATCTGCAAACAACCTAAGACAGCTGCTCAGCTTTCTCTCCCAAATCGTTTATGTATATAATGAACAGCAAAGGGCCTATAACACTATCCTGGGGAACGCCAAAAATCACTTCTGTTTTGCTCGATGACTTTCCGTCAGTTACTACGAACTGTAACCTCTCTGACAGGAAATCACAAATCCAGTCACATAACTGAGACGATATTTCATAAGCACGCAATTTCACTACGAGACGCTTGTGTGGTACAGTGTCAAAAGCCTTCCGGAAATCCAGAAATACGGAATCGATCTGAAATCCCTTGTCAATAGCACTCAACAATCTACGCGAATAAAGAGCTAGTTGTGTTTCACAAGAACGATGTTTTCTAAACCCATGTTGACTGTGTGTTAACAGACCGTTTTCAAAAAATGGTTCAAATGGCTCTGAGCACTATGGGACTTAACTTCTGAGGTCATCAGTCCCCTAGAACTTAGAACTACTTAAACCTAACTAACCTAAGGACATCACACACATCCATGCCCGAGGCAGGATTCGAGCTCGCGACCGTAGCGGTCACGCAGCTCCAGACTGTAGCGCCTAGAACCGCTCGGCCAATCCAGCCGGCACAGACCGTTTTCTTCGAGGTAATTCATTATGTTTGAACACAATATATGTTCCACGATCCTGCTGCATATCGACGTTAATGATATGGGCCTATAATTAAGTGGATTACTCCTGCTACCTTTCTTGAATATTGGTGTGACCTGTGCAACTTTCCAGTCTTTGGGTACGGATCTTTTGTATGGAGCTAAAGCATCAGCATACTCTGAAAGGAACCTAATTGGTGTACAGTGTGGACCAGAAAACTTGCTTTTATTAAGTGATTTAACTTGCTTCATTACTCCTAGACATTTACTTCCACGTTACTCATGTTGGCAGCTATTCTTGATTCGAATTTTGGGATATTCACTTCGTCTTCTTTTGTGAAGGCATTTCGGAAGGCTGTGTTCAGTAACTCTGCTTTAGCAGCACTGTCTTCGATAGTATCTCCATTTCTATCACGCAGAGAAGACATTGATTGTTTCTTGCCGCTAACATACTTCACGTACAATCAGAATCTCTTTTGATTTTCTGCCAGGTTTCTAGATAAAGTTTCGTCGTGGAAAATGTTATAAGCATCTCGCATTGAAGTCCGCGCTAAATTTCGAGCTTCGTAAAAGATCGCCAACCTTGGGGATAATGCGTCTGTTTAAATTTGGCATGTTTGTTTCGTTGTTTCTACAACAGTGTTCTGACCCGTTTTGTGTACCACGGAGGATCAGCTCCGTAGTTTGTCAATTTATTTGGTATAAATCTCTCAATTGCTGCCAATACTACACTACTGGTCAGTAAAATTGCTACACCACGAAGATGACGTTCTACAGACGCGAAATTTAACCGGCAGAAAGAAGATGCTGTGATATGCAAATGATTAGCTTTTCAGAGCATTCACACAAGTTTGGCGCCGGTGGCGACACCTACAACGTGCTGACATGAGGAAAATTTTCCAACCGATTTCTCGTACACAAACAGCAGTTGACCGGCGTCGCCTGGTAAAACGTTGTTGTGATGCCTCGTGTAGGAAGGAGAAATGCGTACCATCACGTTTCCGACTTTGATAAAGGTCGGATTGCATCCTATCGCGATTGCGGTTTATCGTATCGCGACATTGCTGCTCGCTTTGGTCGAGACCCAATGACTGTTAGCAGAATATGGAATCGGTGGGTTCAGGAAGGTAATACGGAACGCCGTGCTGGATCCCAACGGCCTCGTATCACTAGCAGTCGAGATGACAGGTATCTTATCCGCATGGCTGTAACGGATCGTGCAGCCACGTCTCGATCCCTTAGTCAACACAGGGGGACGTTTGCAAGACAACAACCATCTGCACGAAGAGTTCGACGACGTTTGCAGCAGCATGGACTATCAGCTCGGAGACCATGGCTCCGGTCACCCTTGACGCTGCGTTACAGACAGGAGCTGCTGCGATGGTGTAGTCAACGACGAACGTGGGTCCACGAATGGCAAAACGTCATTTTTTCCGATGAATCCATGTTCTGTTTACAACATCATGATGGTCGCATCCGTGTTTGACGACATCGCGGTGAACGCACATTGGAAGCGTGTATTCCTCATCGCCATACTGTCGT
Source organism: Schistocerca piceifrons (assembly GCF_021461385.2). Taxonomy (NCBI): domain Eukaryota; kingdom Metazoa; phylum Arthropoda; class Insecta; order Orthoptera; family Acrididae; genus Schistocerca; species Schistocerca piceifrons. The sequence continues at coordinate 406,854,750 of NC_060144.1, read as the reverse complement.
ATCACCCGACGTGATGGTATGAGGTACCATTGGTTACGCGACATGGTCACCTCTTGTTCGCATTGACGGCACTTTGAACAATGGAGTTACATACGGTCCGTAGATCTACCCTTCATTCGATCCCTGCGAAACCCTACATTTCAGCAGGATAATGCACGACCGCATGTTGCAGGTCCTGTACGGGCGTTTGTGGATACAGAAAATGTTCGACTGCTGTCCTGGCCAGCACATTCTCCAGATTTCTCACCAATTGAAAACGTCTGGTCAATGGTGGCCGAGCAACTGCCTCGTCACAATACGCCAGTCACTACTCTTGATGAACAGTTGTATCACGTTGAAGCTGCATGGGCAGCTGTACCTGTACACGCCATCGAAACTCTGTTTGACTATATGCCCAGGCGTATCAAAGCCGTTATTACGGCCAGAGGTGGTTGTTCTGTGTACTGATTTCTCAGGATATATGCACCCAAATTGCGTGAAAAAGTAATCACGCGTCTGTTCTAGTGTAATATATTTGTCTAATGAATACCCCTTTATCGTCTGAATTTCTTCTTGGTGTAGCAATTTTAATGGCCAGTAGTGTATTTCTTTGAATTCAAGCCGCATCTGCTCTACACTTATATTATTAATTTGGAAGGAGTGGAGACTGTCTCTCAGGAAGGTGTCAAGTGAATTTTTGTGTGATTTTCGTCAATAAAGATTTTGCAACGCAATCGTAGAACACAGGTTACGTAACTGATCTGGTTAAGAAATCAAATCAAGTCCAAGTTAACGACAACTGACGTAATCCAAGATCCGCCGGATGGAACCACTGCGATGGTCATCCGCGCATACTTGGCCTCTGCGTAAACTGTACGGAATCGGCGGACCCATTGCCAGACAGTTGAGCGTTGATCGGCCCACACGTCACTCCTCCAAGGGTCACGGCGGCTGCCGTCAAGAGGTAGTACGGCGCAGTACTGGGCTGCCACTTTGCCAGCACTTGAACTTGCAATCGGCCGTGCGGCTGACCGAGTCAGTGCCGGATGCTACCGTGAGGGTTTCCTCGCTGGTATCACTAGCCAACTGCATATCCGTATCGGCGTTATCGCAATTTGCACTACGTAATTGAAGGCTCTGGTGCAAAAGGTAGGTAAGTGCATTTTACCATTTTTTTCTGGATAGACTTAAAAATGATAAACCGACGAATATATTTCATATAGCGTAAGCACTTCTGATACATCATTAATGTGACGGCCGCCTGTGTTCGACGTCAGCGTGTAATAACCGCTCACAGACGGCAGATGGCAGCACTAGCTGTGAAGGTTGCATAAAGCGTGTCGTTGGGATGCGGGTGACATTGCAGTCGTTGCCGTAATGCGGAAACGGAGTGATTTATCTGACGTCCAAACGGCCGTGATCGTTGACTTTAGGGCCAAAGGTGGAACCATTTGCGAAACGGCTAAGTTTGTAAACTGTTCGCGTGTCGTCGTGGTTAATGTATATACCGTGCATGGTAAAATGGCACTATCCAGAACAGGTATCGAGGCAACTGTGATGCACCACGGGTTGCAGATAACAGGGCTAAACGACGTCTGCGAAGAAATGTGTGGGCGAACAGAGACGCAACTGTTGAGCAACCGACTGGCCAGATGATCCAAGGGGCTACGAGCAATGTCCCCTCCAGCGAATGTTGCGGCGTATTGGCTTCTGCAGCAAGCACCTAGTTCATGCACCCGTGGTGACTGCTGTTCACTGGGGCCGAAGTAGGAATTTGCACACCAGCACCGCAAGTGGCGACTGCTGCCCTTTCCAGATGAATCACGTTTTATGCTCTTTCGGACAGAAGGCCGTTGGCGTAAACGTCGTGAAACGTCTGAACTCAACCAGCCTGCGACAATCGTCGGAAGCGTCCAGGCCGGAAGGCATTCCCTGGTTGATCTCTTCATTCTGGAAGGCACAATGGATCAACGTAAGTATCCATTTATCCTTGGGGACCATGTTCACCCCTACATGCAATTTCTTTTTCCACGCACGATGGTATCTACCAGCAGGATAATGCAGTGTGTCACACACCACACAGTGAACGAGCGTGGTTCGAAGAGCACCATAACTCGTGTACCGTAATCCTCTGACCAATAAGCTCCCCTGATTTAAACCCAATCGAGAATCTGTGGGACCACCTTGATTGTGCTGTTCCCACCATGGGTTCTCAACCGAGAAACCTAGCGCAGCTGGCCATGGCATTGGAACTGGAATGGCTCCACATCCTAATCTGTATCTTCCGTAACTTCATCGACTCCATTCCTGCACGTCTTGCAGCGGTAATGCGTGGCTGCAGTTTGAAAGTTCAGACCGATTAATACTGTTCACATTAATGTAAGTATGGCACGAAGCTACCTGTGTCCTGCACCAAAATATAAAAAATATGGTTGAATTTTGAGACTGTATCTTCTATTTAATAATGATTTGGAATATGCTAAATGGAATATAGAACAAAGATTAATGCTCTTCGAGTATAAGTAAACAAACAAAATGAGACAAAAATACCATACTCAACGAAATATTCAAGCGGTGTCTTCGTCTTCTGTAGCGGAGTCAGTACAGTCTCCACTTGCCTCATCTAACGTACACATCAGAGCTTCAAATCATCGTATGTCGTTACGTGGTACGCACTGCTCCGTCAGTGTCATCGTGTCTTTCAGTTTTGCAGGTTTTAATAGCACCGTTCCTTGGTGTGCACGTGGAGCAGTGAGCGTAATATTCCTCAGTTCAGGAGTCTGAACATTTAGAAGATACGCATATTTGTGGATACACTACATTCTACATCACTATTGTGAATTTCATGGAACATTTGATAAGCAGACACTAGAAATCTATCTTTTGTGTTACTTTTCACACTTTTTTTTTTTTTTTTTTTTTTTTTTTGGAAGTAAGGATTTAGATGACTCACAAAGTCCCGTATCGTAGCAGTGTAGTAATAGACGGCAAATCATCGAGTAAAACTGAAGTGATATCAGGTGTTCCCCAGGGAAGCGTCCTGGGACCTCTGCTGTTCGTGATCTATATAAATGACCTGGGTGACAATCTGAGCAGTTCTCTTAAGTGTAATGATGCTGCAGTTTACCGTCTAGTAAGGTCATCCGAAGACCAGTATCAGTTGCAAATCGATTTAGAAAAGATTGCTGTATGGTGTGGCAGGTGGCAGTTGACGCTAGATAACGAAAATGTGAGGTGATCCACATGAGTTCCAAAAGAAATCCGTTGGAATTCGATTACTCGATAAATAGCACAATTCTCAAGGCTCTCAATTCAACTAAGTACCTGGGTGTTAAAATTACGAAAAACTTCAGTTGGAAAGACCACGTAGATAATATTGTGGGGAAGGTGAGCCAAAGGTTGCGTTTCATTGGCAGGACACTTAGAAGATGCAACAAGTCTACTAAAGAGACAGCTTACACTACACTCGTTCGTCCTCTGTTAGAATATTGCTGCGCGGTGTGAGATCCTTACCAGGTGTGATTGACGGAGGACATCGAAAGGGTGCAAAAAAGGGCAGCTCGTTTTGTATTATCACGTAATAGGGGAGATAGCGTGGCAGATATGATACGCGATTTGGGATGGAAGTCATTAAAGCAAAGACGTTTTTCGTCGCGGCGATATCTATTTACGAAATTTCAGTCACCAACTTTCTCTTCCGAATGCGAAAATATTTTGTTGAGCCCAACCTACATAGGTAGGAATGATCATCAAAATAAAATAAGAGAAATCAGAGCTCTAACAGAAAGGTTTAGGTGTTTGTTTTTCCCGCGCGCTGTTCGGGAGTGGAATGGTAGAGAGATAGTGTGATTGTGGTTCGATGAACCCTCTGCCCAGAACTTAAATGTGAATTGCAGAGTAATCATGTAGATGTAGATGTAGATGTAGTGTTTACAGTGGTTACACGCAACTTTGATTAACCTCTTTTGGCGGACAAGAGACATAGATCCTGGACATGGCCGCCCCTTATCCAAAAAGCAAGAGGGAGAAAAGGTTTCACGACATGTATAGTCGTCAGTTTTTATAGGATCTCTTTCACACTGGCACCAAAGATTGAACTATTTTTACAACACGCGTAGGTGCAACAAAGAGTTTTTCGTGAATTTTCGAGCAATCCCCCTCCTGCACCAGACTCTTCAATTCTTGATAACAGAAATCTGATGGATATTCAAAGTAGAACCACAATGACCACACAAACCTTCATAAATGAAAGTAATGAAGTAACAAACAACAAAATTAATGTACATGTAAAAAAGAAATTCTTCAAGACATTTATTTAGAACATCTTAAATTACGGTTGTCAAGTTTGGTCTCTGCGAAAGAGGAAAAGAAAAAAAAATTAGAACCAGCTGAAATTTAGAGAAGAAGAAGGGTCACAAAAATGTTCTATGGTGAAAGGTAGTTCAGTGAGAAGAGTTAAAAGAAATGGACAAAAAATGATATTCATTACCACCTAACATAAAAGCAAAACTAAATTAACTAAAGACACTGCCGGAAAACATAGCGCAATACAAAAGGTAACTAATATAGAGTAATGAAATTTCGTGAATACGTTTGACTAAGTAACATATTCGAGTGATTAGCATTGCAAGATCACAGGTTAATGTAATCGCGAGATAAGCCATCGAAAATGTGCAGTGCTGGTATATTACACTACTGGCCATTAAAACTGCCACACCACGAAGATGGCGTGCTACAGATGCGACATTTAACTGACAGGAAGAAGGTGCTGTGATATGCAAATGATTAGCTTTTCAGAGCATTCACACAAGGTTGGCGACAGCTACAACGTGCTGATATGAGGAAAGTTTCCAACCGATTTCTCATACACAAACAGCAGTTGAGCGGCGTTGCCTGGTGAAACGTTGTTGTGATGCCTCTTGTAAGGAGGACAAATGCGTACCATCACGTTTCCGACTTTGATAAAGGTCGGATTGTAGCCTATCGCGATTGCGGTTTATCGTATCGCGACATTGCTGCTCGCGTTGGTCGAGATCCAATGACTGTTGGCAGAATATAGAAACGGTAGGTTCAGGAGGGTAATACGGAACGCCGTGTTGAATCCCAACGGCCTCGTATCACTAGGATCGTGTAGCCACGTCTCGATCCCTGAGTCAACAGATGGGGACGTTTGCAAGACAACAACCATCTGCACGAACAGTTAGACAACGTTTGCAGCAGCAGCTCGGAGACCATGGCTGCGGTTATCCTTGACGCTGCATCACAGACAGGAGCGCCTGCGATGGTGTACTCAACGAGGATCCTGGGTGCACGAATGGCAAAACGTCATTTTTTTCGAATGAATCCAGGTTCTGTTTACAGCAGCATGATGGTCGTATCCGTGTTTAGCGACATCACAGTGAACGCAAATTGGAAGCGTGTATTCGTTATCGCCATATTGGCGTATCACCGGGTGTGATGGTATGGGGTCCCATTGGTTACACGTCTCGGTCACCTGTTCTTCGTCACTTTGAACAGTGGACGTTACATTTCAGATGTGTTACGACCCGTGGCTCTACCCTTTATTCAGTCCCTGCGAAACCCTACTTTTCAGCAGGATAATGCACGACCGCATGTTGCAGGTCCTTTACAGGCCTTTCTGGATACAGAAAATCTTCGACTGCTGCCCTGGCCAGCACATTCTCCAGATTTCTCACCCATTGAAAACGTCTGGTCAATGGTGGCCGAGCAACTGGCTCATCACAATACACCAGTCACTACTCTTGATGAACTGTGGTACCGTGTTGAAGCTGCATGGGCAGCTGTACCTGTACACGCCATCCATGCTCTGTTTGACTCAATGCCCAGGCGCATCAAGGTCGTTATTATGGCCAGAGGTGGTTGTTCTGGGTACTGATTTCTCAGGATCTATGCACCCAAATTGCGTGAAAATGTAATCACATGTCAGTTCTAGTATAATATATTTGTCCAATGAATACCCGTTTATCATCTGCATTTCTTCTTGGTGTAGCATTTTTAGTGGCCAGTTGTGTAATAACCGGTGTAACCGCCAGAATGTTGAATGCAAACATGCAAATTTTCACGCATTGTGTTGTACAGCGGCCGGATGCCAGTATGTGGGATGCAGTTCCATGCTTGTTGAACTTGGCCGGTCAAGACAGAGATGGTTACTACTGGCTGTAAATGACGCTGGAGATGTCGTCCGATGGTGCCCCATATGTGGTCGATTGGTGACAGATCTGTTGATCGAGCATTCAAAGGCAACATGTCGACATTCTGTAGAGCATGTTGGGCTACAACAGCTATATGTGGGTGAGCGTTACCCTGTTGGAGAACAACCCCGGGAATGCTGGCAGCGGCCGAAGTGGCCGTGCGGTTAAAGGCGCTGCAGTCTGGAACCGCAAGACCGCTACGGTCGCATGTTCGAATCCTGCCTCGGGCATGGATGTTTGTGATGTCCTTAGGTTAGTTAGGTTTAACTAGTTCTAAGTTCTAGGGGACTAATGACCTCAGCAGTTGAGTCCCATAGTGCTCAGAGCCAAATGCTGGCAGCAAAATGGGTCGACTCACCAGATTGACGTACAAATTAGCAGTTAGGATGTGTGGGGTACTGACGAGAGCGCTCCTGCTGTCATACGACATTACACCCAAGACCCTAACTCCAGGTGCAGGTCCAGTGTGTCTAGTACGCAGACACGTTGGTTGCAGGCCCTCAGCTGACCTAACCAGCGCCGGCTGACACCGAGGCAGAATCGATTTTCATCAGGAAACACAACAGACCTTCACGCTGCTCGCCAATGAGCTCTCGCTTGACCCCGCTGAAGTTGCAAATGGCGGTGATTTAGGGCGAATGGAATGCACAATAAACAGCGCCTGGCTCGGAGTTGTCCTTGAAGTAACCGATTTGTAACAGTTCGTTGTGTCACTGCGGTGCCAACTGGTGCTCAAATTGCTGCTGCAGATGCAGTAAGATGCACCAAAGCCATACACCGAAAACGATTGTCTTCCCTCTCGGCAGTGCCACGTGGCCGTGCGAAGGCTACCGTACATTCTCGTGACCGCCGCTAACAGCTACCATGCACAGTGACTACATTCCTGCCAAGTCTTTCTGCAATAACACAGAAGGAACATCCAGCTTCTCGTAGCTCTGTTACACGATCTCGTTGGAACTCAGTGAGATGCTGATAATGGCGTCTTTGTCGTCTTAAAGGCATTCTTGGCTAAAATCAACTCACCACGTGCAGTCTCACGACCATCACAGTGGCGCTAATAGCGAGTGGCGCGAAATTAGCATAGATGTCATCTTTAGATGTAGAAACACGCCTATCAACTTTGGTTTATGTCCGACAACTTTTTGTCGATGTTGTGATTTTTTCTGTCAATGTAATTATATGTTATAAATATGTAAAGAACCTCTTTGAAGGACAAATCATGCAATGATCATCTAGAGGTAGGTCCAGAACATTGGCGTTACATAGAGCAATCATTGGAATGGACCGCGACAGCTAAACACAAATGCTACAGATACGAGAGATATTGAAGGATGGCCACATGATCAGGGTGCTGCATTTGGTGAATGGTATTAGCGACTGATCAACTAGTACTGGTGGTATGAATAATACAGTAGTCTAGCTACTTCAGTTTTCCGAAGGTTACGCTGTGGTACAAGGTGTTTTATAATGATACAGGAGAAAGTCAATGTGTTGTACAGGGTGAAAAGTATTTAAACCGACAAACTCTGGGAGGTTGTAGGGGGCATCAAAACAAATATTTTTCCCTAATGTCATTTTTTCGTATGGGGATTATTTAAACCGGTGGAGGCCGTATTACGCTCTTCAGTTGGTAGAGGGCTTATTACGTTCTTCAGTTGTAGGCAACTGCTGTCCACCAGAGTAGTAGTGCATTGTCTCTGTTTACTAATGGAGCGATACACCTGGAGTGATTACACTGACATAGTTGGTGCGTACTACGTAGCGCACCACAACGGACGAGCTCCACAGCGGGTTTATCAACAACAATATCCTAATCGCCGTATCCCGCATCATACGACCTTTGCTGCTGTGTACCAATGTCTGCGTGACACCGGGTCATTTAGCAGATTACCTGGACAGGGACGCCGTCGCACGGTAAGAATGCTGCATTTTGAGGAAGCTGTCTTGCAGCATGTGGAGCGGGATCCTTCAGTCAGCACTCGTGCAATTGCACGCAACATGGGGACGAATGTAAGACCAGTCCTTCGAGAGCAATTGTTACGTCCATTTCACTTACAGCGTGTCCACAACCTGGAACCAATTTATTATCCACCCAGAGCACAGTTTTCGTAGTGGTACCTGGAACAGTGTGAAATGCATCCTAATTTCCATCCTCTGTGTTGTTTGCCGATGAAGGAACGTTCGGGATTGATGGAGTCTTCAACATGCACAGTTCACATGTTTGTAGTGAGGATAACCCACATGCCACAGTTAGCGCTCATCAAGTGCGGTTCTTCGTTAATGTTTGGGTCGGTGTTGTTGGGGACTTTTTAATTGGGCTGTATCTGCTACCTAGGCCATTAAATGGCAGGCACTATCACAATTTCCTCTCCAGAGCGTTGCTAGAATTGCTGGAAGATGTCCCGCTCCCTACAAGACAACGCATGTGGTTCCAACATGATGGGGCGCCGGCACATTTCAGTCGTCGTGTGCGTCGGTTCCTGGACCGACGGTTCCCAGAAACGTGGATTGGCAGAGGTGGTCCTGTACCATGGCCTGCTCGATCCCCAGATATGTCCCCTCTGGACTTTTTTGTGTGGGGAGACATGCGCAAACTTGTTTACGCAACTCCTGTTGCATCAGAAGAGGATATGGTTGCCCGGATAGTAGCAGCAGCAGGAACAGTTCAGGATACTCCTGGGGTTTTTGCCCGTGTCAGACAGAACATGATCCGACGATGTAACCTTTGTTTACGTGTCAATGGAGGCATTTTTGAAAATCCATTGTAATTGAAATTGGGTTGTGTTAATGTGTTGTCTCTTTGTCATACAAAAATGGAAAAGCGTTAGAGGGTTTAATTAATTTGCCACCAGAGTAATCTTCCTCTACCGGTTTAAATACTCCTCATAGGAAAAAAATGACATTAGGGAAAAATATTTGTTTTGATGTCCCCTACAACCTCCCAGAGTTTGTCGGTTTAAATACTTTTCACCCTGTAGAGGGCGCATACAGGAGCAAATTGATTACAGCAATCCATATCCACAGAAATAAAACAGAGCGCGTCGGAAATGTGGGAAACAACGCCTACCGCTACAGTACATGAATAATAGTTAGGAGTTTTTTTATGGCTACATTTTCACTTTTAACGCTAATCCCCTGTCACCCCACTCACTACTATTGCAATTTCAAGAATAGGGTCAGGTTGAAATTTCGAACTAGAATGATATACATATTAAAAGCTACACATCTTCATCAAAATAAAACGTAGCTCCCAGTGGTTGTAATATTAAGTACAGAATTGTTAAAAAATTTAAACGTTTATGGTAGTGAATGTCTGTGTAACTTGCGGGATGATAGTTATTGAACTATACGAAATGAAATCGTCATAACTTCTGTACGGTTTGCCTTAGGACGTTCAAACTGCACGGTTGGCGCCATTTGCACTTGGATGGATTCGTCAATAAGCAAAATCGGCGCATTTGAGGACTGAGAATCCGCATTTCGCTATCGAGATCTGTTCACCCTCAATGGGTGACTGTGTGGTGTGCAGCCGGCCGCTGTGATCGAGTGGTTCGAGGCGCTTCAGTCCGGAACCGCGCGGCCGCTACGGTCGCAGGTTCGAATCCTGCCTCGTTCATGGATGTGTGTGAAGTCTTTAGGTTAGTTAGCTTTAAGTAGTTCTAAGTTCTAGGGGACTGATGACCTCAGATATTAAGTCCCATAGTGCTCAGAGCCATTTGAACCATTTTGTGTGGTGTGCAATGTCCGGTCATGGAATAATCGGTGCGAAATTCCTTGAAGGCACAGTGATTACCGAACAGTACATGATGGTTTTGGAAGATAAGTTCATCCCCATTATCAAAGTGACCCTGACTTCGACAAGATGTGATTCATGCAAGACGGAGCTCGACCCCATCGAAGCAGAAGAATGTTTGATGTCCTTGAGGAGCACTTATGGGACCGCATTCTAGTTCTGGGGTACCCAGAGTCCACTGACATGGGCCTCGATTGGCCGCCATGTTCTCCGGATATGAACACGTGGGACTCCTTCCTGTGGGGCTATATTAAAGACAAAGCGTACAGTAATAACCCTTAAACCATTGCTGAGCTGAAAACAGCCATTCAGGAGGTCATCGACAGCACCGATATTCCGGCACTTCAGCGAGTCGTGCAGAATTTGGCTATTCGTCTGCACCACATCATAGCCAATGAGGGCAGGCGTATCGAGCATGTCATAACCTAAATCTGAATATCTGTAGTGATGTGTACATGTTGAATAAAGTGTGTGCACCCCGTACTTTGTAACTAATTTACGTTTTTTCATATAGTTCAATAATTGTCACTCTGTAATTTATTGTAAACAAGAAAAAATAATCACGGTAAGTAAATCATCTTGGCTGTATCCAAATAGCATACGTCTAGAGTAAGTAGAGTGGGGCAGGCCGTCTTTTAAAGGTCACTGGGATTCTGGCGGTTGTTCTGTTTTGATCCAAAAAGCTTCGACAGAGATTAGCACCGAAGGCGGCCTTCTGTGAGCCGCGGCGGGTCAGGAACGGTGACCATATCGAGATCGGCACTGTCGGTCTTGGAGAAGCTAACAACAACATCCATGCATATAAACATATCATACCGTAGTAACCAGTGAATAAGATAATCACCTATTGCCATCTTCGCTACTCGATACTAAGGCCGTCACTCGAAATTCGTAAGTAACAGAACAGGTTTAGAGAATCTACTTCCATGCAAAGGAAAGAGGACATAAATAACAATAAAAGGAGAATTACCATAAGGCAATTAAGACGTATTCGTTATACGCGCGTCACACATTCCGTATTACATGCTTGCGCAGCTGTGTGGAACTGTTCCCAGTGGAATTCAGTAACGACAGTATTTAGGATAACAAAACCGACGAATTACGAATCACTGAATGCAAAGCAAACAGCAAATAGCTCTGTTCAAATTACCAGTAGAGTCCAGGATCACCATACAGAAGCAGTTATTCATCCCATGCTCCATTGGTGAATGGAATGTGAAGAACGAAGAATCAGAGCATTCTCGCATGCACTTTGTAGTTCTTCGAAGACTAAAATTGGTGCTCAAAACTTCTATTTGGAATTGAATATTGAAATATGGAGAATAATTGGACACAGTTGATTAATATCGGCGTAACGAAATCACGAGTTAGTGTTGCGTGGTAGACACTCGTTTTAAATTGCTTGTTTACATAGTGACTGTGTGCTGTATCATCATTTAGCGCTGCAATCGAGGCATTGATGTGTGGCGCAAAAGCTTATGGTGCCCGGTATCCGAACAGAAAAGTTTCGCAACAGGCGGTTCAGGTAATCGGAAGTAAATTATAGCCGCGGATCGAAACACAGACACACTATGCCGTTCATGGTCAAGATTGCTGGCCAAGGTTCTTGAGAGGCTAGAGTGGAATGTTGTGTGTGACTGAATATATGACAATGCGATTTTATGAGCAAACAAGACTATTTTTCATGTATTGTAGTTGACTTCATGACTGTAAAAATCAGAGTCAATAAAATGAAGAACCGGGTGTGGGTTGGGGATGGGGAGGGAATATTTCTGTTCCCCTAGCGGGCGCGCTCCAGGTGGTGGATACACGAAGGCTCTGCAGATACCACCCACGAACCAACACAGAAATCAAAATCCAAAGGTGCTTGTCCCCAGATTGGGCAGTCTTTTGTTAGCGTCTGTTACCCAGATTAGGGGCGGCTGAGAAGAAACCTCCAGGGCTAATAACCGTGGTTGTAACGCACTGGCTCTACCACCCCATACATAAAATTACAAATCATGGAACACTGATGTGAAACAAATTACGTCAGATGAACGATGCGCCACACCAAAGGTGCGAGCAGACAGTCGGATTCTGGGGAGTCTGCAGCCTTACACAGAGATCAGTCGGAGCGTTTTGGAACCTCAAACAAAATTAAGTATAGAAAACCAAGTTACTTAGCTACTTTCAACTTAAATTCTCTTCTAAAAACTGGAAATTTAAAACATCTTACAAATACCATCAAGAACCAGAAAATTTTCATAATGGCCATACAAGGAACCAAATTCATGGATGAAAACAATTTTGATTCTGGAGGCTTCGCAATATACAAAAGAAAGGTAGGCAAAAAAGTTACGAAAAACACACTGCACCTTGAAACTGGCTTCATAATACACAAAAATATTTTGGACTCCATTGTCAACTTTGAATCACAATCCGAAAAACTTTCCACACTTACTTTCAAATCTGCTAACAAGGTATCCTCCATCGTGAATGCACATGGTCCCATAAATAAGACATTAGAAAGGACAAAGAAAAGGTGGAAAGCTTATGGGACCAACTCGCTGACAATGTGCAAAATAATCCATAAAACCACCATGTCCTACTTATGGGGAAGGAAAGGAGAATAAATACAAAAAAATTGTTGGAAACTACCCAGCACGTAACAGAACTAACCAAAATAGTATCTTACTGATAGAATTATGCCAAGTTCACAATATTATCCTGAAATCCTTTGAAAAGATACCTCGAAAACAGAAAACATGGGTCTCACCACAACCACACCTAGGTGAATTCCAACTTGGTTACGTGGTAATCAAACTGAAGTTCCATAAAGAAATACAAAATTTCAAAGTCCTAAAAAAAGCCTACCTATATTCTGATCCTACCTGTTGCTACCTTTCTAAAATAAAACTAAAAAAGAAAGGAAACCAACAACCCCAAAAGAATTAAATACGATCCCGAAAAGATAATCAAGTTAAAGGAGTTTCCCCTTGCAACTGAAGACACGCAAAACCAAAACTGGGATCAAGAAAGCCCAGTAAACACAGCTAAACTACTAGCTTCCATAACAAAAGCCAAAAAACATGCCTGGCGGACAGAAGAATGTGACAAACTCCTTGAACTAAGAGGAAAAGCGGTAATCACAGAAAAATGAACATAACAGACAAAACTTCTTAAACGTAAGAAAATTAGTGAGCGAAAATATCAAAAGAATAAAAAGAAGCCGAAGAAGACCAACTCCTCTTCAGATCAATAAAGACTTCATCAAAGTCAACACAATGAACTTTTACAAAACTATTAAACAAAAAATAACCAAATACAGCCCATCGACCATATAACTCCAAGACAAAAACGGAAATATCGCACACAAAAACATGAATAATTGCAGAACATTAGCAAAATATTTCAGAAACCTTCTCAACTGTGAAGAACCCATAGAGAAAATGAAGACCTCAACAATAACCAAGCCTAACTCTGAACCACCCTCCGCTGAGAAACTAGAGACGGTCAAAAACTATAAAGCCTCGGGAGAAAATCACATCACAGTTGAACTTTGGAAAAATGTCAACAACAGTCATAGACTCTCGCCAAAACATCTTGAAGAAATCTGGACAAGTGGAAAAAATCCCAGATGAATGGAAGACGGCTCTCGTCCATTCACTCCATAAGAAAGAGTCCAAAACAGAGCCAAACAACTACAGAGGGATCTTACTCCCAGACGTAACATAAAAGTAGTGTTTTACTAAACAGGGCAGACCACCAATTGGACCATCAACTTGGAGCATACAAAGAGGGTTTCAGGAAAGGGAAATCCTGTCCAGAACAAATCCTAAACCTTAGAAACATCATGACCTACTAAAAATCAAGAGTAAAATTATATACTACCACTTTCATTGACCTTCAGAATGCACACAATAGACCGGGAATCCCTCGTCTCTATACCAAAAGACTAAACATAGACAACTAAACTAAGAAATTAATCAAATTCATAGGAGAACCCTCCGACCCTTTTGAGATAAAAGCTAGTGTACGACAAGGAGAAATACCCTCCACTACGATTTAACTAAGTCCTAGAAAAACTAGTGAGCCGAACTCTGTGGCCGAGTGGTTCTAGGCGCTTCAGTTCGGAACTGCGCTGCTGCTAAGGTCGCAGGTTCGAATCCTGCCTCGGGTATGTATGTGTGTGATGTTCTTAGGTTAGTTAGGCTGAAGTAGTTCTAAGTCTAGGGGACTGATGACCTCAGATGTTAAGCGCCATAGTGCTTAGAGCCGTTTGAAAAAGTAGTCAGGAAGTGGGACACGGAGATCCATAGTGGAATCCGAGTAGAAACAAGTAACAAAGTCATCAAAGTCAATTATCTAGCCTTTGCAGATAATATGGCCCTACTAGCCGAGACCTGGGAACAAACCAAAGAACAGACCATCGAATTTCGAAAAACAAACTGAAGAAATAGGCCTCAAAATCTCTTTTGAAAAGACCAGCATCATGACAAACATAGAAAAACCCACCAAAACATTTTAAAGAGCGAAAACAAAGAAATGTGATTGTCAAAGAATTCAAATACCTTGGCGAATGGATCAGCCGGAATGCCCTCGAGAAAAAGGCAATGGAATCTAGAAGAAGTATAGTCGAACAGGCTTTCCATCTCACCAAAAACAAATGTAACAAAAAGACTCTGTCATGAATTCCAAAAATAAGAGATTACAATACAGCAATCAAAGCGGAAGCCATGAATGCAGCCGAAACATGTTCCGTGACCAACGATGGCCTACTTGAAAGGCTTCAGATAAAGGAAGATTCTAAGAAAAATCCTTGGCCCCAGATTCTAAAGCAACAAACCAGTTCACATCAAAAACGAAACCCTTTACCAATAAGCCGAAAAACTCTGACACAATGGGGAAAAGAAGATTAATTTTTGTGGTCACATCTCAGAATGAACCCAAATAAATTAACAATTTTTTTGACAGATTCCGCAACAACAAAAAAATTAAAAGAAACGAAATTCTTTTAAGGAAACTTAGGACTTAGGAGATGTCTAAATCGTAGAAAATATGATCATGGGAAAGTCTGAAAAAAAAGAAAATAAAAAAAAAGAAAGAGAGCTTCCAATTCAAAATGAAAACCAAACGAACAATCCAAATCTCTGAAGAAGAAAGGAAAGCAAGATCAGAAAGAATGAAAAAATACTGGGCTAGTAGAAAGGCACAGAACTTAAAAATTGATTGATTTAACGTACCCGAAAGAAGGGTAAAACGAAAGAATAATAATAATAAAAGGATGAAAACAGGTTTCCGACAAAGTACTGTTGCACTGTAGAGTATGAGGAGACGGTGTTTCATGTTGTGTTAAGAGGTTCATCGATAAGAGCTGTCAGCGTACCCACAAAGCGCAGAACGCGACGTGGTAAGTAGTGCTGTAGCAGCAACTGCATCCCTGCCACAAACAACGAGACCAAACAGTTCGGCCAACTGATTTTTAAATCTGATTCACTTCAGTCAAAAGGATTATATTGTAGTAACATGCAGAATCCATACATGTTCAACAGAGTGAAACGTCAAACAGTTTCTGTTGGCTTAAGCAGTTGTAAATTTTAAGTTATTTTTCAATCAGAAAGCAAATATTTGTTTCCTACTGTTCTTGCCTTGTATCTGTGTGGGGAAGTTTGTTGGTAAATGAATGTGCAGAATGGCTTTAATATGATATACTCCTTCTACTCCATTGATGAATTTCTCAGTAAAACCAACTCATATATATATATATATATATATATATATATATATATATATATATATATATATATATATATATATAACTTCTGCACAATTTCAGTGCAGTAATGTGTTCATTGTAAATGAATGTGCTTGTGTGCGTGTGTGTGTGTGTGTGTGTAAGTACAATACTGTATAACTTCTGCACCATTTCAGTGCAGTAATGTGTTCATGGTAAATAAGTATTATAGTAGTTGTATTACACGTTTATTGCCTTATAAATAAATAAATAAAACTTTTTTTATTTTAAATTCAGTGCATTAGTATTTGTAAAATGATTCTTTCATATAGTGTTCATTAAAATATGACAATCATTTCACTTGGGACCTGTGGAATGGTACATTAGCTTATTTGTTTGAGTTGTAAATATTTGTGATGTATCGTTGTTTTTCTGACATGTTCTACATCCTGGAGGACCTCCTCACTACGGATCAATTGGAATGAAAGTAAATCTGATCTAATCTAATAACATAATTTATTCATTAATTGCATTCAAGAACATAACTGCATAAAATTTTACCATCAAAGTTCTAGGCGGTTCAGTCTGGAACCGTGCGACCGCTACGGTCGCAGGTTCGAATCCTGCCTCGGGCATGGATGTGTGTGATGTCCTTAGGTTAGTTACGTGTAAGTAGTTCTAAGTTCTAGGGGACTGATGACCTCACATGTTAAGTCCCATAGTGCTCAGAGCCATTTGAACCAAAGCCATCAAAGTTCTAAGCTTCCCACTATGTGTTGCTGTTTGAAATTTAACCCAAATTTACCTCCCACTCAATAAAAAATCTACGTACTACCAAAAATATGTACCTACAAACTGTTACCCATCCAGCTTAAACTCTTTGCTTACTTTTGACTAAACAGAACCCAATTTCAGTTGAACTGTAACTGGTCTGAATTCAGCTTGCCTTTATAACAAATGGCAGCCGAAGTAAAACAATGATCTGGCCCTAATTAATATTACCACTTACCTCGCGTCTTGATAGCATTGTTGCAGATTTCTCGAAAGCACAACAGCAAACGGCAAACAGACAGCGACTAATCCAGATTTCTATTTCTAAATAAATATTCAAATTGTTGCGTATCACATGGTGCAATGTGATAACGCGTAATGATAAACCTTCTTTAAATACTGGGTTGGGAACAGTAACTATTCCTATGAAATACTGTTCCAAGACAACAATTTTAGAATGAAGTATGTATTCAAAAAGACAGAGTAAAACTTGGTGTGATCTTCACACGTAACACTGGTCTGAACAATACTATGCTTAACAAAGTGAACAATGATTTGGAAAGGGTAGAACGTCAACAGAGAATTTCTATAAAAATCAAACAATTTAATCAGTTGTTATCTCAATGCATGATTCAGGGAAGTGCGACGGTATCTCTCTCTCAGCTCTGAGCAAGTTAAGTAGCTGACAATCATTGCGACTAGCTACGAAGTGCTGCCGTCTTATCCCAGACTTCTTCTCTTCAAAATAATAAAAAAAAATATTCAAAATTTATATTCATTTCGCCTTCCAATATATACAGCATATTCATCCTTGATGGCCTTTACAATAAGTCTTTCTTCATCTAACAGATACAATCACAAGTTAACACTGCACCACTGAATACATCCATCACCTACCACATTCCAACTAAGAATGTGTTGGACCGCGCAGAAGCAAAGACTGTGCCACAACAAGATCAAAGATTGTTTGTGTAAAGGTTTTTAACTACCGCTACCAGTCCAAAAATTTTTAGCTGATGTGACTGGTAGCGGTAGTTAAAAACCTTTACATATTTTATGAGACAGTTACGGTCGAAAAATAGTCAAAATGGCTCAAAAATTGTTTAATAGCAACATAACTTGCTCTCTCTCTCTGATGTGCGCCTCGATAACTACAAAAATCAATCTTACATGCCCACCTTACAAAGTGTTCAAATGTGCTTGGAATTAGGATCGCTCGTGATATGCAATCTAACAGTGAAAGGTTAAAGATCCTCGGACTGCAATCTGCATTCAAAGTAAATCAAATATGCAAAAACGCTGTCTTGCTATAAGTTTAAGTGGGCACCTGTGATTGATTGCGAAAAAAATGGGAAGGAGCCAATGAATCTAATCCACAACTCAGAGACGATGCAGCGAATAAGCTGTAGTTAATATCATGTCATTAGCAAATCATGCCTGATTCTAGATTCTAAAGTAGAATTAGTGAAGCTTACTGAACATTCTAGTTCAGTAAAATTGCCTACACCCTAATTGCTGCTCTTTCGGTCTCACCATGTTTTGAGAATCCGAAGCGTGAGATGGTGCCAAGTTGTGATGTATTATGCCGCCTGGTGCTACCTTTATCATCTGGCTATGGCTGCACAGGATCACGGCGATAGACAGCTTGGTTCAAATGGTTCAAATAGCACTGAGCACTATGGGAGTTAACATCTGAGGTCATCAGTCGCCTAGAACTTAGAACTACTTAAACCTAACTAACCTAAGGACATCACACACATGCATGCCGAGGCAGGATTCGAACCTGCGATCGTAGCGGTCGCGCGGTTCCAGACTGAAGTGTCTAGAAGTGGTCGGCCACAACGGCCAGCCGATAGAGAGCTACGGCAGGTGTCGCGGAGCGGCGCTTTTCGGTCGAGGTCGAGGCCTTAATGGACAGCAGTAAGAAAATTATTCTTTCTGTAGTTGTGAGATTTACCTTTTCAATTCTGTTTATGGGGGCGAGCTGACTCTTAAGTGGAGTGGACTTCAGCGAATGAGAATTGGTTTGTTGGTTGATTCGGGGGAGGGGACCAAACAGCGAGGCCATCGTTCCCATCGGTTTAGGGAGGGAGGGGAAAGGAAGGCGCCGTGTCCTTTCAAATGTACCATCCCAGCATTTACCTGAAGCGATTTAGGGAAATCACGGAAAACCTAAATCAGGATGGCCGGACGCGGGTCCATGTCCTCCCGATGCGAGTCCAGTGTTCTAACCATTGCGCCACCTCGCTCTATGAATCAGAATCGTTATTACTTTTATAAACTTCTCTTTTCTATACTATTGTTTTTTCAGGTCAACTTCTAGTTTTTCAGGGGGCGGAAATGTCCTCTCGACTGCCACTTCGACGTCTCCACCTAGTGGTGGGATTCGTTTCAAGTTCTGACGTTTACTTCCCTGCCTACCACCAATCCTCTCGGTTACAACTATTTTCCTTCTCCCTCTATCTGCCTCGCTGTGTACTCGAGAGTTTGTTGCCGTTAACGAACGGAAAGCGTGCATTACAACTGGAAAAACTCCCCCGGATTCTGGTTTTCTTTTCGCATGGCTAATAGTGGGAAAATACTTTGTTTTGGGAGGAAGCTGCTCTCTCAGGAGGCGTCAAGTGTATTCGTCTGACAGTCTTCTAGCTTGGGCAGTGAACGGGGGGAAGCGAGCTCTGCATTCGACCAGAGCGGTTCCACTAACCTTTCCGGGCGCGCATTGTGTCCGTAGGCGCCGGATTGTCCGACGGGCCTCGCCCTTCCGAAAAAGTGGGTTCAAATGGCTCTGAGCACTATGGGACTTAACTTCTGAGGTCATCAGTCCCCTAGAACTTAGAACTACTTAAACCTAACCAACCTAAGGACACCACGCACATCCATGCCCGAGGCAGGATTCGAACCTGCGACCGTAGCGGTCGCCCGGTTCCGGACTGCAGCGCCTAGAACCGCTCAGCCACAGGGGCCGGCCGCCCTTCCGACCTGGCGCAGGGAACGTAAGCGTCCACCGCCGCACTGCCAAACGGCATTTCCGATACGAATCCACAGGCTACTACTATTTGGAACTTAAAAGGCAGTAAATGAATCAAAACGCTCTGTAATGTAATTCAAACTGACTTTCTATCGCCGGCCGGAGTAGCCGAGTGGTTCTAGACGCTACAACCTGGAACCACGCGACCGCTACGGTCGCAGATTCGAATCCTGCCATGGGCATGGATGTGTGTGATGTCCTTAAGTTAGTTAGGTTTAAGTAGTTCTAAGTTCTGGGGACTGATGACCTCAGATGTTAAGTCCCATAGTGCTCGGAGCCATTTGAACCATTTTTTTTTTTTTTTACTTCCTTTCAAGCGAGATTGCATATCATTCATCCCAGAATAACACTCGTGATTGGCACGGTATGCGTGGAATTACTATTAGGAATAATCGTAACTCCACATCAATCTTTTCAGGTTCGGATCCTGCACCATACCGTTTAGGCGCTAAAGGTTTGAGACACCCAGTGCGTGGAAGTAAACTGAACATAAATATCTAAAAAACTCATCTGTTGGAAGCAGTTTTCTGTATCTGGCAGTAGTGCGTTCGGAATTCTCCGAGTTGGATAACGTACGCAATATTCGTAAACTGCAGCTGTACTATTACCATCACATTTTCCATAAATAAACACCATATCGGCGTATTCCTGTGTCGTAAATTTGAAAGGCACCCCTATTTCATAAATAATCTACAAACTGAAATAGTTACTATGTGGTTTCACTTAAATACACTGTTGTTATTATGTTCTTTCATTGAACAATATAGGAAACTAACTCGTTTCAATGTTAGGAAACGACTGAAACAACTCACTAACAACAATGACATAAACGTTTCTATATTCTTAATGGAAAGTAAACAAATTTACTTGTGTAATAATCTTTGCTTCTCTTAATGTTCTGGAAAACTACTGTAAATACAGTTCTGGGACATGTTTTATTAAATTCACCAGACCAATAGCAACAAAATAAACGGAAGTCGTGCTTTGCTTTAACTTCGTACAGTTTTGTGATGGCTTCATATTCGCGAAGTTGTTAAATTTCAGGCAAAATCTTTTATTAGTCGTAACTCCGTAACTAAACATTTGAAGACCTATTTTTAAATGAACTTTTTTATTTTGTTTTACTTGAATAACATACTAAAATATTGGCATATCTTCGTGAATCACCCTGTATAAACTAAAGGCTAGGAATTATGCGAGTACGTGCGTCTTTCCGCCGCTGACACAAGAATAATGACTCACATCTAAATTATGATCACCTCGTCAAAATTTCTCAATCGTATAGCACTATTCAGTTAAAGAACTGAAGGGTAAGATCATTTAGAAGGACAGCGCTGCGGAGTTTGGACTTCGCAGAAACAACAACAACAACAAAGCAATTCACAAAAATTATTATAGTATCCGATCAAAAGTATCAGGACACCCATTAGTGGACATTAATATATGGTGTGTCCACCCTGCACATTTATAGCGGCTTGAACTCTGCTGTGGTGTCTGAATGTCTGTGGAGGAATGGCAACACATTCTTCCCCAAGAGCCGAAATAAGGGAACAGAAGTCGACGTCCTAACTCATCCCAAAGGTGTTTCATTGGGTTCAGTGGAGATACTGAACAGACCTGTCCTTTTAAGGAACGTTATTGTTTGGAAACCATTGCCTCGCGTATGCTGCTTTATGACAGGGCGCATTGTCATGTTGATACCAACATCTTCTCTAAACTGTTCCTCTACTGTACGCAGTACAAAATGTTGTAAAATTAATATCCTTCTGCCTTTATCGTTTCCTGAAGCGTAATAAGGAGACCATAGCCTAACCACGAAAAACACTTCTACATCTTAGCACCACCTCCTCCGTACTTCACTGTCGGCACTGCACATGATGGAAGGTAACGTTCGGCGGTAATTCGTCAAAACTAAACCCTTCCCTCGGACTGTCACAGGGCATGGCGAGTTTCATCACTTCACATCGTTCGTCTGCAGTCATCCACTGTACAGTGACATCGCTCTTTACATCACCTCATCCACCGCTTGGCATTGATTACAGAAATGCGTGGCCTATGAGTAGCTGCTCGACCATTGCGCCACATGCTGTTTAACTCTCTACGCCCAGTCATTGTGCTAGCTAGTTGCTGGTAGCTCTCTCGAATTCACTTGTGGTTCCTTCCGCTGGTTTCATACGATTTTTTTTTTACAACCACCCTTGTCAGTGTTCAACATTCACTGTCCGACAATACCTGAGGTCTTCTATTCTTTGTTTAGTTGTGTTTGGTCCTCCGCGCTTCCACTTGACAGTCATATCACCAATAGTCGACTTGGGCAGCCTTACAAGGGTTGAAACACCCCTGATGGATTCCAATTACTGGTCCTCGTTCGAAGACACTGAGCTCTCCTTAGCGACTTGTACTGAAATGCAGGAGGATCTGCAAAGAATTGATGCATGGTGCAGGGAATGGCAACTGAATCTCAATGTAGACAAGTCTAATGTGCTGCGAATACACAGAAAGAAAGATCCCTTATCATTTAGCTACAATATAGCAGGTCAGCAACTGGAAGCAGTTAATTCCATAAATTATGTAGGAGTAGGCATTAGGAGTGATTTAAAATGGAATGATCATATAAAATTGATCGTCCGTAAGCCAGATGCCAGACTGAGATTCATTGGAAGAATCCTAAGGAAATGCAATCCAAAAACAAAGGAAGTAGGTTACAGTACACTTGTTCGCCCACTGCTTGAATATTGCTCAGCAGTGTGGGATCCGTACCAGATAGGGTTGATAGAAGAGATAGAGAAGATCCAACGGAGAGCAGCGCGCTTCGTTACAGGATCATTTAGTAATCGCGAAAGCGTTATGGAGATGATAGATAAACTCCAGTGGAAGACTTTGCAGGAGAGACGCTCAGTAGCTCGGTACGGGCTTTTGTTAAAGTTTCGAGAACACACCTTCACCGAAGAGTCAAGCAGTATATTGCTCCCTCCTACGTATGTTTCGCGAAGAGACCATGAGGATAAAATCAGAGAGATTAGAGCCCACACAGAGGCATACCGGCAATCTTTCTTTCCACGAACAATACGAGACTGGAATAGAAGGGAGAACCGATAGAGGTACACAAAGTACCCTCCGCCACACACCGTCAGTTGGCTTGCGGAGCATGGATGTAGATGTAGATGTAGATGTAGACTCATTCTGCTGTTACTGCTTCTCTGCTCATCGCCTCATTTTATACTGGCGGATCCACCTGTCGTGACACCTAGTGGTCAGTTCCACATTACATAGGAGTACGAGCATGGATACCAGGTGAATTCGTCGCCTAGTGTGCTGAAGATCTGTGAATATGTCATTGTGACATCGAAATGATTCACAAATTTTCAACAACTAAGTAAATATTAACATCAATTCACCGTATTGTTTTATGTCATCACTCAATTTCATGCGGATGTGATAGGGTCACTGTGCAGCTTGTGCGGTACTTCCTGCAGAAACGCTGGCTGGTTCCGCTCCTGCGCTTCGCCGTCGCAGAAAGCCTGCGGTCGCGAGTTCAACGCCCGCGCGCAGCTATGCTTTCTGGCGGCACTACGTATTCTGCTGATTCACACCAGAGCGCGAGCTGCCCCACGTACGGAAGACCCTTCGCTCCTCCGCCCTGCTGCGTTATAGCGGAAACTGCCACATTCCTAATTGCATACGCCTTTTCCGCACTCACTATACACTGACTGACACAAAAAAAAATTGAAGTATCCAGAAGAGGTTGTTGGCTGCCGATGTAACTTCGTATCTAAGCGCACTATCGGCGGGTATGTAAATGATTACAGCTGCAATTCTCTGTGACATCTAGCACGGCCACCAGAGTGCATTAATATTGTTCGTGTTTACTGTTGTTACCAGGCCTCATAAAGTATATAAGGGGCGTGGACAACGTTAGACGTTGAGTGATCACTTTGAAGGACACGGAGATTCTGTGTACTCGTCTGAGACAGCTTCATCAGGACCTGACATTTTCAATGGGGCCTCATTATGGGTCTCCATTTCGCGAGCTGGTTAAAACGTTCAGTATCCCCATTAGTGAGGCATTCGGATGTAACATTGGCCCTATGTCGGAGTGGGAGGAAACGTGAGGGCAGCCGAACTTAGTGCCAAAGTTTTGGTCGTTCACGTATAAGCTTCACAAGGGAGTATCGCCGTGTGGTGCACCTAGAACACCGTAACTCCCCTTAACCCATTCACATCTGCGCCTGTCATTCGAATACAAGTAATGGACTACCCGCAACATTCTGTGTGATTCTGCACCATTGGCCACAGACAAGCAGCAGGCGGACTAGAGAATTACTGTTCAACGCGCAGGCTGCCGTTAAACCCTGCCGTAAACGGCTACGTTTGGAGTGGTGAATGGCATCGCGCTGTATTCAACGATGAATATCGGTTCTGCACTACGCAGGAAGACCACGCTGGATAGTATGACGGGGATCTGGGGTTGAGATCTTATTGTTACAATGGTTTGTAGAGGCATAGCGGCGTCGTAGTGTGAGGAACCATAGGCTATATGCGTTTATGCCACATTGCAGCTCAGGAGGAAGTCAAGAAGAAAAAAGAATTTGAGCTCTTTTCGTTGCAGCTGCCAAAACTCTTAATATAGTAATAAGAATACGTTTTAGCACGATCTCTGAAAGCTCACGCTGCTGTAAGTTATCGAGCAGGTACGTTTGGTACATGTATCCATCTTACAAACGGCAGTGGTCACGAAGCGTGGGAACGATGATCTGAGAGCAAGTAGTATCGTGCCAGAGGGCATGGAGCGAGCGGTGATTAATCTATTTTGCTTGTCACCAAGCATGTAACTTCGTTTATCTATATTTACTGTCTAAATGTTTATCCACGTCACCAACTACATTGACATTATCCGAACTGAGGGTTTTCTGATTATACTTTCAGTATCTCTACATTCATACTCAAAGCTCAATTAAGGATTGCAGTCAGTGTTGTAAACCACTGGCGGAATGCACAGACCAGTCAGAAGCAGGAAAGTCCAAAAAAGCTAGGCTAGCTCACTAGTCGTTGGTGTCTAGCCTTCACGCTGATAACATGTGTGCCTTACAAGTTCTAGTGTCATGTAATTAAAAGTGAACTTAAGTTTAAATATTGGGCAATATTTGTAAAACCTTTCGCGCTGACACCATACACTTTACAGCGAGTGGACTGTCACGATATTGGTGGTGTTAACGGTGGTTTGGCTATCTGCCTAAGGAAATGTTAAATGCTGCAGGATATGAACACATATTACAGCACTTTGTACTGCATATAGTGCAGTAACAATTTGGAGATGACGAATGCTTAGTTGGCTTGACACTATACCTGTCATAAAGTAGCGTCTGTGAGGCAAAGGTTTGTCGGCAATAACATTCCGGAAATGGGCTGGACAGAGTCCCGACCTGACCCAATGGAAAACCTCTGGGGTGGGTTACAACGTCGACTTTGCTCCAGACCCCAGAGTCGTCTCTGATTTCAGCTCTTGAGGACGAATGGGCTGCAATTCATTCAGACACCAAATTGAAAGTGTCCTAACAGTGTTCAAGCCGCCATAAAGGCGAAGGGGTTCCCCATATTAATTTCCGCTACTAGATGTCCATATACTTTTCATCAGATAGTGTATGAAACGGAAATCTGCTGCTGATTTGGATTCGATGTCTTGCTGCTCTGTCTGATGGACTGGAGAATACTTGTATCCTCCTTGGAATGCTGTCTACAAGGTGGTTGAGACATTGATGCTCCAGTTTGTCTCATTCTTCGACAGCCGTACCATTGAGGTCATCCTGCGCGTGAGGACGATTCTGCTATGACACATTGCGAGTTAGGTCCGATTCCAAGCATGCTTAATCTAATTCATGCCACCAGATTCCGCAGACCATTTCATTCGATTCACTACTGCCTCCTGGAGTAAGGTGTTCACAAAGTGCGCATGGAGTATCCGTGCAGTATCATCCTGAAAGACGAACCAGTCGCCAAAATGTTGACTGCGGGGCTGAATCATAGGTTAGAGGATTCAGCCTCTATGCTACACGGACCTCAAATTGCCATCAAGTGCAATGAGAGGCGTCCAACATCCTTACATGATCTTCTTCTTGTTTTTCTTATGCCTTTGTCCCGCATCAGCGATAGGCTATTAACAGATATGGCGTGGTACCAGTCCGGTATTCGCCTAGTGAGATGTGGAAAACCGCCTAAAACATCCAGGTTGGTCGACACACCGACACTCGTGGTTAATCCGGATTCAAACGGAGGCATCTCCCCATTGCGGAACCGGCGCTTAACACGCACGTTTATCCGGGAGGGTCGACATCCTTACATGATACTAGTCCAAAACAGCGATATCAGTCGTCATACAACTCTACCAAACACTTTGGTGAGGAGAACCCTACCTCACTCTTCCCCTCATTTCTCGCACACAATGATGGTGAGGAATTTTATTTGTTTATTTGTTTATTTTGACATTTGATGGTAGTGGCCTTACATCATTATACTCAGTCATGGTCTGCGTAGGAAACGAACAACCGACAGATTGTAATAAAATGTTCAGCAGTTTTATTTGGTGAATTTTCTGCCACCTCCAGAAAAATAAAACACGATTCAGCTCTCCAGTTGGTGTTCCATCACACCCACAACATGAGGTTTCAACAACCTTTTGACTAGAAAATGAACCTTTGCTGAATCTCTGTTTAATACCAACGTTATTCTAGTTCCTTTACACGGATTAAATCAACGACTTAAGCCGGATATTTGCCTACACGTTTGTGTAACTTCTGCTTCTTACAATGTCCAATTGATTCCACCTATTTTCTCGCTCTTTAAAGGCTCGTTTTTAATAGTAATATTACTTTCAATTCGTAACAGTTTACAATCATGTGTTTGTGGTATGTTCATTACCTCTTTTTCTACTCTATGCACATGCTCATCGAATGTTATTTGCCGCGCGGGATTAGCAGAGCGGTCTCGGGCACTGTAGTCATGGGCTGTATGGCTGGTCCCGGCAGAGGTTCGAATCCTCCCTCGGGCATGGGTGTGTGTGTTTGTCCTTAGGATAATTTAGGTTAAGTAGTGTGTAAGCTTAGGGACTGATGACCTTAGCAGTTAAGTCCCATAAGATTTCACACACATTTGAACATTTTTGAATGTTATTTCTGAGTTGCCCTTTACCCAAATAAACTGTATTTTGGCCTCATATTTCCATAGAGAAGACTTTGTGGAGGAAAAACTATCGTGATACCCATTGTTCTAGGAAAAGTGAGCACACTATACACTGTTTCCGTGTGGTGATTTTGCACCATCAGTATAAACATCGTAGATGCCATGGTTCTTTACTTGAATGTTGGACATGTTGCAATATTACGGTTTCTGAATCAAAAAAATCATGCTACTCATTTACATGCATATACATACTTAAATATTCACTTTGATAAAGATCGGGCAAATGGCAGTGGCGTTTTAGTAGCAACCATCCCCTCATTCCCTAAAGTAACCACGGAAAATATAAGTCGGAATGGCCAGGTGGAGATTAGAGCCTTCATTCTCCCGAATACACGGCTAGTATCTACATCTACATCTACATACATACTCCGCAAGCCACCTGACGGTGTGTGGCGGAGGGTACCTTGAGTACCTCTATCGGTTCTCCCTTCTATTCCAGTCTCGTATTGTTCGTAGAAAGAAAGATTTTGACGGTATGCCTCTGTGTGGGCTCTAATCTCTCTGATTTTATCCTCATGGTCTCTTCGCGAGATATACGTAGGAGGGAGCAATATACTGCTTGACACCTCGGTGAAGGTATGTTCTCGAAACTTTAACAAAAGCCCGTACCGAGCTACTGAGCGTCTCTCTTGCAGAGTCTTCCGCTGTAGCTTATCTATCATCTCCGTAACGCTTTCACGATTAGTAAATGATCCTGTAACGAAGAGCGCTGCTCTCCGTTGCATCTTCTCTATCTCTTCTATCAACCCTATCTGGTACGGATCCCACACCGGTGAGCAGTATTCAAGCAGTGGGCGAACAAGTGTATTGTGACCTACTTCCTTTGTTTTCGGACTGCATTTCCTTAGGACTCTTCCAATGAATGTCGGTCTGGCATTTGCTTTACCGACGATTAATTTTATATGGTCATTCCATTTTAAATCACTCCTAATGCATACTCCCAGATAATTTATGGAATTAACTGCTTCCAGTTGCTGACCTGCTATATTGTAGCTAAATGATAAAGGATCTTCCTTTCTATGTATTCGCAGCACATTACACTTGTCTGCATTGAGATTCAATTGCCATTCCCTGCACCATGCGTCAATTCGTTGCAGATCCTCCTGCATTTCAGTACAGTTTTTCGTTGTTACAACCCCTCGATATACTACAGCATCATGCGCAAAAAGCCTCAGTGAACTTCCGATGTTATCCACAAGGTCATTTATATATATTGTGAATGGCAACGGTCCTACGACACTCCCCTGCGGCACACCATAAATCACTCTTACTTCGGAAGACTTCTCTCCATTGAGAATGACATGCTGCGTTCTGTTAGCTAGGAGCTCTTCAATCAAATCACACGATTGCTCTGATAGTCCATATGCTCTTACTTTGTTCATTAAACGACTGTGGGAAACTGTATCAAGCGCCTTGCGGAAGTCAAGAAACACGGCATCTACCTGTGAACCCGTGTCTATGGCCCACTGAGTCTCGTGGACGATTAGCGCGAGCCGGGTTTCACACGATCGTCTTTTTCGAAACCCATTCTGACTCCTACAGAGTACATTTCTAGTCTCCAGAAAAGTCATTATACTCGAACATAATACGTGTTCCAAAATTCTACAACTTATCGACGTTAGAGATATATGTCTATAGTTCTGCACATCTGTTCGACGACCCTTCTTGAAAATGGGGATGACCTGTGTCCTTTTCCAATCTTTTGGAACGCTACGCTCTTCTAGAGATCTACGGTACACCGCTGTAAGAAGGGGGCAAGTTCCTTCGCGTACTCTGTGTAAAATCGTACTGGTATCCCATCTGGTCCAGCGGCCTTTCCTCTTTTGAGCGATTTTAATTGTTTTTCTATCCCTCTGTCATCTATTTCGATATCTACCATTTTGTCATCTGTGCGACAATCTAGGGAAGGAACTGCAGTGCAGTCTTCCTCTGTGAAACAGCTTTGGAAAAAGACATTTAGTATTTCGGCCTTTAGCCTGTCATCCTCTGTTTCGGTCCATTTTAGTCACAGAATGTCTGGACATTTTGTTTTGATCCACCTACCGCTTTGACATA
Organism: Schistocerca piceifrons; assembly: GCF_021461385.2. Lineage (NCBI taxonomy): Eukaryota > Metazoa > Arthropoda > Insecta > Orthoptera > Acrididae > Schistocerca > Schistocerca piceifrons. The sequence goes on along the minus strand of NC_060144.1, from coordinate 406,825,963 downwards.
AGACCAAAATCCTAAGGATTTTCTGCCAAGTCAGTACACAGAACTTTATTTTCGAATTCGTTGAACCCCTTTCGCATAACCCTCCTCACACTACATTTCGTTTCGTGTAATTTCTGTTTGTCTGCAAGGCTTTGGCTACGTTTATGTTCATGTATGCTCCAAACAGTGTAACCTCATGAGCTTTAAGCCTAGTGTTACAACACAGTCTCGTTTATACATGTTATATTATAATGTAGAAAGCTAGTGCTACCCTGTTTATTGATTTCTTGACACCAATCATCCTATACACTACACACACACTATACAAACTTTATTTCATAGTGTAAAAACTAGGGTTACACTGTTCATTCATTTCTGGACATCATTCACGCTCGCACTAGACGCTCTACATACACGCACCATCAGCTGCCATCAGGACTACGACGATGACGTTTCGCTTTCATTCCGTGTACTGCAACTTTCTACCCTTCACTCTGTGAAATATATTGCTTAACAGGTACTGTTTAAATGCCCTTTCAAATATGTTTGTTTTATTTATTTCTTTAATCTCCTTAGGTTTTTTAATGTATAATTTTATATCTTGGTAGAAAAAGCTGTCATGAGACTTATGTATATTCTTTCTTGGTAAATGTGAATTCAGCCTAGCTCTTACTCTTTGGTGACGGTAAGAACTGTTGGTGTAGTAATTATCACAACAAATTTTTCCATGCACAACTGATGTTTAAATAAAAGTACACATATAATTTAGTTAAAATTCACAATTTTTGTACGGATCCTTACCATGAGTTCTATTACTGCTGTTGGCTAGTAATCTAAGGGTCCTTTTCTGTAGTCTGAATACTGTTTTCGTAAATTGTGCATTTGTTAAGTGTTTCATTTGCTTTTTCGGCAAGGATATCTCTTACTTTTTGAGAGACCGCTGTGTTGCTGCCATCAGCAAAGCGAATTTTGTTCCCATGACGAACACTATGGCGAAATTTATTTCTATACATCAGAAACAGTACTGGCCCTAACATGTTACCCTGAGGAAATTCTATATTAAGGTATTTTGATTATCATAAGCGTTTCGCTAAAATTTTTGCCCTATTTAACGTTTGTGTTATCTCTGTTCTTTGTACCTTATCTGTTAGATGTAATCCAAACCAATTATTAGCTACCCCTTTTGTTCCTAACGATTGTAACACATTTAGTAGTTAGTATCTAATGGTCAAGAACGTCAAAAGCCTTAGACACACTTATCCTTGTCAAGAATTTGTGAATTCTACTGTGGCTTAGTGTTAATCTGTAGTTCTACCACTTGCAACCCGAACTATGATAAACTTAGAAATTTGTATTTACCTAAGTAAACTCATTAATCTGTATTTCATAATTATTATATTATTTTTGAGAATGATGACAGCAGAGAAATTTGCCGCTGATTTTTTTATGTCTTCTGCATTACCTTTCTTGAGCAGAGGCACAACACTTGCTTGTTTCAAGTTCTCTGGAAATTTCATTAATACTAAAGGCCCATGTATTACGTTTCAGGGAGCTTGTATTTTATGTGTGGCGTTTGCTGTGTTGTTCAATGGTTTGGTGTTTAACTAATTTGTAAATGGAAATGATAATCTTATTTTATTACATTGAGTAATTACTAAATAATTTTTCTCCCGGATAAAGATTTGGTCAAGTTGCTAAACAACTCCAAGTTAACGTCGTGTTAAAGTGTTGTCTGTAAGTTGTGTAAGTGTCACAAAATCACAGTTCATACAACAGATTCCTTACAACTATTGATTAAGATGGAAGCAGTTATCTTCAGCAAAATGATCATTAAAACCACCGAATATCAGCCGCGCATAATACTGACGTATGTTACCTGAAACAATATTCTTCGCAACTCGTGCGTAATTAATTTCGGCTCCATACATTAGTTAGAAAAGTTTCTTATAAGGATCGTGCTGTGAGCACTCTTTTGAAAGAACCAGTCCGATTCGAATCATTTTCATTCAAATGAGTTCGGGACCACCGGTGCACAATTTTTTTTCACACATTTGTATTACCTTCGGCATTTATTCTGCAGAGTTGCGTAATTTAAATTTGAATTTGCCGTTGAGATAATTGTTAAGATGGCGGCAGACAATTGATAGAGACTTTCTATTGTTAGAGCAAATAAGTAAATATTTAAAATTCTTATTAAGCTCTATAAAATCTACTTTCGTATTGTGCACTATTTAGACTTCATTGATTTGTTTCTAAGGAAAAGACAGACAAAAACGCGATACAAATCGCTATCATCAAAGGCTGCGCTGCTTGCAGCGGAAAGAAATAGTTAACACAGATAATGCTTACTGAGAGAGGAATTAAAGTTACAACTAATTATTCACTCATATTTATAATAATAATGAACTCTATTTTCATGTAATAATTAACAAATAATTACAGTTTCTTAACAGACCTCAGTTCGATATGCGTCCGCAACCTACAAAAGCCAACCAACAAAAGGTAAAAACAAAGGAAGACAAACGCAGATCATAAAAGGAATTTACAATTACCATGTCTTTGTATGATACACATCGATATGTCCAATTACATCATAAAATATTATATAAATAATTAATATTTATCATCGTTTTCATTCGTTTTCACTGTCTTTTTATACGTCGAATAGATAATGTTTATAACTGTTAGAGGCATAATTTTCTCTCGTCGCACTGTAGCTAAAATTTACCTCGTGGATGTTACAATGCGCCTTGGGCTGAGAAAAAAAAATTAGTTTATCTATTGTATATTTTTTTATCAGTCCACGTAATCCACGTAGATCTGCTACTCTCAAGATGCAAATGTTTAGTTTCAATGTTGTTTTAGATATGATAAAACTGTAGTTGAATCGAGTACTTTAAATGACGTCAGTGACTGTATTATCTCGGAAATTGCTGCGGATACTTCCCGGATTAACTTATCCCCCCCCCCCCATTTGGGTTCACTGGACTCGGAAAACCGGGAATAAAACCGTCCAAGGGGCTTCAAGAAAATACAGACACCTACTTTTAACAGTCAGGCTTGACATGATTGTAATAAAATATGCTGGAAAATGCAAATTTATGACTTTGTTGTAAGCATCTGGGATAATGAATGTTTTTTCATGGTGTATAACATAACAATTTCCAGAGTCACTCATTTATCGAATGCCATAAGAATTTGCCGCTGACGTCGTAAGACCGCCCCCGTGTCGAGCCGTGGGACCGCAGACAGGTAGTGGCTGCTGCAGGACCGCCCCCGGCCGAGTCGGTGGGGCGTCGGCTGCCGTCGGCTGCATCGTGGTTGGATCTGCTGCTGGCTAGAATTCGCGCTGCATCAGGTCTTGTTTCTCCTTTCCCACGCCCCTCAGTTTAAGATGGGTACATGAAATGTCAAAATATAAGCATCAGTGACAAGATAATTACTATTCTCATTCGGTGGGAAAGTTTATTAGTGTCCATTTCACTCGCATTCACACGGATGGAATTAGACTGTTTTTGGAGTATTTTCTGCATTTTGACACTGTTCAACACAATGTAGAGATTCACAAGTAAGTTTATCACAATATGCACATTTTGAACACTGCACCGTTAATCATACAAGTGTCCGTAGTGTGCTTCGTTTACTTAAGCGGAATGTAAATATTTTTGCGACGCGCTGCGTAGCCAACGTTGCATTATTGTTTTGCTGCGCGACTGGCTGTACAGCCTGTCACATTAAATTTGCCACGCGGAGACGCTTCATATCAAACTACTAAAGGTCATCAGTTCAAATTAATTATTAATACAGTCAACAGTACTCAACGTTCATAGCGTTGCTGCTAACTTTGACACTCCTAGAGCGTTCATAAGGTTACGTGATCACAGTTTTTATCACTGTTCATCATTATTCACAATGTAAATCACAGTTCTTCACGCGTCCACTAGTTGCTGCGAAACACGTTTCACTGTTCTGATTGCTGTCAGTAGTTTTCCACAGTACTTAACAGACAATCTATATGCAAATGACACTTTTCAAGTAATGAGGTCTGGTACACTTGCACATAAGTTCATATTACCATGACTGAATAACAAAATTTAAAATTTTACACTGTCACATGAACATGAGACAATATAAAAATTTCAGCATCTGCTACATTATCTTGACCATGAGATCATTACTGAACTGTCCAGATAACAGTACATTTCCATTTTTATTACACACACACACATATATATATATATATATATATATATATATATATATATATATATATATATATATATATGGAATTGTTATTTACCATGTTTTTGGGACAGATGTCCATGTTCGGTTTATCTAACCGGAATGTTGCTCATAAGAGCATTTTAAATGACTTCGTAATGAAACCGTGTACGTAAATCAGTACACATTCAAATTTCGCTTCACTAGTGGTGAAACCAGTTTATTTTATTTTTTATTTATTTTTTTTTCTCAGTCACACAGCTCACACACCACCAACACTCGCTACGTGTGTGGGACTACATGACTCAATCTTATGAAAATATTTTTGTTATATCCATTCTTGCACACGAACAAATATATTATTTAAGCATTTTAATTATTTCTATCCTACATATAGAAAGGTAAAATTCCTCATAATTAATGCAGCAACACTCGAGTGTTTATCAAGTTATTTATCCCTTTTAAAGTAAAAATACATTCATTATGGGGATTCTCTACTCCTTGTTCAAATAATTCAAGAACATTACAGTGTAATACTTGACATAAAAGCTTATAAACTAATGCATACATAATATTATCAAATTATTACTGCTAATTATTTTACCATAAACATTATATATACAGTTATGGGGTAGTGCACTTGCACTTCTGATTGGTCCTTTGTATATTCACTTCGTTTTTCTTAGTCCAGGGGACCGAGTAAGATGCTCTGCAATAGGTCTTGTGCGGATATACTTTCATATTATACTGGTAATCTTTTATGATTCCAGGGCGTTCCGTGAATACTTCGAGGTATCCGGATAATAATTCTGTTAATTGTCTAGCCTCTGAAGCATTAATGCAAGTTGCCTCCTGTACTTTCTCTTCTATTGTTGTGACGATGTCACTTACGTTGCTGGATGCATCGTTATTTCGATTTTTGTGACACATCTGTGGGTGCTTATGATCCAACACTAACAACTTCTGTTTGCAGACAGAAAGATTCATTTTTCTCATCAGTGGAAGGTTCGCACCGAACTCCCGATTCAGCATTAATGTTATGGGTCGCTGTTGGTACTTAAGTGCACGTGTCCCACGGGCGAGATCAATTACAGCTTCCCTTTCCCGAAGGAACTCAAGACCCAGAAGCACCGGTACTGACAAGTTATCCATTAGTAGGAACGTGCATAATAAGCAATCATTTCCCAAGGAAACTTCCACCTGTGTCTGGTATTTTATACTCTGTGCCTTTTTTCCCAATGCCCCTATAACCTTACAATTTGCAACCGGCAAAATCGGCAATCTCCTTATCTCCGATACCTTCTTGAAAAATTGCGTGTTCATAGCTGATACATTAGCACATGTGTCAAGCAGAATAGTAGTTGTTACACCATTTACAGCTCCAGTGACACTTGCTTGGATATTTTCCCTTTGTGGCTTATCAGAGACAGCAGGTTCCTGATATAGCTCATCTTCGATCCTGTTGCCATCCTGATACTGTATCATGTTTATTTTTTGTTCTGTCGACCTATTGCTTTCATTGTTGGCCTCGGTCACCTGGCGAAGGCCTACAGGGACGGAAATTACTTTGTTGGCTTCTGAGTGTTTTGTTTTGTTTCCGAAGGTACCTCCACTATTCTAACATTTTGTGAGTTTTCAGTCGGAGGAGGCCTACTTGGATCCCACCACGGTGGATATTGATTGCTTGTATAGGTATAGCCTGTACATAATTTATTGGCTGACCTGAATTGATAGAATGTTGCTGCGGCTGCCAATGACTTTGCCCTGGCTGTCGCCAATATTCATTGTCACCCCGCATATTTTTAGGCTTGGCTTTATATGGATTGTCTGTCCTGTTGTCATTTCGTCTCTTCCGGTTGCTATTGTTCTTGTTTGGGTTTTCATTGTGGTACTGCCTCTGATTACCATTCGGTTGTTGGTGCTCTTCGGCCTTTTGATAATTACTGTTATTATTATTAGGATAACCAAAATTTTGGTTGTATGGATTCCTACTACTATTATTATTATTGTATTTTCCGTTCTATAAGCTTTACTTTTATTTTTCTTTGGACTTCCTTCGCCCCTATTTCCATTATTTCCATTCCATGAATTTTTTCTATTAGGACTATTGGTATTGCTGATCACGTCAGAATTTTTTGTGGCGTCTTCTTGCACTAGATCTAGAGAATCAATTACCGATAGAAATTCTTTCAGATCGGTGTCTGCAACATTAAATAATTTTTCTCTAATATGTATGGGTAATATAGCTTTTAACACTCGCAATAAGTCTCTGGTGGTTACTGGCTCATCCCAGTACCGGGTCATGTTAATATATTTTTCAAAGTACTTTCTTAAGGAACCTGACTTCGTATTGTACATTTCTGCATTGTAAACAACTTACCGGAGTCGCTCTTGAGTAGACGCTGACCATAATTGATCAAGGAACGCCTTCTCAAAGTCGTGGAAAGTCTTGCAAGTTTCTGCTGCATTTAATGCCCAGAGCGACGCGTCACCAGAAATATGTGAAACCACAAACTGTATTTTCTGTTCTTCCGACCATGATTTTGGAAGAGCACTTTTGAAGTTTCGAATGAAAACTACTGGATGTATGTTTTTCTTGCTTTCTTCGTTAAATATTTGAAACTGTCTATGCTTAATCAGGCTTTCTTCATGCATCAAAGTAGTGAAGTGCATGGAATTGCTATCATTCGTAGGTGGTGTGGTTACTTTATTACAAGTACATTCTATTCCACTATTATTGCTCCTTGATGTCACATATTGCTCTGGTAATATCGGTTGATTACCAAAATTTGGTCTTCCTCGTGGTGCATTAAAATTCGCCGTTAGATTATCTGCGATCTTTTGCCTGTCAGTACCAGTGTTGTCACTACTGCATACTGTCAGATTTTCAAAGTTTTGATTTTCAGAGCTCAGCACCCTGGCTACTTCTGTTCGGACTTGCTTTCGGATTTCCGAGGGATTGTCCTCCTGCATTGTTTCCACAGTGGAAGCCAAGGCTTTGAATTGGTTCTCTAGTCTATCTACTTCAGTTTGAAGACTATTGATCTGAACTGGAATTTTTGTTAACGGTTCAATAGTGGTTTTTACTGCATCGATCTCCTGCTTAAAATGGGTAGTAATAGCATTATCACGATCGACCAACACTTGATTTATCCTACGGACAATTTCTTTGTCTCTTTCCAGATAAATATTGTTTATATTTTCCATAAATTTCTTTTCCTTTTCTTGGTCCCTGAGCTCCTGTTGCTGTTTTTCTATAGCTTTTCCTGTCTACGTTTTTCCTTTTCCTGCTGACGTTGTCTTTCGCGCTCCTGCTCTTTAAGCTCGCGTTGTTTTTCACGCTCCAGCTCTTTAATAGTGTGAACTTTTCAAATAATGCTATTAGCATATTCTGTATGGACATAGCTTGAGCATTGCTAACTTCTGCCCCTTGCCCAGAAGAAATATTGTCATTAATTCCTAACTGGTTGAATGCAGGAGTGTCACTTTGTCTTGGCAACTCCTCGGTTTTACTATCACTCGGGACATCAGTTTCTAAATTATCATTGATAATTAAATTTTCTAATAATTCGACAGAAAAATGGGTAGATTGTTCTACCTGAGACTCTGATGTCATCTCTGCATCAGTATGCTTATTTGGTTTATTTTTCTTTCGTTTAACCATTTTATCACCAATATAGCACAACAAATATATAAATCACTGACAAGCACCAATTGACACAAAATAATCTTATAACTAACACATATACACAAATAACACTTAAAAATATTATTCTTTCAGCCAGAATATTCAATTAATACTACTTATGGCTGCAGGTACTGGTTTTGAATGTAAAATTGCACTCAGCGGTTGTTGGTAGTGTATTGATGTATAACCACTGACGTGAATATCTGTTCCTACGTGAGATGATTGAGAGTAGTGAAGTGCACTGCTTGTGTGAAGGTACTCGTGTGCCTCGCACCAGCGCAGATACAGATTTGTGCAGCAGTTCGGTAGAAAGATGTCAATGCTTATGAAACAAGTAAATAAACAATGATTAATAGTTTGTTGTGGTACTCCGTACCTGTAATAGATCACAATTTCAATTATTAAAATGAATAAATGTGCATTGGTGGCCCCACGTTGGGCGCCAGTGTGGTGTTTGCTGTTTTATTCAGTGGTTTGGTATTTAACTAATTTGTAAATGGAAATGATAATCTTATTTTATTACATTGAGTAATTACTAAATAATTTTTCTCCCGGCAAAAGATTTGATCAAGTTGCTAAACAACTCCAAGTTAAAGTCGTGTTAAAGTGTTGTCTGTAAGTTGTGTGTCACTAAATCACAGTTCTTACAACTATTGATTAAGATGGAAGCAGTTATCTTCAGCAAAATGATCATTAAAACCACCGAATATCAGCCGCGCACAACACTGACGTATGTTACCTGAAACAATATTCTTCGCAACTCGTGCGTAATTAATTTCGGCTCCATACATCAGCTAGAAAAGTTTCTTAAGGATCGTGCGATGAGCACTGTTTTTAAAGAACCAATCTGATTCGAATCATTTTCATTAAAATGAGTTCGGGACCATCGGTGCACATTTATTTTCACACATTTTTACGTTTAAGGGAGCTTGTATTCTATGTATGCATTATTTCAGCCCACAGAGTGGTACTTCATGTAGGTCTGTTGATTTTTATTTTTAATTTTTTCAGGCTTTCACTCACTTTATACTGTGTGGTAAGGAATAATATGATTAGCTTTATTGATTATTTACTTACAGGTTTTGTATCTGATTGAAGAAATTTTGTTTTAATTTCACTGCAATGCTGCTCATTTTTTTACTTTATCCCCATTCCTGATCTGCACGTTATTATGCTCTTGTTTATCTCTCGCCATTTACTTTTTCATCATATTCCATATTGCTTTGCTCTTATTCCTTGCATTGTATATTATTTTGCCATTCAAAATCCTTCATAGCTGTCATAGTATCCGTAGTATAAATTTAAGGACTGTGGCTCACTATGACGTTTTTTCTTGGAACTTAGCTACTTCAGAGATTTTTTCTGGTGAGATTTTTTCTGGTGCCTGCTATTCTCCAATTGTTTTTATAGGACATTGCTACTGTTTTGGGTACTTCCAGGAAATATCTTTTCAAAGTTCAATCTAAATAATGTTGAGCGCTTAAAGAATTTAGCATTTACGTTGGTTTCTCTGTACTCTTCAGCAGAAATTATACGTAACATGAGGAAGATATTCGATTCCCTCCCCCACTCCCAAAGGCTCTACTATACGATGTCTTTTCTAAATTAACCTCGAACCTTGCTGCACCATCATTCCCCAAATCCCTCAACATATGCAGATAGAACCACAATTCACTATCTAAAAACTGATCCTGACCTTATAATCCTACCAGCCAACAAAGAGTCCACCACTGTGGTTTCGAATTGGAGGTATCGCCAGATGGATGCACTCTGACAGCTGTGAGATTCACCCACCTTCAAATTCTGCCATAGTGACCCCCTTCCAGAAATACAACAGGATCTCAAGTCTCTCCTCAGGTCCTTAGCCCCATCCCAGAACCTCTCCCTTGAGTATCTTTCTCCTTACTTCCACCACCCCCTTCTACATGCTTCCTAAAGTTTACAAAACCAACCACACAGGATGCTCCATTGCGGTCGTTTAGTGTGCTCCCACTGATAGAATGTCTGTTGTCTTGGATCAGTACCTCCCGCCTATTACCTGTAACCTACCCTCTTATATCAAAGACACTAGCAATTTCCTCCACCGACTGTCCACCGTTCCTGTTCCTTTACCACATGACGCCCTGCTCATCACTATGGATGTCACTACCCTCTACACTAATATTCCTGAACATTACCTTGTCCAATGCCCAATTGATCCCAAATCTACAACACCCTTTCTAGTCGCTATGACCAACTATATCATTCATCACCCCAACATTACTTCACCTTCAAAGGCATCATCTACAAACAAATCCATGATACAGCATTGATCACCCACATGGCATCATCCTATGCCAACACACTCATGGGCCATACAGAATCCTAAACCCATCACCTGGTTCCAATTCATTGATAATATCTTAGTGATCTGGATCCAGGGTGAAGACACTCTATCCATATTCCTCCAGAACCTCAACACCTTCTCCCCCATTCACTTCACATGGTCCTCCTCAACTCAACAAGCCACCTTCCTCGATATTGACCTTCCGCTCAAAGATGGCTTCATCACTAGCTCCATCTGCATCATACCTACCGACCACCAACAATACTTTGACAGTGCCCCCGCCCCCCCCCCCCCCAAATTCCATATCAAGAAGTCCTTTCCATATAACCTAGCCACTCATGGCCACCACATCTCTAGTGATGAGCAGTTCACCTCCAACTATACCAGAGGTCTCAATGAGGCCTTCACAGACTCATATTACCCTCCCAATCTTGTATAAAAGCAGATCTCCTGTGCCTTATCTCTTCAGTCAACCACCACCTCCCAGAGTCCCACCATCTGACCATAAAGGAGCGTTCCCCTTGTGACCCAGTACTACCCAGGATTGGAGCAACTGAATCACTTTCTTCGCCAGAGTTTCGACTATCTCTCATCATGCTCTGAAATGAGGACTATCCTACCCACTATCCTTCCCACTCCTCCCATAGTGATATTCCGCCGTCCAGTGAACCTATGAAACATCCTCCTCCATCCCTATTCCACCCCTGTGCCAAACCCTTTGCCTCATGACTCATTTCTCTGTAAAATACCTAAATGGAAAACCTGTCCCATGCATCCTCTCACCACCACCATCTCCATTCTGATCACAAGCATCACCTATCTCATTAAAGATAGAGGTACATGTGAGAGCAGTCACGTGATCTAGAATCTATGCCCCATCCACTTTGTTGCATTCTGCGTGGACACCCAACAAGCTGTCTGTCCACATGAATAGTCACCGAAAGTCTATGGCCAAGAGTCAGCTGGACCACCCATTTGCTGATCATGCTGCCCAACAAAACCTTCTTCACTTCAACAACTGCTTCACAGCCTGCAAAATCTGGATCTTCTCACCAATATTAGCTTCTCTGGGTTACACAGGCGAGAACTCTTCCTGCAATATACCCTACATACCCGTAACCCTCCTAGTCTCAACCTACGTTAGTCCCTGTACTTCACACACCTATCCCCTTCCCTGCTCCCACTCCAGCACTACAAAGTCTAACCACTACCCTTTTGCTCCCCTACTCTGTTTGCACCACATTCCTGCACTCTCCCACAAGCAGCAATTTAACGTAAAAAAAAGCTGGAAGAAGATGAACTGCAGGGGAGAATAAGTAATGAAAAGAAACGACAGACTTGGTTGTGCGTCCGGATTGCCATCAGTCTGCGTTGCATCGTGTTCTCGAACGCCCCTCTGTATTGGTTTAATCTGAAAATGAACGAGCAAGTTGTGATCATTAACTTTGTATGGGAAGTGAAAAACATCCCATTTTATGCAACTAAAAGCTTCTAGGCTACTGCTGAACGTATTTGACAGAGAAGGCGTGATGTGAAGTGGGAAAAGAAGTTCATATGACAGGTATGTAGTCTACTATACATCTATTGTTTGAAATAAAATTACCGCTACGTTAATGTGAGCAAGTGTAAAAAAAAATGTAAATCATACTGGGAATATTCTTTCGTGTTAGTAACAGCGCCAGTCTCGTGCTGTAAAATTACAATGTGGTATGCAAACAAACAAGGAAAACGACGGAAAAGTCACGAATCTCCGACAAATGTAAACGCAATAGCGTTCACAAAAAACTGATTTATGGAAGACAAGTTTTTAAAATAAGAGCAATCGTCGAAAGGTTAAAGATTTATTTCATATTCACTCACGTAATTTAACTACAGTCAACATGAAATGAACATTCAAGCGCATTAGTTTCATTGGGATGGAAGAGATGCATGTGGAATTACACATTAAATTTTATAAATAATTCCTTGATATGAGAGTAAATTTACGTTATTAATTATAAACTTGTTTTTCATTGTCTGCCTGGGTGCTAGTTTTTCCACGAGGAAACTGGTGCTGGTCACATCAATTGGTGATGAGGTTTCTCGTGAATCTGGACTGAACTCTTGTGTTGTGGCCCAGGTACTGGTGCACGTTTTTCCACATATGTGGTGTATTTACATCAGACTGCCATTACATCTACAGCAACTGCAAATATGACAGTCCAAGGATTACTTCTTTTGCAAGACATTTAACAGGCACAGCAACTGATGTCAGAGAAGATGGTAAGCATAACCACATCACCTGAGGTCTCCAACCGATTGTCTGGCATTGACTGGGTGGTGAAAAGCTTCTGGATAACGCCACCTTTATTCCCGGCATTTGACAGGAAGACAGAACCATGAACGAGATATGTTGTAGCTTAGAACAGCATTCCGTTGCCCATGGGATCTCAGATGAAACCCAACATTTTTTTTTTTTTTTTTTTTTTTTGTTGTCTTACGCAACGTCTGATGTCTATCACCTCTTACAGCAGTTAAATGCTGACATGATACCACATACCTTTAAATTAATTTATGAACATTGAAAACATGTTGGTTAGTGCTACTGGGAGTGGATAGCACAACTGCAAGGACTTTCTTGAGATTTCCGTTTTCATTGTTGCAACACTGAGTGCAAACAGTCGTATGCTGCATCATTCGTTAGGGACATGAGCCTGGTGTATTCTCCAGATGAGGACCTCTGGAATGAGCTGTTCAAATTGAATGAACCATCATTAGCTATGTGCCTTCTACACCTGCCTCACATGTGAAGTCCATGCTTGACCCCACCCTCAAGACTGCCGATTCCACCAGACAAGTTCCCTCTAGAGATGAAATAACAGGAAACCATCACAACCTTAGGTTACCCTCGAGCAGAAAATTTTTATCACACATCACAACCAGCAATGTATTTTTTCTGGGTGAAGAACAAAGCTTGTGTTAAAACTGAACGTATGGTGGAAGTTTACCAGTTCTCCCAAAAAAAAAAAAAAAATGTGGATAGTACCCATATTGATATGCTAGACTCTGAGTCGAATGAGGTGGACTACGTCTGTGGCTCCAATGTCAACCACACACAGGCCGTGCTACCTATCTCCAACAGCTTGTTGAGATTAGACGTGGCCTTCAATGCCATCCCCATAACCTTTCAAATAGATACTGGATCCTCCATCAATATCATGAATTGGGACACTTAGAGGAACCTTGGTTCACCACCACTCCATCCGTTTATGAAGCAGTTTAGAAGCTACAGCAATGACACCACTGGTGTGAAGGGCTAGTTTGATGCTCAGTTTCAGTATCAAGCAGCATCCCTACCAGCTTGCATCTTAGTATTCAACTTGATGGGGGCCACTAACATATTGGGCCTTGATCCCTTTAATGCTCTCTGTTTGGAAGTCCTTGAGTCAATGAACCAAGTCCAGCACTTCTTGTCTGGTAACTATCTTCAAGAACTTTTTAGCAAAGTACACCTTAGTTTTCTCTCAACAGTTAGCTGGGGTCACCGACTTTGGAACAAACATTTTCTTGCAAGCTCACATGGTTTTTCAAGTCATGGAATATACCTTTTGCACTGTGGGACAAGCTCCATCTCGAGCTACAAAGACTGCAAGGGAATGGAATCTCAACCCCAGACCCCCCACAATCAGTGATAGTTGAAAAACCAAATGGTTCTTCGAGAATTTGTGGAAATTTTAAGTCTACTGTTAATGAATAGTCACCCAAACGTTGACGACATCATGGCAAAACTTGCCAGTGGCACAGTGTTTGCAAAAATGGATGAAGCCTCCAAGCTCACCTTAGTCATTAACATGCCCTTTGGCGTTTTCTAATATAATCATCTACCCTTTGTCATCATCAACGTGCCAGCAACATTTCAAATGAATTTGCAGCACCTAATACAGGGACTTCTAGGCATTGCCAATTATCTCGATGGTATCATCATCACTAGTAAAAACGCAAAACTTCTTGTATCACAGTTGGAAACCTTCTTAAGGGGGCTCCAACAAACAAACTTGAAGCGATATTCCTCATGCAGCGCTGAACAGCTCGATCACTTTTTTGGAAATGTGTAAAATGGCATTTGTCCCTGACTTGCAAAAAGCTTTTCAATGCATTCTTCCATATCCTGGTTGGGTAGGACCACGACATAGATACTGCACCTGAGGTCTGCTTCTATACAGATGCAGAGGCAGAACCAACCATCTCACACTTACCAATATATACCACAGCCATCACCCACAGGTCGCCAGACGGCCTGGTTCTCCATGAAATCATCCAGGTTGTGAAACACAAATTGACTGGATGATCACAAATTCATCAAGCACCTTGAGATCAAGACATATTGGCACCATCAGATTGAATTATCCACCCTTAACGGCGTCCTCTTGTTGCACAGTCATAGATCACACCAAAGTCATCACCCCAAGAGCATTCCAACGCCAGGTACTGATGTTGTTGCACCAAGGTCATTGGGGAATGGCCATCATCAAAAGGTTGGCTCAACAACATGTCTTCTGGGAAAGCATCAAAAAACACATCAAACTCGTGACTGCAGCTTGTCATATATGCCATAGAGGAAGCAGGCAGCCCCAGAAATTGCTCAGAAAGCCATACAAGCCTTATCAAGCATTTTTTCCATTGAAGGATTACCAGAAACCACTGTGACAGATAACGGATGTGAATTCCTATCAGCAGAATTTCACTATTTTTGTGAAAAGAACGACATCACTTTGGTCCATATGACACCAAAACATCTGGCTTCTTATGACCTAGAAGAAAGATTTATGCACACCTTCCAGACCCAGATGATGACGTTGCACCAGCATCATGGTCTCGAAGAGGCACTTACCTTGTCTCCACTCCTATTGCTACACACCACAGGAGCACCAAACCTGGCACAAAAACTGTGCAGTCGACTACAGTGGACCCATCTCTCCAAAATCCGTACCACCACTCACACACCCCATCCAACCATCCTCACCGCCATCCCTATACATTTCAGGATGACATATGGGCACTGGTGTTCTCAAGGGTCGCCAGTTTTGGATCTAACTCGGATCACATGCCTCTTAGGCATGTCCAACTGACAGATCATATCCGCTGCTGCAACCACCTTAATCAGGTGCAAGGTACCTTGCTGACAGATGAAACCAGCATTGCTCCTAAGGCGCAGCTAGCACAGACCTAATGCTTCCGTCTTGTCACAGGGGTGCAAATAGTTCGTGACCAATTCATTCGCCTGCTGATACTTGAGCTGTCACCCAGTTTGTATCTGGAAGTTGCATCCAGCCAGTCAACCTGGACTCGCCGCCTACATGGAACCACCAGCCGTCTTTGTTCTCACTACGCAAAGATTTGGCCTCCCAGCCTCTCGGCGTTTTACTGTGACTGTGTTAAGAGACAAGCGTCCCTCTGTGTGGTACTTAAGGCTTTGACACTATCGTGTCGTTTGTTCAACTCGCAATTCCAGGCGATCTGCTAAATTTTGACTTAATCTCTAAGAATAGTTTAGTGAGACAGAGACTTCGATTTATAAATTATTTTTGTTTTCTTGTGAATTTACACTGCAGTGAGTGAATTATATTGATAGTAATAAACCTATTGTTCATTATCAACCTGGGTGTTAAATTTTTTGCATCGATCCCAGCACAGGTCACATCATCTGTCTTTAATAAAATCATCGATGGATTATTTATTAGTACCAAGTTATACTGTTTAACATTTTATAGTGTAACGATCACTTCATTATTTCCATTAAACGAAGGTTAGTGAGACAGTTACGACACAACAGCAAACCTGCAGACATGGTTACAGCTGAATAAACAATTTTTAGTAAAAGGCTACAATACGTATAGAGTTGACGGAGACTGTGAAAGAGGAGAAGGAGTAGAAACCTGGTAAAAGACAATATAATCCACCACTGAAAAGTCTTAAATTTGTATAATCTGCCATTCCAAGTTGAGGCTACTTAGACTGAATCAGGAAAGATGCTATTACCTTTTGTACTGCTGTTCATTCCACCAAGAAACCTGGTGAACGAAGTAAGTTGGACCAATTTGTTTCAACAAATAGAAACTGCATATACTGAAACTAAAATCTTTTGGATTGTTAGGTCTCGTCATATTTCTTTTATATAATCGACGTTTCGACCTCTCTGTTGGGATCTTCTTCAGGATCTTGTGATGCCCACAATTAACTGAACACTGCTCAAGACCTGTGTTGCGCTCTCTTACAAAATGAAGTTTTTCCACCCTTATGCCAGAGAAGTGGGATTACTGGGTAAATTTCCTGTGGCTACCAATGGTGGGCGATCATCATCGGATAGTGAGTGAAGTTTCCCACTGAAGGAGGGGGAGGGTCATTGGCTAAAATTCCTCTGCTTTGCACTGGTAGACCAACATCACTGGATTGAAAGAGGTTTGTCCCACACTTATGCTAAATAAGAGTTATTGGTAAGAAATTTCTTTGTTGGAATGGGTACAGCAGGAGAGGAGGGAATGTTTATCAAAAATACTATTCCAGGGTGAGATTTTCACTCTACAGCGGAGTGTACGCTGATATGAAACTTCCTGGCAGATTAAAACTGCTGGCCGGAGTGGCCGGGAGGTTCTAGGCGCGTCAGTCTGGAACCGCGCGACCGCTACGGTCGCAGGTTCGAATCCTGCCTCGGGCATGGATATGTGTGACGTCCTTAGGTTAGTTAGGTTTAAGTAGTTCTAAGTTCTAGGGGACTGATGGCCTCAGATGTTAAGTACCATAGTGCTGAGAGCCATTTGAACCATTTTTTGGATTAAAACTGTGTGCCGGACCGAGACTCGAAGTCAGCACCTTTGCCTTCCGCGGGCAAGTGCTCTACCATCTGAGCTACCCAAGCACGACTCACGCCCCGTCCTCACAGCTTTACTTTGCCAAGGCAAAGGTGCCTAGTTCGAGTCTCGGTCCGGCACACAGTTTTAAACTGCCAGGAAGTTTCAAAAATACTATTGTTCGCAAAAGTGACTGCCTGGAACTTGTTAGCATTGGACGCTCGCCGCGGCCACATATTCACTTCCTGGATGGCGGGGAGCCACAATCGGAAGCCTACAGCCATCCTGTCTTGTGAAATCACTTCTTTCCTAGAAATTTCAGTTGCTTCTCGGTCGTTATTTCTATAAATGCTTTCTTCCTTAGCCGCACACGTACTTTATTCAAGTCAGTGTCAAGGCCACAGTTTTCGTGATGTTCCACTACGGGAGGTTTCAGACTTTGTTTTAGCCACGTGTGGATTTTGCATTCTTTCATATTTTCTTTAACAGTCATTCCCGTTTCGCTTATTTGTAACGTGTCACAGCTACATGTCAATTCATTGACGCCCATTATGTAGATGTAATCAGGTACACCCGTTTTGCATCGAACATTTAGTTTAACAAAACTTACATATAATACAAAGAAAAAGTGAATAAACAAGCAAGAATAAAACTTTTAAGAACAAAAAATAAGAAATTTAAAAATTAATCAAAACAGGAAAAAATAAAAAATACAAATATTTAAAGAAAACGAAAGAAAAAATTACAAAGTCTATTATTTTGTTTTGACTGAAGAAGGAGATCTGTATTCCACTTTTCTGTAGAATTCTGCTGATGCAGTTAGTGACTCCAGAAACAAATGTGTACATAATAGAGTGAGAAAGCAGATCTTCGTCATTCCTATTAGTATAATTAATATTTCGTTCAAAAGCCCTGTGTATGGAGAAGCTATCGTAGCCACTGGCCTCATTGTTTTCTTTAAGAAATCCAATTCCGATTCCAAGCTGTTGGTGTCGCTGATACAGAAGGCATGTGAAGACAAAGTGTTTAGCATTGCTTCCTTCTGGGCTGGGTGGTGGTGTTAATCGGTAACTAAATACCTATTTGTATAAGCCGGCTTTCCACATTCTGCGACCTAGAGTATTTTTAGATCTTCTGTATATTAACACATCTAGGGATTGGAGATCGGCCTCACTCACAGCGTCCAAGATAAAGTTTATTTTTGGATGGATCTCATTCAAGGAACTGTGGAACCCTTGAAGCTTTTCTTTGCTGTACAGAAGGACCGAGTGGAAACACCTCTGCGTGAACTCAGGATTGCTGTTGGGTACTTGAGAAGCCTCTTCGACGCTAGTAAAGCGTTATTAAAGTTCAATCATCTGTTCATTGTGTTTACAATTGCCGGCCGGAGTGGCCGAGCGGTTCGAATCCTGCCTCGGGCATGGATGTGTGTAATATCCTTAGGTTAGTTAGGTTTAAGTAGTTCTAAGTTCTAGGGGACTGATGACCTCAGAAGTTAAGTCCCATAGTGCTCAGAGCCATTTGAACCATTTTTTTTTTTTGTTTTGTTTACAATTCGGTACTCCTGTACTAGCGTCCACTTCATTCAGCTGTATGTTGGATTCTAGCTGATGTCTGTCCAGTCAGCTCAGCATCTGCACGCCTAGGAGAACGTGTGAGCGACCTTGGCGCCACAGTGTGTTGCCGGCGAGCAAGTGCAGCTGTTGCCCAGGACAAACTAGCCTCACGCTGGCTGCTGCAGTGTCCTCGGTCCCACTTCAAACTCTACAATGAGACTTGGTGACTCGTCAGCGACGTACCTGGTGTCAGTAGCCGCGTGGATGGTTGATCTCCTCGCTACTGGCCTTGTAGGTTTCAGCATCTGGAGGTACCTGAGTGTTGAACAGGAACATGGACCCCAAGAGGCTCTGCTGCTGGATTCTACGTAGAAGTTCAGTTCTGAGACCACTTAATGATGTGTTGTTGCAGGAAAACAGTCAGTTCCTCCTTCAGTAGATGATCGGTGGCAAGCAGCATGACTTTCACCAGGTGAAGACCATCTCAAGTACATTGTCATCTAGTCCATCAGCTATGCTGGAGCATCTAGGACATAGATTCTCTACAGTATCATAATCACAGAATCGAGTGCTATTACTATGAATGGCGTCGATCCCAATGACCAAATTTTGATAGGAGCTGGAAAGCTCGAGTATTTAAAGGGAGCTAGCATGAGGCTCTGATGTGAGGCTATGATGCAAGGCAATGATGAGAGGCTCAGTTCAAAATGACCACATATATCCTCCTTATCTTGTCATATTCAGTCAACAGGTTGTTAACTGCCATATCAGGTCCTCACTACATGTTCTTGTGTTAGAGATAGTTTCTTGCCCCATATCTTATGAGCTAACGAATATGCTTTTCTCACTACCCTAGGTTTTCTGTCACAAATTTCTTTCTGCTGAATGCATATTTTCACTCATTGGACGGCGTCATAATGTGTCGAAGGCCTGACCCACTTGCAACATAATAGCAAGCTTCCTGCTTTAGTCTTCTTCTCTGGCTTAACTGGATATTACCTGTGGCAATGCAAATGAGTTTTAATAAAAATTTCTAATTTCCTTCCCTTTATTAGTCTGTGCCAAAACAGTTGTTTGACCATTAACAAATGTGTCATCAACATAGCATAGCCAACAGGAAGGCTTTAAATGAGCATTACTTAATGCCTGTTGCTCATAATGTTCCATAAAAATGTCATCTGGAACTGGTGAGTAGGATGAACCAAGAGCAACACTGTCAGTCTGTTCATAAAATAAATTTAACAAAGGTCGATCTAAGGCACAATTCAATTAGGTCACATGCAACTGGAGCAACTTTCTCCCCTAGATCGCCATTGTATCTGAAACTGAGGTGTTCGTAAATAAAGATTTCACATCAAAGCTTACAAGAATGCCACTTTCTGATATATTCACCGTGCGTAAATTTTCTAAAAATGTTTCGAGTCTTTGACCAAAGTTACTTTCCAATTAGATGTCTTGGTGGATTAATACCCTACCCCATCAGTCCCAAAGGGATCCCTTCTTTGTGTATTTCGTGTAGGCCATACATTCTGGATGAGACAGGTATTTGGAGCATTACATTCTTGGTAATAAAGCTATCCGTTTTGGAGTATGATAAAAGAGCTTTCGTTACACAACGATTCTGTTCCTCGAATCGCTTTTTACGAGTGACTTGTGGTACGAATGAAAAGCTAATAGTTGTTCCATCTTCTTGCGGTGTTCCGCAGCATCCATAATAACTGTAGTATTTCCCTTATCACTACGAAACTTTCGTTTCTCTTGAGGTCAACAAGAGCGTTTCTTACCTGCGCCGATATGTAGCTTTTGGGAAGTTTCGTTTATCGCAGAATTCTCGGTACATACTTCCTTACTTCTTCGGCCTGAACATTCAGAAGAAGAAACAAAGATACTTCGATGGCACTGACAATTTCTTTAACGGGAATTCTCTTAGGTGTACTTGAGAAATGGAGACCTTTGTCCAGAACTGAGACAGCTGCTTCATCGAGTTCCTCTGACCAAAGGTTCACCATACTCGTTTCGCAACCAGAATGGCGTCTTTTTTGTATACTTTATCCGTCAGTTTCTCGAACTTCTCTTTATATTTCACTGCATTGGAATCTGATAATGTTGCTGAATGACTGCACGTAATTCTGTCCACTTTATCCCAGTCTTGTGGTGAGAGCGTTGTCGAAGTGAAAAATGCAAAGCAATCAAAACGGAGCTAACGTGATTCAAGTCTTTGCATATTTACTGGATTTTTTACAGGAAGAAGTGCCCTGAGGCAGTTCCTCCTGGCTTTCATTGTCTGCACATGGTGATTAACTATGACGAAATCACGACACTGGGAGAGAAAATCGAGATCACTAGATAATTTACCTCTTCTTCAGCGCGGATTCTACAGTCTTCTGGGGGTACTATAAATATCGTGTCCACACATGCGTTTTATGAAAATCGTCAGGCTTTCGTGGCCGTTGTCACAGAAGCTAACATCTCCTGGGATGTTAGACTGCGTAATTTCTTCTATTTGATCAATGTTTCATATATATTATGGGGAAATTACAATGTTCGCAGAGTGAGTTGGAGCTGCACGTGTAATAACAGAATGGATGAGTCTGTTCTTACATTGTTGGATAATAGTGCTCCGACTGCTATGAATGATGCCTTTCCAACAATGATTATGACTTCTAGCAGAGGAAAATTTGCTTTACACCTAATACTATGCTCCCATTGCACTGCAGTATGGTGTGTAGGGCAAGTACTCCAGGATTACGTAGGATTTAATGGTTCAAATGGCTCTGAGCACCATGGGACTTAACATCCAAGGTCATCAGTCCCCTAGAACTTAGAACTACTTAAACCTAACTAACCTAAGGACATCGCACACATCCACACCCGAGGCAGGATTCGAACCTGCGACCGTAGCATTCGCGTGGTTCCGGAGTGAAGCGTCTAGAACCGCTCGGCCACAGCGGCCGGCTAGGATTTAATTGTTACGAATGTAGAATGTGAATATAGTCGGGATCAGTATACAAACTCCACAGCTAGAAGAAATATTAGAAAAGCAAATTGGGAACGTTATCAAGAAATTATAATGCAAGAAATGAATGAAAATTGCGAAGTTCAAAAGCGATTTGATGTTCAAACGATAGTATAAATCTCTATCATGGCACGCGGAGAAGGTGGCCAAAGGAACAGCAGGAACGAAATCTGGGCCAGTAGCGTCGATTTCTCGTCACTGTTGGGTGCAGGGTTTGTCTGTCGCATTATGACTCACAAAGTTCTCAACCACGTACGCTTCATATTCAACAGGGAGGTGGATCAATGAAGCTTTGGTCCAGTATCGCTCTCATGTGTCAGATGTCTCTCATCAGGATATGAGGTCTGTTTAGTATCCGGACCCACAGTCACCACTTCGGTGATGGATTTGTCATGTGAGACGATAATGCATCGCGCTCACCGCGTGAACACCTCACTGCAAAGCAGTCTGCTGAATGGAATAGACTATGGTATGTACTGACTTCAACCCGAGTGTGCCTGGGACAGATGAAACGTCAGTCTGTCATAGCAGAAATCCTCACAAACTAGATGACCTCTGAAGAGTGGGGTAGGTTTGAGTATGAGCGTCTCTCCCGTGTTCTGGAGGCCAAGGACGATAATAAGCAAGGCGGGCCAATCGCGTCCGGCGACCGCCGTGTCTTCCATCAGCCAGTGGCGCCATGTGGATGCAGTATGGAGGGATGGGGGCCAGCACACCACATTCCTGGCCATGGTCATGTTAGCAGCTACTACTTGCTCAGGTAGCTTCTAAACTGATGTCACGAGGCTGAGTGCACTCCGATCCAGTCCTCCAACAAAGGAAAAATCCTTGGCAGCACCAGTATCGAACTGCAACGTCACATCGATTTCTTTTCCTATGTATGTCAAATGATTCTTAAAGTTGTATATATTTTGTATTATAAATGCTGTTTAATATCTATAATTGAATGACCTTTCACGCACATGGCCAGAGAAGGCAAGCTTATAGTATATATCAGCAACTGCGATAAAATTCAGCAAAATGTTATCTCTGAAATTTTTTAAGTTGTTCATTATTCGTGTTTAACAAGTTCTCTCACTTGTCTTCTTCTTCTTCTTCTTCTGTGAGGCTGCTCTCTTCTGCCTTGGCCATTGCTTGTCTAAACATGTATGATTATTAGATAATAATAATTGCATTAACTGGGAATTGTGTACATGTTTTTATTGTAAGACTAATTGCCATCATTTTCGCAGCTGACAGATCAGGTGTTCCTGTAAAAGCCGATGTCCAAGCGCGAATACAAGTTGTGCGCCTGTAGTAATTAATACTCACATGGTCGCGAATTAGGAACTGTGAGCCATTTATTCCGGCAACAAGGTACTAGTCTACATACTCTCATTCTCAAAAATATAAATAATTTTCTTTGTCAATATAATTCTTCTTCTCGGTCAGAGAGGGAGAGTTTTAGAACCCAGATACCCCACATGGCAGTCAGCCACACTGACCATTCTGTTTTATGGAAGTGGATCCAACGAGGGCCCACAGACAATGTACAGGGTGCGGCAACACTAATTTGAACGTAACCCAGCAGTATACTTTCATTTCACATATGTGCACTTTCGAACAGACTACCAGTCTTTTGGCTATTATTTTATTTTTACTCTACAGTAAAGTATCTTTTCACTTTCACACCACACACACTTGCAGATATGAGGGTGATGCAGTTTTTTGAGAAGTTTATGTAGAAACATCGAAAATAACAGTAAACCAGTAGCAGAATTAAAGGTTTATTAACACTTTACCATTTTGACAAATATAAATTTTTCTTCTTCGGAAGTATGGATGTTGAAGCCATATGGCTCTTGTCTAGTACAATGTACATGTCACCCAAAAAATCAACAGTTAAAATATATACACTCCTGGAAATTGAAATAAGAACACCGTGAATTCATTGTCCCAGGAAGGGGAAACTTTATTGACACATTCCTGGGGTCAGATACATCACATGATCACACTGACAGAACCACAGGCACATAGACACAGGCAACAGAGCATGCACAATGTCGGCACTAGTACAGTGTATATCCACCTTTCGCAGCAATGCAGGCTGCTATTCTCCCATGGAGACGATCGTAGAGATGCTGGATGTAGTCCTGTGGAACGGCTTGCCATGCCATTTCCACCTGGCGCCTCAGTTGGACCAGCGTTCGTGCTGGACGTGCAGACCGCGTGAGACGACGCTTCATCCAGTCCCAAACATGCTCAATGGGGGACAGATCCGGAGATCTTGCTGGCCAGGGTAGTTGACTTACACCTTCTAGAGCACGTTGGGTGGCACGGGTACATGCGGACGTGCATTGTCCTGTTGGAACAGCAAGTTCCCTTGCCGGTCTAGGAATGGTAGAACGATGGGTTCGATGACGGTTTGGATGTACCGTGCACTATTCAGTGTCCCCTCGACGATCACCAGTGGTGTACGGCCAGTGTAGGAGATGGCTCCCCACACCATGATGCCGGGTGTTGGCCCTGTGTGCCTCGGTCGTATGCAGTCCTGATTGTGGCGCTCACCTGCACGGCGCCAAACACGCATACGACCATCATTGGCACCAAGGCAGAAGCGACTCTCATCGCTGAAGACGACGCGTCTCCATTCGTCCCTCCATTCACGCCTGTCGCGACACCACTGGTCGCGGGCTGCACGATGTTGGGGCGTGAGCAGAAGACGGCCTAACGGTGTGTGGGACCGTAGCCCAGCTTCATGGAGACGGTTGCAAATGGTCCTCGCCGATACCCCAGGAGCAACAGTGTCCCTAATTTGCTGGGAAGTGGCGGTGCGGTCCCCTACGGCACTGCGTAGGATCCTACGGTCTTGGCGTGCATCCGTGCGTCGCTGCGGTCCGGTCCCAGGTCGACGGGCACGTGCACCTTCCGCCGACCACTGGCGACAACATCGATGTACTGTGGAGACCTCACGCCCCACGTGTTGAGCAATTCGGCGGTACGTCCACCCGGCCTCCCGCATGCCCACTATACGCCCTCGCTCAAAGTCTGTCAGCTGCACATACGGTTCACGTCCACGCTGTCGCGGCATGCTACCAGTGTTAAAGACTGCGATGGAGCTCCGTATGCCACGGCAAACTGGCTGACACTGACGGCGGCGGTGCACAAATGCTGCGCAGCTAGCGCCATTCGACGGCCAACACCGCGGTTCCTGGTGTGTCCGCTGTGCCGTGCGTGTGATCATTGCTTGTACAGCCCTCTCGCAGTGTCCGGAGCAAGTATGGTGGGTCTGACACACCGGTGTCAATGTGTTCTTTTTTCCATATCCAGGAGTGTATTTACATATTAGGCTATTACCTTTAATTATACATTTTAACTGTTGAGATTTGTGGGTGACATGTACTGGAGAAGAGCACTGTTGCTCCAACATCCGTTTTAGTCAATACATTATTTGCGACTCCATTTTCTTTGTTGTATATTTAAGACATTGCCGAACCTGTGTTGCTAAGATGATCGACGCTCTATGCAAGCTGTAGCCTTAACCACTTTGGCTATCTATGCGCGCCTCATGGCCATACACAAATTTCCATATGTTTTCGTTCCTGTGTCGCAGTCTGTGCTCGTAAAAACAGTATGTAATTCCTGTATGGCTGAGGATATTTTGATGGAAAATCTCTGTCTGATTTCGGCGGATAAATACGATGTTGCACTGCCTATGTTATTCCGAATTAGAATGCAACGTTTCTTTGAACATGTTTGCATGTGCGAAAGGATAGACATTGCGTCGACTTCAGTCGTTATGAAACTCATGAAATGTATTCACAGCTGCGAATACGAACAACCATTACCTGCACAAGGTAATGACAACAACGAAAATTTTTGCCGGTCCAGGACTCGAATACGGCTTTCCCACTCCCCTGTGTAGGAATTACATAATGTGTGCTACAGTACAGGTTGTGACGGAGCATGTCATTCTCAATTGAGAGAAGTCTTCCGAAGTAAGAGTGATTTCAGGTGTGCCGCAGGGGAGTGTCGTAGGACCGTTGCTATTCACGATATACATAAATGACCTTGTGGATGACATCGCAAGTTCACTGAGGCTTTTTGCGGATGATGCTGTAGTATATCGAGAGGTTGTAACAACGGAAAATTGTACTGAAATGCAGGAGGATCTGCAGCGAATTGACACATGGTGCAGGGAATGGCAATTGAATCTCAATGTAGACAAGTGTAATGTGCTGCGAATACATAGAAAGAAAGATCCTTTATCATTTAGCTACAATATAGCAGGTCAGCTACTGGAAGCAGTTAATTCCATAAATTATCTGTGAGTACGCATTAGGAGTGATTTAAAATGGAATGATTTATATAAAGTTGATCGTCGGTAAAGCAGATGCCAGACTGAGATTCATTGGAAGAATCCTAAGGAAATGCAATCCGAAAACAAAGGAAGTAGGTTACAGTGCGCTTGTTCGCCCACTGCTTGAATACTGCTCAGCAGTGTGGGATCCGTACTAGACAGGGTTGATAGAGGAGATAGAGAAGATCCAAGGAAGAGCAGTGCGCTTCGTTACAGGATCATTTTGTAATCGCGAAAGCATTACGGAGATGATTGATAAACTCCAGTGGACGACTCTGCGGGAGAGACGCTCAGTAGCTCGTTACGGGCTTTTGTTGAAGTTTCGAGAACATACCTTCACCGAGGAGTCAAGCAGTGTATTGCTCCCTCCTACGTATATCTCGCGAAGAGACCATGAGGATAAAATCAGAGAGATTAGAGCCCAAACAGAGGCATACCGACAATCCTTCTTTCCACGAACAATACGAGACTGGAATAGAAGGGAGAACCGATAGAGGTACTCAAGGTACCCTCCGCCACACACCGTCAGGTGGCTTGCGGAGTATGGATGTAGATGCAGATGTAGAGATTTGGGTCTGGCCGTGAGTCGTGCACAGTAGGCCAAAGCGGTTATGGTGACCGTTCACTTAAAACGAGAAATCCAGGGTCGAGCCCCGGTCTGGCACATATTTTCACAGTCGTCATTCTCTTATACAGCTGATCGTTCTAAACGCACCTACGAATGCATTTCACGTAAAGTTATATTTGTCGAAACCATGGTAAAGCGTTACTAAACGTTTTAAAAATTTTAAAATTCAGTTTCTGTGTTTTGTACTAAATGCTGAACGATGGTGCACAGTTTATTATCGTGAATATTACGCCTGCTGTTGGTCAACACGGGTGAAAAAAAAAATCCTTCCGCCTTTGAGCCACTTTATTAATGTGCTTTAGTAGCGTTGCGCTTCATAACGGAGACAAGACTTAGGATAAATCGGCACATTCATAGAGTGCAAAATGTTTGAAGCTATCAGCAAAAATAGGTACATATGCACTTCAGAAAGTTTGTACCGCATGTCGTCGCCTGCTAAGACCACTTCGCAAGCAGAGTGGCACAGTGTCGGCAGAGAGCACGTGTTGCTGCAGGTACAATTCTGCTACTGTATAGATAACACGTGCGTCACCGTGTGGGAATAAGATGGCGCAGTAACTGAAACCTTATTTCAAAGTTGAAGTGCACTGGACAGTACGACTCATGTGATCAGAACGTCTGAATTGCGCACAGATTCATCGTGAGATTCTGGTGGTAAGTGGTGCAAATGCAGTGTCACCTCCAATCCTGGTTCCTATCAATTCGACCAAGATCGCACGGGCGTGAGTGATGCTAGGCGGGATGTACGGATATCGCACCCTGCGATTTCCATCTTTTCGACAAGCTGCAAGATCATGCGGGGACAAAGAGATTTTCCAAACGATAAGGAGGTTCACACAGAGATTCTCCAATGGCTCCGTGATCTCTATCGTCGAGGAATTGTGCGATTGGTAGAACTTCTCAGGTTTCCTGCAAGGTGCTACTGTTAAAGTACATCTACGTGATTACTCTGCTATTCACGATAAAATGCCTGGCAGAGGTTTCAATGAACCATCTTCAAGCTGTCTCTCTACCGTTCCACTCTCGAACGGCGCGCGTAAAAAACGAGCATTTAAATTTTTCTGAGCCAGCCTTGATTTCCCTTGTTGTATCGTGATGATCATTTCTCCCTATGTAGGTGGGCGCCAACAGAATGTTTTCGAAATCGGAGGAGAAAACTGGTGACTGAAATTTCATGAGAAGATCCCGTCGCAACGAAAAACGCCTTTGTTTTAATGATTGCCACTCCAATTCACGTGTCATGTCTGTGGCACTATCTCCCCTGTTTCGCGATAACACAAAACGAGTTGCCCTTCTTTGTACTTTTTCAATGTCATCCGTCAGTCCCACCTGATGCGGATCCCACATCGCACAGCAATACTCCAGAATAGGGCAGACAAGCGTAGTGTAAGCAGTCTCTTTGGTAGACCTGTTGCACCTTCTAAGTCTTCTGCCATGGAATCGCAGTCTTTGGTTTGCTCTACCCACAATATTATCTATGTGATCGTTCCAATTTAGGTTATTTGCAATTGTCTTCATTCAGGGTCGATTGCCACTTTTCGCATCATACACATATCTTATCTAAATCATTTTGCAAGTCGTTTTGATCACCTGATGACTTTACAAGACGGTAAACGACAGCATCACCTGCAAACAATCTAAGGCAGCTACTGAGATTGCCTCCTATGTCGTTAATATAGATCAGGAACAATAGAGGGCCTATAACACTTCCTTTGGGAATGCCGTCTTTTGTTTTACTAGATGACCTTCCGTCTATTACTACGAACTGTGACCTTTGATAGGAAATCGCGAATCCAGTCGCACAACTGAGGCAATATTTCATAGGCATGCAGTTTGGTTCGAAGACGCTTGTGAGGAACGGTGTCGAAAGCCTTCTGGAAATCTAAAAATATGGAATCAATTGTACATCCCCTGTCGATAGCACTCATTACTTCATGAGTATAAGGATCTAGTTGTGTTTCACAAGAACGATATTTTATGAATCCGTGCTGACTATGTGTCAATAAATCGTTTTCTTCGAGGTAGGCTACTTCATAATGTTCGAATACAGTATATGTTCCAAAACGCTACTGCAAATCGACGTTAGTGATATGGGCCTGTAATTCAGCGGATTACTCCTACCTCCCTTTTTGAGTATTGGTGTGACTTGAGCAATTTTCCAGTCTTTAGATACGGATCTTTCTGTGAGTGAGAGATTGTATATAATTGCTAAATATGGAGCTATTGTATCGGCATATTCTGAGAGGAACCTGACTGGTATACACTCTGGACCGAAGGCTTCGCCTTTATTAAGTGATTTAAGCTGATTTGTTACACCGAGAATATCTACTTCATGTTTCTCATCTTGGCAATTGTTCTTGATTGGAACTCAGGAACATTTACTTCGTCTTCTTTGGTGAAGGGGTTTCGGAAGACCGTGTTTAATAACTCTGCTTTAGTGGCACTGTCATCAGTGACTTCGCCGTTGTTATCGCATAGTGAAGGTATTGATTGAGTCTTGCCACTGGTGTGCTTTATATATGAACAGAATCTCTTTGGGTTTTCTGCCAGATTTCAAGACAGAATTTCGTTGTGGAAATTATTTAAAGCATCTAGCTTTGAAGTACACGCTATATTTCGAACTTCCGCAAAATTTTGCCAGTCTAGGGATTTTGCCTTTTTTTTAAATTTGGCATGCTTTCTTCGCTGCTTCTGCAACAGCGATCTGAGCCGTTTTGTGTACCATGTGGTATCAGTAACATCATTTATTAATTTATGTGGTATATATCTGTCAATTGCTGTCAATACTATCTCTAGAAATCATCCATAACTTTTCTACGCTTATATGATCTCATCAGAAGGAGTGGAGACTGTTCCTTAAAACCGCGTTAAGAGCATTTTTATCAGCTTTTTCAAACAGATATACTTTGCGTTTCTTTTTGATGGTTGAAGGTGTTACGGTATTCAGCCTAGCAGCAACTACTTTGTGGTCGCTATCCGTGTATTCGTCACGATACTCACTATTTGTCCAGGATTATTTGTTGCTAAGAGGTCAAGTATGCTTTCGCAACCACTTACGCTTCGAGTGGGCTCATAAACTAATTGTTCAAAATAATTTTCTGAGAAAGTATTCAGTACAATTTCGGATGACGTTTTATGCCTGTCACCGGCTTTAAACCTATAATTTTCCAGCATATCGAGGGCAGAGTGAAGTCACCACTGCCTATAATGGTATGAGTGGGGTATCTGTTTCTACCGCGACGTTTCGAAGAGTATCAGACTCATCACCTTCTAGCGAGGACAGAAGTGTCAAACTCATCGTCTTCTGGCGAAGACAGAAGATGATGAGTCTGACATCCTAGAAACATCATGGAACTTGACCACTGCCACCGTGCTGTGAACCCGAGAGCTTATCAGCAATATACCCGGTGATAGTCTGCGTTCACAGGTTCCGACCGGTGTTTACAGAACTTTGGTGATGATACTGAAGACTAATGTCACACTGAAGTGTAAGGCAGCATTCAATAGAAGGAATGTGTAACTTACTTTTTGAAGTACCCTTGTATAAGCTATAGGGAAAAACGAGTGACACACGATAAGTACAAGAACTAAAAGAGGGAACAATAAGAATGGAAGAGAAAGAAAGCAGTGCTAGAATTAAAAGTACGTTAGACATGGATGCAGTCTTTCACTTCTTCTGTTCAACCTGTGCCCTGAAGAAGCAATGTTTCCGCCATTGGAAGGTTCAGAAGTGATATTAAAATACAGGGTGAAAGGATTCACTGGTGACATTGCCGTCCTCAGTGAAAGTTAAGAAGAATTTCAGGTCCTATTGAATAGAATGAAAGTCTAATGGACACTAAAGAAAGGCGAAAGTGAGTATAATTAACAGAAATGAGATTAGCGATAAATCCAACATCAAAACTGGGAAGCGTGAAGTAAAAAAAGTGAAGGAATTCTGCTACGTTGGAAGCGCTATTAATCACGACGGACGAAGGAAGGACAATAGAAGGAGCAGACTAGGATAGCCTAAGACGCCATTCTTCTTAAAAGAAGGCAAACATAGGCCCTAATTTGACAATGATAATATGTGAACGGTACGTTTGGAGTACAGCTTTGTACGGAGGTGAAGCATGGCCTGTGGAAAGCCAAGGGTCTGAATCAAAGTATTGAAAATTAGGTGAACTGCTAAGAAATGGGAAGGTCCGCAGCAGAATCGGTGAGGAAGGGAATATGTGGAAAGCACAGACTAGAATAAGGGACAGGATGACAGAACATGCGTGAACGCATCATGGAATAACTCGTATGCTGTTAGAGGGAGCTGTAGAAGAAGACTTGCGTTGGAATACAACCAACCAAAAACTGAAGAAGTTGAGTGTAAATTGTATTCTGATGAGGTTAGCTCAGGAGAGATGAGAGGAAGTATGTGATCAATGTAGCCGGCCGAAGTGGCCAAGCGGTTCTAGGCGCTACAGTCTGGAACCACGTGACCGCTACGGTCACAGGTTCGAATCCTGCCTCGGGCATGGATGTGTGTGATATCCTTAGGTTAGTTACGTTTAGGTAGTTCTAAGTTCTTGGGGATTGATGACCACAGCAGGTAACTCCCATAGTGCTCAGAGCCATTTGAACCATTTTTTTGATCAATGAATAATTTGTTTGGTGCTACAGAAAGCTGTAGATGATGAAAAGTTATAGGAGAAGTCTGACATTGCAGTACAACAACTAATAACTGTAGATGTTGAGTGTAAGGTCTACTGTGATTTGGTTTGGTTCAAATAGCTCTGAACACTATGGGACTTAACTTCTGAGGTCATCAGTCCCCTAGAACTTAGAACTACACCCATGCCCGAGGCAGGATTCGAACCTGCGACCGTTGCGGTTGTGCGGTTCAAGACTGTAGCGCCTAGAACCGCTGGGCCACCCCGGCCGGCATTTGGTTTGGATAAGGAGAGGATGACAAGACATGTGTGATAAAAGAATAACGTGTATGATACTGCTACGAGGTATAGAGGTTAAAAAACAGTAGGGAAAGCTATTATTGGAATGAACCTAACCAATAACTGAAGTCGATAGGTATAAATTCTACACTGAGATGAAGAGGTTGGCACAAGAGAGGAAGTCGTAATGGACTGCATTAAACGTCAGGAGAGATGGCCTTCACCTCCCTCTCTTTCCCCTCCACCAAATGATCTCAACTAAGGAAGCTGGTCGGTTACCAAGTCTCCAATTGAGGTTCAAATAAAAAAGTTGTCACTGAGACACGAAGTTTTTCTTTATGTAGACACGAGTCTGAGCGCCCGACTGCCAGCTACTGTCGGCCTACGAGAGGCCCGGCCCCATCGGCATGTGGACGCATCGATCGCTGGGCAGTGTGCGTCAACAGGCGACGACCCTGCGTGACCCTAGAGGAGCGGCCCATCAGGCAGCCGGGACGCGGCTGCAGCTGCTCAAGGTGACAGGGGGACGGGTGGCCGGGCACTTTCACGAGGCTGACACGTGCTGCGCGCCGGGGATCCCTGCCAAAGGTCACAGCTCAGCGGACGGCTCCAGCAGCCTAAGCGACACCCTTCCAATGCGACAGCTCGAGGCGAACGGCGGCCCTAAACGAATGATAACTAAGCACCAGAGTGAAATTCACAGCAGGAGATCTCCCTGAACGGTGTAGCACAAGTTTCACAGACAACAACCTCTCCAGAAACACAAAAAATCCTCAAGTTTTTAAGAAGTGCAACCTAACGTCCGTGCCTGGGAAGCCGCGATCCATCTACAAGGAGTCCCGGTGACGACGGTACAAACTTTGAAGAACAACCAAGCTCAAATGTTTTAATTTGGGCTAAGGAACGTTGGTCTGGCAAAGAGTGAGTCCAAAGTTGTGAGTAACTCATCCACAAGGAATTCAGGACGGTTCAGCCTTTACCGTCTTATTTCGTAGATTTTGGAATAGGACACTGCGACTGTTTAAGATATAAAAAACATATCAAAACAATTATCTCCGTCAAAATGTAACACAAATAAACATTTTAATTTCTATTTCCAACTCGTTGAAGATGGAATACGTATTATGTTCGAGTATAATGACTTTTCTGGAGACTAGAAATCTACTCGGTAGGAATCAGCATGGGTTTCGAAAAAGACGATCGCGTGAAACCCAGCTCGCGCTATTCGTCCACGAGACTCAGAGGGCCATAGACACTGGTTCACAGGTAGATGCCGTGTTTCTTGACTTCCGCAAGGCGCTCGATACAGTTCCTCACAGTCGTTTGATGAACAAAGTAAGAGCATATGGACTATCAGACCAATTGTGTGATTGGATTGAAGAGTTCCTAGATAACAGAACGCAGCATGTCATTCTCAATGGAAAGAAGTCTTCCGAAGTAAGAGTGATTTCAGGTGTGCCGCAGGGGAGTGTCGTAGGACCGTTGCTATTCACGATATACATAAATGACCTTATGGGTGACATCGGAAGTTCACTGAGGCTTTTTGCGGATGATGCTGTAGTATATCGAGAGGTTCTAACAACGGAAAATTGTACTGAAATGCAGGAGGATCTGCAGCGAATTGACGCATGGTGCAGGGAATGGCAATTGAATCTCAATGTACACAAGTGTAATATGCTGCGAAAACACAGAAAGAAACATCCCTTATCATTTAGCTACAATATAGCAGGTCAGCTACTGGAAGCAGTTAATTCCATAAATTATCTGGGAGTACGCATTAGGAGTGATTTAAAATGGAATGATCATATAAAGTTGATCGTCGGTAAAGCAGATGCCAGACTGAGATTCATTGGAAGAATCCTAAGGAAATGCAATCCGAAAACAAAGGAAGTAGGTTACAGTACGCTTGTTCGCCCACTGCTTGAATACTGCTCACCGGTGTGGGATCCGTACCAGATAGGGTTGATAGAAGAGATAGAGAAGATCCAAGGGAGAGCAGTGCGCTTCGTTACAGGATCATTTAGTAATCGCGAAAGCGTTACGGAGATGATAGATAAACTTCAGTGGAAGACTCTGTGGGAGAGACGCTCAGTAGCTCGTTACGGGCTTTTGGTGAAGTTTCGAGAACATACCTTCTCCGAAGAGTCAAGCAGTATATTGCTCCCTCCTACGTATATCTCGCGAAGAGACCATGAGGATAAAATCAGAGAGATTAGAGCCCACACAGAGGCATACCGACAATCCTTTCCACGAACAACACGAGACTGGAATAGAAGGGAGAACCGATAGAGGTACTCAAGATACCCTCCGCCACACACCGTCAGGTGGCTTGCGGATTATGGATGTAGATGTAGATGTAGATGGGGGTGTTTGGTCCACAGCTGTGAAACCTTGAACGTGAAGAACATTCATTCCCGCATTATGAAAACACTTTAAATATCCATGACAGTTTGTCAGATTCTTTATACAAGATGTATTACTTTACGTTACTGGCCACTTTCGGCCTGTGGTCATTTTTAAATGCAGTTGCGTCGGTGAATTGCCATTAATAATGGCCACTAGCCAAAACCGACCAATAACGTAATGTGCTACATGATACGCTGAAGGTCACCTCATGTCAAGAATCTGACAATCCACTGTCGATATTTAAAATCATTTTATCATTCAGAAATTACGACAGAGCTCTCGATCTACACATGAAGAAATCAAGAAAGTTCATTCCTTTCAACATCGTTTTTATTTACACTTATCTTAGAGAATGACCGGTTTTGACACATGAAATTTTGTGTTTAAGTACGCACCATCAACTGTTAATCGTGGCCTAATAAGTATGCGTTATTTGTAAAGTAACATACAGCGGTGTGCACTTTGAATTCGAATTCGATGGTGCTTTAAGAAACGAAGAAATAAAGCAGCTGTTGAAAGAATGAAAGGTCTCCAATTTCAAGAAAATGAGAACAAACAAATCGTCGTTTGTTTGCTGTAGTAAAATGATTAATTGTGTACTTATTTCCTAAGATTTCAGGGTAGGCAAAAACGTTGCCAATGTGTACGCATACAGAATGAAGAAGTTCCACTAATGCGCTGCAAGTGTACACTCACACGGTCAGTCTTGATGTAAAGGTACACTGACAAGTGTACAACCTATTAACCCCAGTGAAATAGCGTGGTACATGGTTACGAACTTTCAGCGAAGCAGATGGAAACTGTAGGGAAGCTGACAGGTTGTATTGGGCCTAGTATTCTCACGTGCGAGACCGCAAGTCGTTTCTAGTGGTTAAAGAAAATAAACACGTGGTTCCACAATACAGCAAGCGACGAGTAATATGAATCATACTGTTTCGCTCGATGGAAGAAGCACTCATTCCCTAATGTCAGTCCAGCATTCGAAAAGCCGCACTTCAAATGAGTGTCACCCACCGTACTGTGTATAAAGTAAAACAAGAAGAGCAAGTAAATCCGTACCATTTCCTGTTGAACCAGTGGATGATGCAAAACAGTATAGTCGGTCGTTCCCTTTACGTACGAAGTATGATAAAAAAAGGGAACTTTTGTTTTTCTTAAAGAATCCTTATTTATTCATCAATATCAACCTTTTCCCCATCAAAGTAATCCCCCTCAGATATAATGCACTTATGCCAGCGCTTTTTTCAATCTTTGAACCACTTCTGGAACTCGCCTTCCGTTATGGTGTTCAGCTCCTTCAGCGATTCTGTTTTTATCTCATCTATGGTGGCAAACGACTTCCCTTCATGGCTCTCTTCAGCCTAGGGAATAAAGAGAAGTCGCAGAGGACCATGTCCGATGAATACGGTGGCCGAGGCAACACAACGGTTTTGTTTTTTGCCAAAAATTCACGAACGATCATTAAGATGTGAGCGGAACCATTATCGTGATAAAATTTCCACAAGTGGTCTTGCCACAATTCTGCTCGTTTTCTTCGGATAACTTGACGCAACCGGCGTATAACTTCCGGGTAGTATTCCTTATTGATCGTACGACCATAATGCACAAACTCAGCATGCGCTATCCCATTGTAATGGAAGAAAACAGAGAGAAGAACCTTCACATGTTATCGATCTTGTCGAACTTTTTCCGGTCTTGGCTCTTCACTCAGTTCCTATTGGAAAGATTGGGCCTTGGTTTCTGTATCATACCCGTATATCCATGTTTTTTCACTTGTTATTACCTTCCTCGGAAGTTCTAGATAGTTGCCGACTTCATTCAGCAATTCCTGAGCGATATCTACAAAATTAAACAATTTCGGAACAAACTTTGTTGCTGCACGTTTCATACCAAAAACATCCGAAAAATTGCTTTCCACGAGCCGAAGGATATGCTGACGTCATCAGGCATTTTCTTTACTTCTTTCCACACTGTCGACAGTAATTGATGTGATAGGGCGTCCACGGCGGTCGTCGTTCTCAACGTCTTCTCGACCCTGTTTGAAACGTTCATACCACTCATAAACTCTTCTTGTCTTACTCATAGTAGGTTCGCCGAAGGCCACAGTCAACATTTCGAATGCGGTGCTGCACTTTATTTCTCAAGCAAAATTTAATGCAAAATTCCTTGATCCATCCTCTTCGAAAGTAATAATTCACTGAACACTCTAAAACATGTAGCTATTATCTTTTCAACTGTCAACAATAAGTTAAATATTCAAAACAACTGAAACTGTAAACACACATCAGAAAGACGTTTACCAAAAAGATAAAAAAGCTGAAAATTGGGATGTATAAAGCACTGAAATTTAAAGATTCTCATTACTTTTTGATCATGCCTGTATATGTACTTTTCAAGGAAGAAAGCTGTTTCACCAGAGATGAGGAGCTCAATAGTTGAAGACTCACTTGGAGATCATTCGGAATCCCCAAGCTACAGTTGTGAAGAATGATCAACCTGCATTTGGAGTGAACTTGTCTGACGACATAGTCAATGACTGGTTCATAGGCCCGCATCAGCTGTACCCTTCCTGAAGTCTGTACTCTGTGCTCGGAGAGAGATGTTGCCGACGTTGTTGAAAGGCCTTCACGTACGCACGTGGTTCAACATGACAGAACTTCAGCTGACTTTGCGTATAATCATGGAGATCTGAGACAGACGCCCCCTGAAAGGTGGGTAGCAAGAGGAGATCATGTACCCATCTTCTTCGTCTAAATTGGACCCCCTTCGTTTCTTCCCGTGGACTCACGTATTATGTAACATGCGTGAGTTTCTGAAAGACCAGACAAGACTGAAAATCTCCTAGCAAGAATTCCCGTTGCCTCTGGCACTGTTCGAATACCGGGATTGTTGTAAACGGTACTACAGCACTTTGTGCGACGATGTCATACCTGCAGGAAACACAACTTCGAACAACTATTGTCAATGTAGCACCTTGTGGAAGTTGTGCAGGGGGTAAACTTGTTACTGCACGGCATCCGCTTGCATTTTTATCATCGTCGGCAGAAAAACGGTAAACTTGAAAATTTTTCATATTGGGTACAGCTTTCGACTCAGTCGTTTGTGGACCTGACTTCTACATCTCCAGTTGATTCATTTTATTTGTCAGTCGTCCCTGTAAGTTTGTGCCATCACTATGCCATAACTCTGTGAGTAAATGTAATAGCAATAGCTCTTTATTCACATGAAGTGTTGAGTGCTATTGACAAGGCATTTCAGATCGAATCCGCATTTCCGGATTCCCGGAAGGCTTTTGACACTGTTCCACACAAGCGGCTTGTAATGAAATTGCGTGCTTATGGAATATCGTCTCAGTTATGTGACTGGATTTGTGATTTCCTGTCAGAGAGGTCACAGTTCGTAGTAGTTTACGGAAAGTCATCGAGTAAAACAGAAGTGATTTCTGGCGTTCCCCTTTGCTGTTCCTTATCTATACACACGATTTGGGAGACAATCTGAGCAGCCGTCTTAGGGTGTTTGCAGATGACGCTGTCGTTTATCTACTAATAAAGTCATCAGTAGATCAAAACAAATTGCAAAACGATTTAGAAAAGATATCTGAATGGTGCGAAAAGTGGCAGTTGACCCTAAATAACGAAAAGTGTGAAGTCATCCACATGAGTGCTAAAAGGAATTCGTTAAACTTCGGTAACACGATAAATCACTCTAATCTAAAAGCCGTAAATTCAACTAAATACCTAGGTATTACAATTACGAACAAATTAAATTGGAAGGAGCACATAGAAAAATGTTGTGGGCAAGGCTAACCAAAGACTGCCGTTTATTGGCAGGACACTTAGAAAATGTAACAGATCTACTAAGGCAACTGCCTACACTACGCTTGTCCGTCCTCTTTTAGAATACTGCTGCGCGGTGTGGGCTTCTTACCGGATAGAACTGACGGAGTACAAGGAAAGGCAGCACGTTTAGTATTATCGCGAAATGTGGGAGAGAGTGTCACAGAAATGATACAGGATTTGGGCTGGACATCATTAAAAGAAAGGCGTTTTTCGTTGCGACGGAATCTTGTCACGAAATTCCAATCACCAACTTTCTCCTTCGAATGCTACACTACTGGCCATTAATATTGCTACACCAAGAAGAAATGCAAATGATAAACGGGTATTCATTGGACAAATATATTATACTAGAACTGACATGTAATTACATTTTCACGCGATTTGGGTGCATACATCCTGAGAAATCAGTACCCAGAACAACCACCTCTGGCCGTAATAACGGCCGTGATACGCCTGGGCATTGAGTCAAACAGAGCTTGGATGGCGTGTACAGGTACAGCTGCCCATGCAGCTTCAACATGATACCACAGTTCATCAAGACTAGTGACTGGCGTATTGTGACGAGCCAGTTGCTACGGCCACCATTGACCAGACGTTTTCAGTTGGTGAGAGATCTGGAGAATGCGCTGGCGAGGGCAGCAGTCGAACATTTTCTGTATCCAGAAAGGCCCGTACGGGACCTGCAACATGTGGTTGTGCATTATCCTGCTGAAATGTAGGGTTTCGCAGGGATCGAATGAAGGGTAGAACCACGGCTCGTAACACATCTGAAATGTAATGTCCGCTGTTCAAAGTGCCGTAAATGCGAACAAGAGGTGACCGAGACGTGTAACCAATGGCACCCCATACCATCATGCCGGATGATACGCCAGTATGACGATGACGAATACACGCTTCCAATGTGCGTTCACCGCGATGTCGCCAAACACGGATGCGACCAACATGATGCTGTAAACAGAACCGGGATTCATCCGAAAAAATGACGTTTTGCCATTCGTGCACCCAGGTTCATCGTTGAGTACACCATCGCAGGCGCTCCTGTCTGTGATGCAGCGTCAAGGGTAACCGCAGCCATGGTCTCCGAGCTGATAGTCCATACTGCTGCAAACGTCGTCGAACTGTTCGTGCAGATGGTTGTTGTCTTGCAAACATCCCCATCTGTTGACTCAGGGATCGAGACGTGGCTGCACGATCCGTTACAGTCATGCGGATAAGATGCCTGTCATCTCGACTGCTAGTGATACGAGGCCGTTGGGATTCAGCACGGCGTTCCGTATTACCCTCCTGAACCCACCGATTTCACATTCTGCTAACAGTCATTGGATCTCGACCAACGCGAGTAGCAATGTCGCGATATGGTAAACCGCAATCGCGATAGGCTACCTTTATCAAAGTCGGAGACGTGATGGTACGCATTTCTCCTCCTTACACGAGGCATCACAACATCGTTTCAACAGGCAACGCCGGTCAACTGCTGTATGTGTATGAGAAATCGGTTGGAAACTTTCCTCATGTCAGCACGTGTGAATGCTCTGAAAAGCTAATGATTTGCATATCACAGCATCTTCTTCCTATCTGTTAAATTTCGCGTCTTTAGCACGTCATCTTCGTGGTGCAGCAGTTTTTATGGCCAGTAGTGGATTTTGTTGACACCTCTCTACATAGGGAGCAACGATCACCACGATAAAATGAGGGAAATCAGAGCTTGTACGGAAAGATGTAGTTGTTCATTCTTTCCGCGCGGTATACGAGATTGAAATAATGGTGAATTGTGAAGGTGGCTCGATGAACCCTCTGCCAGGCAGTTAAATGTGATTTGCAGAGTATCCATGTAGATGTAGATGTAGATGTACTGGTAAGTCCTCTGCCCAGCATATGAAACGTACCCTTTGAACAATTTATACACGACTGACCTTAACCTGACACACAATATTTTGTTAGCGCAACGCAATCTGACTTTCAAAACTCCCTACTAAAGAATGGCCCTGACAAACATTAAACTATACCTTTCACAAATCACTTACCTCACAAAAATCTTCGCTGCTCAAGCTACTGCAATACAGCGAGCGCCACTACTGCCAGCTAAATAAAAGATTCAAACTACTGAAGGCACTAACTACTGATAGGGGTAGTTAGCAAATGAAAGATATTAATAGAGAGCAAACAATGTATTTACCTTAATATCATCACAAATCATAATATATATATATCAGTTCATGACAAACTGCAAACCTCCGCCATCTCTCTCCCCACATCCACCACTGCTGGCGGCTCACCTCCAACTGCGCAACGCTACGCGCTGTTCACAGCCAGCTGCCTAACACTACAATGGCAGACAACAATGCAAACTAGCCACAGACTGCACACAGCACAGCCAGTGATTTTCATATTGAGCGCTACGTAACGTTGCCAATAAGAAAACATAAACAGCCTACTTACATAGAGAAAACATAAACAGCCTACTTACATAGCCCCCATGCTCCCCATAAAAAATTTTACAAAATTTTTTTGGGCAGTGGCCAATAATGATTTGATAAAATTTTTCATAATTACAATAACAAAGAAATCAAATGCACACACTTATTGATACAATGTTGGTCAAAAGCTAAAATTTTGTTACAGTCTATAAAGACAGTCCTGATCATTCATCACAGTGAAACTGCCGTTTCTTTTCTCAAAGTCTGAGCAGTAAAAGACAATGCACACGGACGTAGTGGATTTCCATGCAGTCTTGAAGAAGTAGCGTTGTCCTTCCAACGGAAAGACATTGCTGACTCTCGACATGCAGACAGGTAATGGGCCACAACAGAGCAAACCCACAGCAGAGT
Source organism: Schistocerca piceifrons (assembly GCF_021461385.2). Taxonomy (NCBI): domain Eukaryota; kingdom Metazoa; phylum Arthropoda; class Insecta; order Orthoptera; family Acrididae; genus Schistocerca; species Schistocerca piceifrons. Next base: position 406,785,391 of record NC_060144.1, on the reverse strand, counting down.
CATTCGAAGTTTGGAAGAATATTGGTAGGTAGGTCATCACAGAGCAGACCCACTGGAGTCCTGGTAGAGATCGTGGTATTGGTGGGCCACCAGAGGTGCAGACCCACTGCAGTCCTTGTAGAAATAATGGCGTTGGTAGGTCATCATAGATGCAGACCCACTGTAGTCCTTGTAGAGATAATGGTATTGGTGGGCCACCAGAGGTGCAGACCCACTGGAGTCCTTGTAGAGACGGCCAGCAGCCATCTGTTGCGACTGTGCAGGTGCACAATCACCCTCGAAGAGTCTTGCGGAGAATATAGCAAGTCCATAAACCACCACTTGTGCACTCACAAAGTTTTTGAAATTGTCCTTAGAACCAGCAATGCTGTTATCCAGTCCCTTGCAGAATTATTAACACACGTGCAAACACTAACAGTCCCTACTTCTCACATATTGTCCATATACTATGACCAACAGAAACGTGTGCAGTGAAATGTAACTTAATTGGAAGAACTGGTAACAATTACAATTTGATAACATAAAAATACAATAACAAAGGTACAAAATACATCATTAAAAACATAATAATACAGATAACATTTGTAGTAAAACAGGCTTTACAAAAGAATAGAAATAAACATATACATCAATGTTACAGGAATTATGACATAAGTACATACATAGATCAGAATAATTATTGAAACATCAACTTTACACATGAGCATTAAAACAAAACAATAAACAATGTCTAAACATCTTTACAAAGTAAATAACACATTATTAATGCCAATTGTATTTGAGGATAACAGTATTCCTCATCATAGTGAATGTAGCTTAATATTAAAAGAAAAAATTCTATGAAATTACACAGAGACAGGAAGAAAACAAATACACAAGGGTACACACACACATAGTGGGATAACACCAATAGGAAAGGACAGGGTTCGTTTTCAGTGTAACATTTGGTACTGCAGTCCAACCCAAAACTTCATATATCTTTCCTCTTATTTCATCCTTTGTTTCCACCAAAAAAATCCTATCCAAGCATGCTTTCTGTATTCTGTTCATATTTCTTTCAAAATAATTATTTCTGATTGTACAATACTCATTTGGGCCCAAATCCTTTTTATATAACTTCGCAATGCATTCTTTACCTATTCTCCATAGTCAGTTTCTCATATAGTCTACCCCCTCTTAAGCAAACTTAAATCTACTGAGCTCAGATGCTAAACTAAGGAACGAGGCAATGCAGCAGCACAAAACAATTAATATAAACAGCAATGAAAAAAATGGAAAATTGCAAAGCAAGCTACAGTATAAATTAGCAAAAGTCAAATTCAATAACACTATGCCTGGCAAACAGCAGCAACTTATACCTAAACATGACATAGCGCAAGCAGAAAAAATATTACAGTAAAAACAACAATGCAGATAAGGGAAATGTGTATTCACATCTTAATATCTATGTAATTAAAGTGGTGCACCACAACAACTGATTGTAAAAAGAAATATTACCATGTACTTGAAAAGAAAATTATGTGTTACTGTTACTAGATCCTTCTTATTGTTCTTTCCTTTCCAAGTGCTCCTTTTTTAAAGAATGTGGATCATAAAATAATTATTTAATAGATCTGTTGACAGAAAGTGTTCACATTAGCAAATGCATTTTATTTTATAAAAGCAATGCTGCAACACAGCTGGAAAACAGATGTCAAATGAAATAAGCAACTATGAAAAGCAAAGCATAAAAATATCATTCAGTAGTCATGTGACATTTCATAAGTTAGTAGCTCTCAACTCTCGTAGAAAGACGCTTGTCGTAATCAGGTGTGCAGATGTAAAAATATTTCTTGTCATTTTATTAGGCATTTCAGTAAATATCGTAAATTAAGAGCTAGTGTAATCATATGTTTTCAAGTTCGACCGTGTCGTTTTTGCGATGCTTTCTCTAAAGGGATGACAATGGCCAGGATAATGGCCTTCCCTTTCTTTTTTTTTCTTTCTTCCTGTGCTCTGAAAGGCACGCGCTAATGACTTCTTCTCCAGGCGTCTGACACAGCTGGGTGCCCGCGACGCATTACGTGCAGGTGGTCACTTAACTTTCGTACGGAAATATTTACGACAGCAATTTTCGCTAAAGTGACAGTCTCACATAAAAATACTTCACAGGTCAAGAATTAGCGTTGCAAATCTGTAGAAACAAAATCCTATGAATATAACAGTGTCCAAAAAATGTTCAGTGGCATTGTGATACATTCACACATGATTCACACATGTCATAACTCTTAAAGTACGATTCTTGGTTTCCAACAACCTTTTCATAAATCAGAGTCCCTACCCACTATTCATTACTCCTTACCTTATTACACATATACGTATCCATCGACACTCGTCAATATTTCGTCATTATAAATATGAAGCATAATCAAATAACTCATATAGCCTCACCCTATTAATCATAAACATACCTCAGCAGCATAATACACATCGTCGTCGTAAAAATAACATCATAACACCTCAGTCAAATCTCAAAATCGTCGTAGCTTCCTCCAATAATTAAAAAAATTCTCTGCTCATGTCAAAAGTGTCATCTGCCTCAAACATACTTTAAAATCATGCTCCCTTACCAAATACATCATTCAAAGCTCTCACAGCATCACAATGGTTCCGAAAAAATATGAACAGATCACACAGTACAGACAAAATACAATTTCGTAAGTGTGAAGTAATCCAACTCTGTAATTGCGTAAACATATGTCACTGATGTAATAAAAAAGTCTATCTCTCAGTTACATGATCAGATAGCTGTGTAATCTGTGTGTTAGAGAAATATGGTACCGATGTGTAAAGTTGTATAAGCAAATACCATATTAGCTAGGGTTCCTTGTGGTTGCCACACACATGGTACACAAAGTAAGTGTGTACCCCCCTGAGGATAAATGTAATTATGCCCTCAGGTGTTACAAATTACAGCAATGGAATGAAATGTATCACGGAAAACTTTCTTTGTAATTAAAAAAAAATCTTTAAAAATAAGTGTTTTAAGTATAAGATTAATCACTCAAATGCGTGTACTGTAGCGCTAAACTGTGCATCTTGTCGCAACATAATCTCTGTGGAAGTGTCGTAGTTATCGTCCTCCGAAAGCTAAGTTCTGCAGAAGTCAATGTACTTACCACATGATAAACAAAAGTGAAATGCTTTGCGTATAGATGTCGTAGTTATTATGCTTATTGGCGTGATGAAGAAAGTCCTGTACAGTAACGTAATGTTGTGCCACGAAAAAGGCTGTCTCATTGTTGCTATACCACAAAAGTTACTACTAAAACATGTTTTTCTTTCCAGAAGAATTCAGAAAAACTGTGCAGATATAAAACAGAAACACCGCAAAATCAACATTGTACATTGTCACTCATTAGTAGCGTCGTGATAAAAATCGTGTAGCTGTCACATAAACTAACCTCTGTGTCATCTGGTATCTCTCAGAAAGCACTTTAAATACAGAATGTATTTTCAGGTAACCAAAATGTTGCATTAAAATCTCATTAGCAGTACTGGTAAATGTTCTAAGTATGTGAGCCTTATAGTCGTTACGTAATCGTACAACTAACAAGCAAGAATGTACACACACAATAACACTGTGACGTCTGTTCACTATAACAATGCATTCGTCATTTCTGTTTAAATAAGTTCTCTTAGTTCTGGATTGGATATTTAACTTCAAACATTGTTGCATGTTAACAGTTTCTTAAGTCTGACAAAGCATACTAGTAGCGTCAATTGAAAAGTTTTATGGCAAAGAAAAAGTTAAAAAGCAGATTATCTTTCAATAATCGGTTTTACATGTGAAATGTGGTACAATCTTTTACTCTTCAAAGTACTCAGAATTTCAGCTTGAACGCAATTATCATGCAGTATACGTCGGTAAAGAATACTGGAATTTTTCACAAGGTTAGCGTCTATGTTATTTTTCTCTGAGCCAGCCAGCGCACGCGGGTGCCTGCTGTGCGAGTCATTGTCTGTCTCTTTGTTGGCGCGCGCCGTTTATTGGGATTAGGAGACCTAACTTCTACAAATTCACTCTGACGAGAAGGCCCTGCCCTGTTTGAATCCCGCCAGTTCTGATGCAGTTCAGGTCTGTCGTTACGATCACATCGTCTGTCGTCATGTCGACAGCTCCTGTAGTTTCTTTCGTGTCGGTCACGTGGTGGAGAATTTCTCCCTGAATCGTAACTGTGCGTCGGACTGTTGCGCCTGAATTTATTCTGCCTCCCTTGATAATAATTATTCTGGTTCCCATATTGTCTGTTTCTCTTATTGTCTCTGTGATAGTCATTACCACGGAGAGGTGATCTTTCCCTGTAATTATTACTACTCTGCCAACGCTTGTCATACGGGTGGTGTCTGTTTTGGTCACGATATGTGTTGTGAGAATAGCCTTGTCGTGTCCAGTTATTACTTCTTTCATCGCGGAATTGCGACGGATGTGACCTGTAATTGTTGTGTTCCTCTTTCCGCATTCCGCGATTGTCAGTGTCAAATTCCAATTCTTGTAACAGTCCCTGAAAAGCTTCAATGTCGTCTTTGCAACGTCCTGCCAAAATAATATGTCGTAAATGTTCAGGTAATTTGATTAAGCAAATGCGGATGAGTTCTGAGGGGCTGTATGGGTTTGACAGGTACTGATTCTTGTGCAACATGTCTTCAAAATATTTCACAAGACTGGAGAATTCAGATTGTTCGAAATGTTTCATCATTATGATACCATGTTTTACCCGGTCTTGTGTGGCTTGAGACCAATATGCTGAGAGGAAGGCATGGTAAAATTCTCCTTCACTGTGGCAATCGTGAATGGCCGACCGCATTCTTACAGCTGGTTCATTCTCTAAGTAGCCACACATAAATTCTAATCTGTGTTCCAACGACCAGTTGGGAGGAAAACAATGAGAGAATTGATGGAGCCATGCTTGTGGATGAATGTCGTTGCCAGAATTCTTAAATGTTTTGAATTTACGTGTAGTAATGAACAGCTTATAGTCAAAATCATCATGTCGGCGAGTCGCATGTCGGTCATTGTCACGTCGTGTCGGCTGTTCAAACTCAAAATTCGGTGCACATTGCCAATTTCTTTCATAACTTCCGAAATGCCCTGTGTTACTATTTTGCGGCTTTTCCGTGTTTCTAAGTCCCTCTTCCCGTGTTGGAGCGCCAGTGTCCTCTGAAATACGTAATTCTTGAATTACCTGTGTCAGCTGATCTTGTACTTCCCGGATTTCTCTTTTGTACTGTGTATTGATTTGATTTAGATTTTGTTTGAATTTTCTAATTTGTTCATACTCTTCTGTGTCAGTGAAGGCTACAGGTGTTGTGTCATTCAGATCATCATCTACCTTTGTAGATAAGTTAGTGAACTGATCTGAAAGTTCGGCTACTTTATCCGATAGTGAAATCATTTCCTCTGTATGTTTTTCTGAACCAAGTTTCAGAGTGTCCATTTGTGTTGCAATCGTGTCTACTGTGACCTTTAAGTTTTCCTGAGTTTTTGCAAGTTGCGTAACCGAATCGGTAGATGCAACTGAGTCAATTTTAGCTTGCAAGGTGTTGTGATTTTCATGAAAAATAGTTTGCAGTTCTTTTATGGCTGCTTCATGATTCTGTAATGCATTTTCATGCCGCGAAAAAATAGGTTGGAAATGCTCACAAATTTGTGATTTTACGTCATTACAGACTTTTTGACATTTCGATTCAATGTTATGTAACTCACTAGTTAAATCTTCACGTGTTTGTTCAAGTGTGGTGTCTAACTTTTGAAGATTTTGTTCCATTGTGTCTAACTTTTTGAGATTTTGTTCCACTGTGTCTAACTTTTTGAGATTTTGTTCCACTGTGTCTAACTGTTGCTGTGTTTGTCTCTGATTTTGTTCCATTTGTTGCATTAATTGCAATAATAATGTATTAGTGTCTGGAATCTGTTTCTCTACGCTTTTCGGCAGTGCATTTGCACCGACAACATTCACATTTTGACAAGCAGAAAATGTGTCTTGACTTATTTGAGAAAATGGTGATGACCCAAAACCTGAATCTACAGTATTTGCGAAATTGTGTCCTGTCATTTCGAATTCCTGAGGCGAGCTGTTGCCGACCGATCGATCGATAATGCTTCCCTCTTCACTAATTGTTTCACTGTCCACGCCATTGTTTGCCGCCCGCTCCATTTCCCTATGCACAATTACCAAATTACTACTTTGAACATTAGTTAATTCATTACTCTGCGGCGCTGATAAGCTACGCTCGTCGTCACTATTATTTCTCAGTTTAGTTTGGAGCCTAGTGTTACGTTTTTCACACGCCATAATTGTCACAATATTTCACACGATAACACAGAAAAGCACAATTTGAAGTGCAAAAATAGGAGAACACATTAACATAGCACTGAAAATAATATCTAGTTAATTGCAAGCGTAGCTGCGAAATACTTGGTGCAAATCTACATGCATGTCACAACTGCTTTACTGTACAACAATGAAAGGCTACAACTACAAAGGAGATTCTCTCTACAATTACGCGCTAGCAATAAACAAAAGCTACACTAAATACACAAACTACAAGAAAAAATCAGAAGATTCCAGTGAGGTATCCTAGGCTAAGGGTCGACATATGAAACGTACCCTTTGAACAATTTATACACGACTGACCTTAACCTGACACACAATATTTTGTTAGCGCAACGCAATCTGACTTTCAAAACTCCCTACTAAAGAATGGCCCTGACAAACATTAAACTATACCTTTCACAAATCACTTACCTCACAAAAATCTTCGCTGCTCAAGCTACTGCAATACAGCGAGCGCCACTACTGCCAGCTAAATAAAAGATTCAAACTACTGAAGGCACTAACTACTGATAGGGGTAGTTAGCAAATGAAAGATATTAATAGAGAGCAAACAATGTATTTACCTTAATATCATCACAAATCATAATATATATATATATATCAGTTCATGACAAACTGCAAACCTCCGCCATCTCTCTCCCCACATCCACCACTGCTGGCGGCTCACCTCCAACTGCGCAACGCTACGCGCTGTTCACAGCCAGCTGCCTAACACTACAATGGCAGACAACAATGCAAACTAGCCACAGACTGCACACAGCACAGCCAGTGATTTTCATATTGAGCGCTACGTAACGTTGCCAATAAGAAAACATAAACAGCCTACTTACATAGAGAAAACATAAACAGCCTACTTACAAGCATTACCCGCAACAGCAGTATTGGAGATGACATATCGCAGAAATTTTGTTTTCCTGTCAGAAAGGTCACAGTTCGTAGTAATAGACGGAAAGTCATCGAGTAAAACAGAAGTAGTATCCGGCGTCCCCCAAGGAAGTTACAGGAGAAATAAGACGTTAGTTACAACGACCTATTGGAGCTTAGAGGAGATAGACGTGTTTGTTTATAACTTCTGTGCGTCATCTGAATTTATTATGACCTTGTAAGGGAAGTCTAGCAATTGGAGCGAATCAATGTCACTAGCATCGAAAGTGTGGTCGGAGTGATGAGAACTTCGGTATAAATCTACAGGGCTATTACAAATGATTGAAGCGATTTCATAAATTCACTGTAGCTCCATTCATTGACATATGGTCACGACACACTACAGATACGTAGAAAAACTCATAAAGTTTTGTTCGGCTGAAGCCGCACTTCAGGTTTCTGCCGCCAGAGCGCTCGAGAGCGCAGTGAGACAAAATGGCGACAGGAGCCGAAAAAAGCGTATGTCGTGCTCGAAATGCACTCACATCAGTCAGTCATACCAGTGCAACGACACTTCAGGACGAAGTTCAACAAAGATCCACCAACTGCTAACTCCATTCGGCGATGGTATGCGCAGTTTAAAGCTTCTGGATGCCTCTGTAAGGGGAAATCAACGGGTCGGCCTGCAGTGAGCGAAGAAACAGTTGAACGCGTGCGGGCAAGTTTCACGCGTAGCCCGCGGAAGTCGACGAATAAAGCAAGCAGGGAGCTAAACGTACCACAGCCGACGGTTTGGAAAATCTTACGGAAAAGGCTAAAGCAGATGCCTTACCGTTTACAATTGCTACAAGCCCTGAAACCCGATGACAAAGTCAAACGCTTTGAATTTTCGGCGCGGTTGCAACAGCTCATGGAAGAGGAGGCGTTCAGTGTGAAACTTGTTTTCAGTGATGAAGCAACATTTTTTCTTAATGGTGAAGTGAACAGACACAATGTGCGAATCTGGGCGGTAGAGAATCCTCACGCATTCTTGCAGCAAATTCGCAATTCACCAAAAGTTAACATGTTTTGTGCAATCTCACGGTTTAAAGTTTACGGCCCCTTTTTCTTCTGCGAAAAAAACGTTACAGGACACTTGTATCTGGACATGCTGGAAAATTGGCTCATGCCACAACTGGAGACCGACAGCGCCGACTTCATCTTTCAACAGGATGGTGCTCCACCACACTTCCATCATGATGTTCGGCATTTCTTAAACAGGAGATTGGAAAGCCGATGGATCGGTCGTGGTGGAGATCATGATCAGCAATTCATGTCATGGCCTCCACGCTCTCCGAACTTAACCCCAGGCGATTTCTTTCTGTTGGGTTATGTGAAAGATTCAGTGTTTAAACCTCCTCTACCAAGAAATGTGCCAGAACTGCGGGCTCGCATCAACGATGCTTTCGAACTCATTGATGGGGACATGCAGCGCCGAGTGTGGGAGGAACTTGATTATCGGCTTGATGTCTGCCGAATCACTAAAGGGGCACATATCGAACATTTGTGAATGCCTAAAAAAACTTTTTAAGTTTTTGTATGTGTGTGCAAAGCATTGTGAAAATATCTCAAATAATAAAGTTATTGTAGAGCTGTGAAATCGCTTCAATCATTTGTACTCACCCTGTATATCTACATCAGCAGAGCATCCAACTATGAAGTATATGGGAGACGGAATTTCCTATTGTACGTCGTATTAAGAATTCTGCATGGTCTAGTCAAATTAATGTGAACACCTGTCAAAAGCCTGAACAACCATCTTTTGCGGCGTGGACGTTCAGGAAAAGAGTCAGTGAGGTACTGGAAGGTAACAGTAGGGATGTGGAGCCACGCTGACACCAGTGCCGTGGCCAGGTTTCACGATTGAGAATTCATGGCGCCAATAGCCCGATCGAAATGGCGCCACAGATTATCGATTGGATGTAAGTCCGGGGAGTTTGGTGGCTAAGGGAGTATGGTAAACTCATACCGGTGCTCTTCGAACCAAGCACATACACTGCGAGCTGTGTGACTCGTTGCATTGTCCTGCTGGTAGATGCCATCATGCTGAGGAGAAACAAACGGCATAAAGGGGTGAACACTGGCCCCAAGGAGAGATGCATACTCATTTGATCCGCTGTTCCTTCCAGAATGACGACATCACGCAGGGAATGTTACAAAAACATTCCCAAGACCACAACGCATATCGGGTGTTTGAGTTCAGAAATTTCACTCCGTAAATGCCAAAAGCCATCGATTCGATGGAGCATAAAAAGTCTTTCGTCTGAAAAGATCACATGTCTTCACTCAGAGGACGTCCAGTTGCGTATTGGCGTGCAAACTCCAGCCTTCGTCGCCGATAAATAGCAATCCGCGAAGGTGCATGAACCAGGTGCCCGCTACGGAGGCCCGTACTCACCAAGGTTCCTGAACGGTTGTTGAGGAGACACTGTTGTTAGCCGCTTGCTTCATCTCGGCGGTCAGTTGTTCAAGAGATGCACGTCTATTCGCCCGTACACATCTCTACAGCCGTCGTTCACCTCTGTCATCTGTGGCTCATGGTGACCCATAGCTGTCTCGGTACCGGTTTTGTTTAGCGCCATTTCGCCACGCACGGTGTACTTTAACCACGGCGGTACGTGAACAATTTACAAATGTAGCCTTTTCGGGAATGCTTCCACCCTTGGCCCGAAAGCCTATGAGCGTGCCCTTTCGGACGTCATTACTACAATGACTGCACTGTTTTCCGCGTCCTCCAGACACTGTTTATGTACCCACCCATATATCAGCACGGATTCAGAAAATATCGTTCTTGTGAAACACAACTAGCTCTTTATACTCATGAAGTAAAGAGTGCTATCGACAGGGGATGTCAAATTGATTCCGTATTTTTAGATTTGCAGAAGGCTTTCGACACCGTTCCTCACAAGCGTCTTCTAATCAAACTGCGTGCCTATGGAGTATCGCCTCAGTTGTGCGACTCGATTCGTGATTTCCTGTCAGAAAGGTCACAGTTCGTAGTAATAGACGGAAAGTCATCGAGTAAAACAGAAGTAGTATCCGGCGTCCCCCAAGGAAGTGTTATAGGCCCTCTATTGTTCCTGATCTATATTAACGACATTGGAGACAATCTGAGTAGCCGTCTTAGATTGTTTGCAGATAATGCTGTCATTTACCGTCTTGTAAAGTCATCAGATGATCAAAACGACTTGCAAAATGATTTAGATAAGATATCTGTATGGTGCGAAAAGTGGCAATTGACCCTGAATAAAGAAAAGTGTGAAGTTATTCACACGAGTACTAAAAGAAATCAGCTAAATTTCGATTACGCGATAAGTCACACAAATCTGAGGGCTGTAAATTCAACTAAATACTTAGGGATTACATTTACAAATAACCTAAATTGGAACGATCACATAGATAATATTGTGGGTAGAGGAAACAAATGACTGCGATTCATTGGCAGAACACTTAGAAGGTGCAACAGGTCTACTACAGAGATTGCTTACACAACCCCTGTCCGCCCTATTCTGGAGTATTGCTGTGTGGTGTGGGATCCGCATCAGGTGGGACTGACGGATGACATCGCAAAAGTACAAAGAAGGACGGGTCGTTTTGTAGTATGACGAAATAGGGGAGACAGTGTCACAGACATGATACGTGAATTGGAGTGGCAATCATTAAAACAAAGGCGTTTTTCGTTGCGACGGGATCTTCTCATGAAATTTCAATCACCAGTTTTCTTCTCCGACTGTGAAAACATTCTGTTGGCAGCCACCTACATAGGGAGAAATGATCATCACGATAAAATAAGAGAAATCAGGGCTCGCACGGAAAAATTTAAGTGCTCTTTTTTCCCGCGTGCCGTTCGAGAGTGGAACGGTAGAGAGACAGCATGAAGGTTGTTCGTTGAACCCTCTGCCAGGCACTTTATTGTGAATAGCATAGTAATCACGTAGATGTAGATGTAGATGCTAGTGCTGCCACCTGCCGTGTGTGAGTGGTTGTTCAACGTTGACATAAAACGTAGGCGGTGATCATATTAATGTGTCTTGACTGTTTGTATAGGGATATTTGCAGGAAATACACTGGTGACTGGAAGTTTATTTTGCACTCGGTGATGGTAAAACTGGTAGATCTACGGTGACAGACGCAAAACGAAGGACAGCAAGAGAAGCCCGCATTAATACATCATTTCGTTCTTTGTTTCATGACCTATTTTCATTCAATTTTCACCGCAATTAATTATGATTTGTTTTTTATACACTTCTTTTTAAGTTATATTGTCCAAATTCATGCCTTGAAGCTTCTTGACACATTAAAACTGAGTGCCGCATCGGTACTCGAGACTGTGACCCTTTCAGTTTGGGGGCAAATGCTCTACCGACTGAGCTATCCAAGCGCCACCAACAAACCCTTGTCACAGATTTAGTTCCGCCAGTATCTCTCCCTACAAAACAAATACTTTTTAATCCACCAAATACTGTGAAATAAGCGCAAACGTCGCTGCAGAGAAAAAATTATTCTGTAAATGAATATTTCCGCTACTGCATCATTAGAATTAAGAATTTAAAGCAAGTACTACCGTGCAGCAAATTTTCAAAGTTATGAGTGGCTTACACGAGCTGCTTTAGACACGCAGGAGTGCGCGGTTTCACATTGCAACGAATAAATAATAAATAAATGTATTAAGGTTTTATATGTTGCATTCGCATATGGAAAGCGCGAGGAATGATTGCTAAAACGCCTCTGTGCGTGCCGTAAGTGGTCTAATCTAATCTTCGCCGTCTCTACGGCAGTTATTTGTAAAGGTTTGTAGTATATTCCTAGATTCCTCACGTAATGCCAGTTCTTGATACTTTATAAGTATGCTTTAGCAGGATATTAGGCGTCTATCTTCGACCGTTCACCAGTTCAGGTCTTTCTTCACCTCCATGACGCTCTCCCATGACTCAAACCTGTAACTGTGTTTCGTAAGCAACTTTCTTCGTAGACTGATTGCATTTTCCTAATAGCCTACCAATTAACCGAATTCAGCCACCTACTTAACCTACGACGGGGCCCATGTGATTGTACCATTTCATATACTTACAAAATGTTACATCCAGGTATTTGTGTGAGTTGACTGATTCCAACTGTGAAACGTTAACACTGAAGTCATAGGATATTAAGATTTTTCGTTTTGTGAGATGCAAAATCTCAGGACTGCTGGTTAGCAGAAAGTGTACAACAAAGCATAGATGATTAGTGCACATGCTGTACTGCCTATTTTTATATGGTACCGTCTGAATCCTGATCGCACTTGTTTATTCAACGTCGTGACTGAGACCAACGATATTGGGGTATTTTGGTGTTCGCAGATGAATTGCAGTACGATGCACTGGCCGATTAGAGACGCAAGCTGTCGAGTCCTACATTTGCTGGATCTTGAAAACTACATGAGATGTGCTTGCAGGGTCAGGGTGGGTATCACGCAGTCATTACAAGAACATCGACGAAGATCTTCATACCAGGAGATTTCTCTGGAAATTAATGCAGTACCGTCATGCTTTAGAGATTGTAAGAGGTCCGAGCAGATGTAATTTCGATGTATTGCTCATGCGCTGCCTGCGATATGCAAGGTATAAGAGAATCTCTGACCAGAGAGCAGTGTTGACTGCAGTAGGAACTGTGTAGCTGTAGCAGTAAGTTGTTGCTAGTGAGCAGTCTGCTCTGGTCTGGTCTGGTGTATCGTGTTGGCTGGGGCGGTCGTGGTGCAGCGATGCCGGAGCCTGAGTATTATTGTATAAGGTAAAAAGCAGCCTCGCGCATATGTAGTAATGTTATGTCAAGTCTCATGTAAATGTTTTAAAAATCTCGTAATAATAATCTTTCTCATAAAAAGTAACTTTTAACAACCATTCATTTCAATTTAAAGAAGTTACTAATTTCTCCAATCCATGATCATCCCGATTGTTGCAAAAGAAAAATCAGTTGCTTCCTTTCATAAATGACAAACCTATCGGCCAGCATTGCACAGGGCTGTGCCAGAAAAATTTATTGTAAGAGCAGATATATATGCGTTATCCGGCGACTTAATTGAGGTAAGAATTTTTCTCTTTTTTATTCAGAATGATCTTTCAGGGCCATGACGCAGCACTGCTGACGTCCAAAATTTACCAGGTTAAATTCACAGTCAATTATTGAAAAGTTATAAGTGAGCGACAATTTAATTGAGAGGTTTGTTACATTGTATTATTACCAGGTTACGGAAATTATTTTGTTGGGACGTTACACTGAATGTGAACGACATAATTAATTTTTTTTACTGTTGAGAGGTTTAGGAATTTTTCTGTTTTGAGGTTACACAAATGGGAAAGATTTTTGTGGGGAGGTTACACTTGGCGACAACCGGCCGGGATCGTATTTTCTTTGTGAATTTCTGAAAAGTAGTAATATATCTGCTCTTATATACTTAAATGTAGTTTGCATCTGACGCAACGCATTTACTAATTTGTCACTCTTTCTTTCACAGATCATCGGCAATTTATTGCTCTTTGTTGTAATTGTGTTTGTTCCATTTTTGCTTCGTCTTTGTTTCATTTTGTGCTTAATTTTGATTTGTGAAAAATGACGCGAAAAACTGTTAACAGTACATCGCGATGTGCAATGAGTGAAATAGCCGACTCGAATAATTTGACCGATAATACTTGCAACACTCAGTGTAATAGTGATAATCCTCTAATTACAGATAATCAGTGCGTGCCGATCACTAATATTGATTTTGATCCTAATGATGAGCAAACAAATGCAATTATGTCCAGAGTAAATGTAACAATTGATGACGCGGCACGTTCCGTTACAATGAACGCTGCCCAGCTTGACACACCCGATTTGCAAAATTTACGTAACGAACAGATAATTGTTTCTAATGAAGGTGAACAGTGTACTCAAAATATGTCAGATTTATTTGATTCCGGTGTAGTGACTAACAGTGCACGTCCAATTGGCGAACCTTTTCAAGAATCGGAGAGTGACCAAATGGTTACACAAAACGTGACAAATGCAGATATACCAACGCATATCATAGAAAATAGAGTCGCTAATTTTGGCATGGATCGAGTTATGGCATTATTGCTACAACTTAATGAAAAAATAGACAACAATTCCAAACAGTCGAATGTAAAACAAGACGACAATTTCAAACGACTTAATGAATCGAACAAACAACTTAATGAAAAACAAGACAACAATTTCAAACAACTTAATGAACAGATTACAGCCGTTGCCGCGCAATGTCATGATACTAAAGAACAATTACGTGAGGAAATTAAGGCTTGTGCTAGGAACAGTAGTGAAGAAATTAGATCTGTGGCACAAGAATTAAGTAATACATATGCAGCCACAACTAAATTACTTAGAGATGAAATTAGTGCAGTCGCTAAACAATGCTCTGAAAACGCAACACAGTTACGCGACGAGTTTAAATTAATGTCAGCAGAACTTTCACGCACACTGGATGCGAAAGTAGACACGAAATTTGACCAACAGAACAGCCAAATTGACGAACGTTTTAATCACCACCTACAAAACAGTGAAACGCGTTACCGTAAATTTATACAGGAACAGAATAAAGTAAAGCAACAAGTAATGGAAACAATTACTGCACAGAGACGGGAAGATAAGCGTAAATTGTTTACGAAAGCAAAAACATACGTAGACCATAATATTGTTACAGTATCAGACGAAATCAAACAGTTGAACACCGAATTGCATGATGAAATCTCCGATCTTAAAACAAAAACAGACACACACACATTAGACTTTCAGACAATGACCAACAGACTTGAAAAGTTGGAACTAATACAGGATCCCGATGCCATCAAAGCAGACGTTAAGAAATTGAACAAAACTGCCCGTAAAATAGAAAAACAAATTAATGCTTGTGATACTAAAAACGACGACCATGTAAAAGCACTGACTGAAAAATTTGATGAATTAGCCAGTCGTATTGACGTTATCGAAAATAATAGGTTCGTCCAATAATACATTACGTAGAAAATTGTCATCTTTACAGTAAGAAGTGACACAGATGAAAAATGTTTCAGCCTTTAACACATCACAGCATACGCCACTTTCCGAACATTTGTCAGACTCACACAGCCAGTATAATTTAGGAAATTTACAGAGAATACGTGAGTTAGATTCCGAACTGTCACAGACAAACAGATTCTCTTGCAATCCTGAACCTGTTCACACATTCAGAGACGATAACGTTGATTATAAGCAATTTTTATCCGTAAAAAAATCTAAGGCATTTAAAAATTACAAAACACAAATACATCCTTTGGACTGGATACGACAATTTGCTTTTGTATTTTCATCAGCTTGGCCTGTAATGCAGAAACTAGAATTGGTCTGGATACAACAATTTGTTTTTGAATTTTCACCGGCATTGCCTGTAACGCAGAAACTAAAATTTATTTGCAGCACGTAAGAGACATCAGGGGATTCATTATGCTTGGATGAATATGTGCCGTAGCGTGCACAGGGCCCCAAGCCGTAGTAGTGCTATTTCATCTTTAGTTTTCTGCACTGCTGCCTTCTCTTTTACTATCCTTTATATCTGTCAAAACAGCTCTTCAACTATCGATCTATCTAGAATTAGGAATGAATAATGAAAACCTGATATGGCAAGTTTTACTGAAAGTGACAGTTTTTATTAGACACTCCCGAAATGGCAAGAACTACCAGCATAATTTTAATAACAAACAAAATTTTAATCATCAGTATCGCCAAAATTATACGCAACAGGAACCGCATTTTGCTAACAATAGAGGTTTTTCCCAACAACAGCAACAAAACCAGCCGGTTAGCATACCTAACCAACAATGTAGTCTGCAAGGTCAACCAAGCTTTAATGTTTCGCCGCCTACACGTATAGCGTCGGCTCCACCAAATAGTAATGCACAGCAGCAAGGAAATCAGTACGTACAGAAAATACACCATTTCAACTCATATCGCAAAGCACCGTATAGAAATTACTATCATGACAGACGTAAAAGTAATGAGCACAATTTTCAGCGTACGTTTAATAACAGTCGGTCTTACCAGCAGCAGAATCATCCGCAACAACAGATTATCACGAATGAACCAGACAGTCGGTATCATCCTGAACGTAATACGTCAGGAAGAAATAACAGAACAGTACAAATAGTTGAAATGCCACAGTATCCTCCTAAAAATAACAGCACGTCAGAAAGAATTTGACTAGATACAGTACAGGTTGCATCTTCCAGCAACGTAAGCAATGCTTTTGACACTCAGAATCTTGTTCACGAAAATGTTATTACTTTTGACGACATCCGATACACACTTTTGCATGAAAGACAGAATCACAACGTATGTAGACAACATCGTTATCGCATAAGCTAATTGGTCTGAACACAATTTGATTGTTGAACAACTGTTACAAACCTTTCGTGCACAAGGACTCACAGTTAATCTTAGAAAATCGCACTTTGGCAAAACTTCCATAAAATTTCTTGGACATGTAATTTCAGCCGAAGGCATTGCGCCTGACCCGGAAAAACTTCAAGCTTTACGTGACATTACTGTTCCTACGATGAAGAAACAACTACGCAGCTTTTTGGGTTTAATTAACTTTTTTCGTAAATTTATTCATTACTCTGCTTTAGACACCCCTAGATTATGTCAATTGACGGGTAAAAACACTATTTGGTCCGGGGATAGCCCAGCACAGTCTGAGTTTGTTAATTTGAAACATGCCTTGTTGACTGCACCACTTTTATCACATCCAGATCTTACTAGAAACTTTTCCATTGCCACCGATAATTCTAACACCGCTTTAGGCGTACACATTTTTTAGGAAATTGAAGAAGATGGTTATACAGTAATTAAAAACATCGCGTGTGCGAGTCGAATTCTGTCACCTGCTGAACGCAATTATTCTGTTACAGAACTTGAAACATTATGTGTTGTATGGGCATTTACGAGATTTAGGCATTTTCTTTATGGGCGATATACGACCGTTTACACAGATCATAGAGCTATACAGTTTTTACT
Source organism: Schistocerca piceifrons (assembly GCF_021461385.2). NCBI lineage: Eukaryota > Metazoa > Arthropoda > Insecta > Orthoptera > Acrididae > Schistocerca > Schistocerca piceifrons. Next base: position 406,768,067 of record NC_060144.1, on the reverse strand, counting down.
TTCCGCTAAATTTACACGTGACAGATTAAGCAGATGGAAACCTTATTTACAGGAATTTAATTTTACAATTGTTCACATTCCCGGTACATAAAATATTGTAGCAGACGCTCTATCCCGCTCTCTCTGCAACAATCAGCAAGACATCGCAACCATCTTCTGCCAAGCAAATTTTAGCGTTATGTATATTCAACAAGTTGCATTCGAAAATTTTATTTCGTCATCATTACGTGACATAGCACAAGAACAGAGCAAAGACAACGTGTGGAAAGAAATTAAACACCTTTGGCAAGATAGGAATAATGTTACCATCAGAAACCATTACACTGTATGCAATAACATTCTGTTTCGCCGCTCTCACGCTGACAGCAACAATTGGTTACTATGCATTCCTGACGAACTTGTTAACAAATTAATTTGGTATACTCATTTAAGTTACGCACATTACGGAGCCAGAAAATGTTTTCTTATACTGAGACAGAACTGTTATTTTGCCAACATGCAGAAACGTATTCAACGAGTTTTAGCATCATGTAAGATCTGCCAGAAAGCTAAGTCAGACACGACTTCACATATTCCTCCGTTACATCCCGTTGCACCTGTTAAATTGAGACACATGGCCGCTGTAGACATTTTTGGTCCGATTCCCAGAACTAATAGAGGTTTTTGCTACATCTTTGCCGCTGTTGAATTCACTTCGAAAATTGTTACCTTCACTCCGTTACGCAAAGATACTGCTAAATCGATTTCGAATGCATTTGTAAAACATTTTTTATTTCATGTAGGGCATGTATTGAAAGTAATTTCCGACAATGGACCACAATTTCGATCTGCTAAATGGACACGTATGTTACGAGCTAGAAACATTTCTCCGATCTATATATCCAGGTATCATGCTTCTTCGAACCCTTGTGAACGACTAATGAAAGAAATTGGTAAACATATTGATTGGGATACACACATACTGTCATTCCAGGATGTAATTAACTCGATACCAAATGAATCTACTATGCTATCTTCGACTGTTATATTGAAAAATGTTGAACCACCTAACAAAATTAAAGAATTAGTATCCTTTCCTACATCGCGTCGACTACGCCGCCATGAAATATTGACATTGCACTCAACAACATCAAACGTGCCGCAGAGCGCCGGAGAAGACAGCAAAAACAGGTGTGTACACGCCGTGACTTTCACATTGGACAGAAGATATTAGTACGTACACACTATTTATCCAACAGAGGAAAGAGTAGATGCAGTAAATTTGAGCTTCTATATGCAGGTCCATATCGAATTCGCAGCATTCCTCACCCCAATGTAGTACACGTCCAAACTTTGAGAACCAGAAGAAACAAAGGCAATCACCATGTCTACAATATTAAACCCTTTATTGAATGAACATACTTTATGATTTATCACACCGTAATGCCATTTCCTGATTTTTATATGACCACTTGTGCAATTATATTTATATGAACACTTACTGATGATTATCATATTTTTTACTGGCAAGTGCCCGGCAAGGTAAGGTTAACAGGCCGCTTTTCTTGTCGTTATATATCAGACTGTGCACATTTTCCATTTTTCGTGTATGTATGATTGTTTTCCTGTTTTGTTTGTATGCACTACGAAATCTTTAAGATATAACAAACATCAGTTGACTTTGACAGTTTTCCTTATGATATCTCAATATCGTGACTATTTTACTTTTTTGTTTTTTTTTGCTTCTACATTATGATACTGTGTGTACATTTTTTTGCACTTGAAAACTGTCTATGTTTTTGACATAATACGTTTTCTGTCATGCTATGCTGTATGCTTAATTATATCACTAGAAACAAGTTTTTATTTAAAGAGTATATGATTTAAATGCAAGATATTAATCCTTATTCATCATTTTCAGAAAGCAATAACGTGTAAAAGAAATAACTTAAACAAACCACAGTGGATTACTATGAAATGGGAATTTCACCTTCGGAATGAACGAAAGAAAATGCAATACCTTGTCATGAAGAGTAAATGGATCAGAATTAACAAGCATTAACAAGAATATACTATACACATCGTATGATAGCAGTCTTAACTAATTATTTTTCTTTCAGAATACGAGGTGATTGTTGCAGGCTGTCAGACAGAAGTACACATGTTAATTTTGGTGATGAAATATGCTAGAAATAAGAAACACTATACTATGAATAGTTGTATGAAGTACATGGTAATGTGAATAATGAATAATCAAGTGTCTTTTTTGCAGATGATAATAAATGATGATGAATAGTTATATGAAGAATATGCTAATATGAATAATGAAGTTTTTCTTTGCAGGTGATGATAGTAATGAAGTTATGGTAATATGAATAATGAAGTTTTTCCTTGCAGATGAGAATAATGATGAAGTTTATATATTTACTATTAATTAAGAGATGCTATGTAGTTATTTAAGTATTTGTTGCAGTTCGTTTTGACAGTATGTCTTATGTTGCATGGTATAATGGCTGAATGTTTTGGAAAGGACAGCTAGAGTACATACATATCGAGTACACGTTTCATTACCTGTTAATTCGAAGTTCACTGCTTTCCAGCATTATATGCGTTTCTTCTTTCAGCTCAATAATCCATTTTGTATTTTTTCCAGGAGAAGCTATTCATGAAATTAATGTGCTATAAGCAGTTAGTCATTAAACCTGTTCTAGTACTTGCATTTTTTTTACCCATTTGTGTGTGTCATTCATGAATGTGATCACATATACTCTACTTGTTCATAACCTTGCTACAGCTGACTCATGACGAATGACGTTATTAATCCTTATTTCCCACAATAAGGCAAAAGCAATTATTTTCATGCCCCAGCAATTAATTATCGATCTCAACGCAATGCATTGCTAGCACAAAAAAATGTACTACCAGTCCCAAATAATGCTACCAGTTTAAGAGATATTTCTAGTTCTAAATATAATGCAAATTTCTCAGATGTATTGAATCCATTATATCTATCTATTATTGGACCACAGACCTTGAGTAATAGTTATAGCGTGTTACACTTTAAATATGTCCTATGTCACTTGAATGATAAGTTCTGAGTAATACTGAATGATGTTTTGTAATATGTGTAAATGCTATGCCAATAATTTCTGTAAATAACATTTTTGTTATACTCTATAAATGCTATGCCAGTAATTAACTCTCATTTTGAAAGATGACTTCTGAATAATACTGAATAATGTTTTATAAAACTATATGAATACTTTGTAACTGGCCAATGAATGCCACTGTTTCTTATATTTTAAATTTGTATTATGTCACTTACATGATATCATATATGAATACCAGTAGCTTGATGCTACACTCATTAGAGCTTATTTTGAATGATGACTTCTGAATAATGCATAAGAATGGTTTGTAACTAGCCAATGAGTGCCAATAATTACCGCAATCAGATGACTTATGAATAGTGTTTTGTAATATTCAATACTTGCTGCATGTTTAGTAACTGGCCAATGAATGCCAATGATTACTATAGTTAGATGAATTATGTAAATGCTATGCCATTAATTAACTCTTGCTTTGAATGATCACTTCTGAATAATGCATAAAAATGGCTTCTAACTGGCCAATGAGTGCCAATATTTACTGTAATCAGATGACTTATGAATAATGTTCTGTAATACTCCATACATAGTACAGAAATGTTTAGTAACTAGGCAATTAGTGCCAACAATTACTCAAATCGGTTGATAGACTAGTGTAATTTTCAATGATGACTAGTATAAGACTTAATGTCCTTCACCTTCCGACCTAATTACCAGAAATTACTGCAATATCCGTTTGTCCTGTCCATCCTCATGATCATGGAGCACTATATTTGGTTTTTGCACTAATTCTACGTTGGTGAAAGAGTATGGATTCTACAAGAATGTGCTGGTGACACATCATGCTGTCCACCACCTTGAACGATGGAGATGTTATTATGGTCCTACTGTTTGGTGTACCTAATGTACTACCAAAATGATAACATTGAATATTAATACAACATTTCAATGTCTTGGCTACACTGATTAATACTTCAGGGAAGAGAACTTCCGAGTGTCTCACGTGGTGTTGTGCTTCTGTAGAAAGATATGGACTTTCAGTGCAGCTACGTGCAACCTACTGTGCTACAACCATGATGCAATCCTTCCCTTTCCTTTCCTAGTTCTTGTAAAATGGTAAAAATATATACAGTGCATGTGCACTTTATGTCATTTGTTAATACGTTTTGTACTAATTGCGTATACATTTTGTCATTTCTTGATATGTTCTGTACACAGTGCATGTGCACTCTATTTCATTTCATGTTCTGCACTTATATATATGTATATACTCTGTGACTGTAGATTTAGTTAAGTAGATTATAGAAAAATTTTTTGCTCGTGGCAAGTCCAGTTGACTCACCATCACTGCCAAATTTTTGCCCCCCCAGTGGAGGGTTATGTAAGAGGTCCGAGCAAATGTAATTTCAATGTATTGCTCATGCACTGCCTGCGATATGCAAGGTATAAGAGAATCTCTGACCAGAGAGCAGTGTTGACTGCAGTAGGAACTGTGTAGCTGTAGCAGTAAGTTGTTGCTAGTGAGCAGTCTGCGCTGGTCTGGTCTAGTGTATCGTGTTGGCTGGGCCGGTCGTGGTGCAGCGATGCCGGAGCCTGAGTATTATTGTATAAGGTAAAAAGCAGCCTCGCGCATATGTAGTAATGTTATGTCAAATCCCTTGTAAATGTTTTAAAAATCTCGTAATAATAATCTTTCTCATAAAAAGTAACTTTTAACAACCATTCATTTCAATTTAAAGAATTTACTAATTTCTCCAATCCATGATCATCCTGATTGTTGCAAAAGAAAAATCAGTTGCTTCCTTTCATAAATGACAAACCTATCGGCCAGCATTGCACAGGGCTGTGCTAGAAAAATTTATTGTAAGAGCAGATATATATGCGTTATCCGGCGACTTAATTGAGGTAAGAATTTTTCTCTTTTTTATTCAGAATGATCTTTCAGGGCCATGACGCAGCACTGCTGACGTCCAAAATTTACCAGGTTAAATTCACAGTCAATTATTGAAAAGTTATAAGTGAGCGACAATTTAATTGAGAGGTTTGTTACATTGTATTATTACCAGATTACGGCAATTATTTTGTTGGGACGTTACACTGAATGTGAACGACATAATTAATTTTTTTTACTGTTGAGAGGTTTAGGAATTTTTCTGTTTTGAGGTTACACAAATGGGAAAGATTTTTGTGGGGAGGTTACAAGATGTTTCCATTCCTTCCCTTGTCCCTTGAGTCCTGATCTGTCTTTCATGGACGACAACAACGCCCTCGCAGAGAGACTGGACGGTGCAGCCTGTATTCACAAGTTGCCAGATTGTACTGGAGCGGCGTGCATACCAGGGCGGATCTGCACGTCAGGCAGCTGGCAGGCTCGCTTCACTGCATGGACGGCAAACGCGCAAGCCGGCCGATGTGCACTGTTTTTCAACCGATTTTAAAGAAACTACTTGGTGAAAAAAAATTATTCCTGCGCATCTCATAGCTTTATTCGCCAGCTTCATGGTGAAATGCTTATCAATCTGTTAATCGTCGTAATTATTGTGATATTTCAAAATTAAGCAAGCTACGCCAATGAAATCGAATAATTTGCAATGAAAAATAGAGGTCGCTATGAATTTCTGTTTGGTGCGCTTGGGGTCGTATGTTACTGTGCACCAAACATATTTAACATTTTGAACTATTCTCTAAACTTGAGATAGGATCTTCAACTCATTCCATTCTCAAGAAAATGGATCGTATACGGGGTGTTTCCGTAAGAGCGTGGAAAAATTTAACAGGACATAGAGGCTCCACTGAACAATTTGAAGTAGGTAACCTGGGGTGGGAGAAGCCAGATTAAGGAGATAATTGGAATAAAATCACATTCCTGTGTACTTTTTATTTACATTAGTTGTACTTAACTGCAAATACCACCATTGACACAATGAACTTACCATTTTTACTTTATCTTACAAAATGTGCTGAAACTGACGCCCATCATCCTCAATGTAAGCTTGACATCGGTGAACAAGATTTTGGGCGCACCCTGTCAAATATCCCTGACGTGTTTCGAGTGACATCGCAGGCAGCTACAATTTTGCCAACTAATTTCATATCGTATCCCTTTGGATCTCATTCACAAGTGATCTTAGTATCCCCATAGGAAATAATCAAGGGGATTCAGGTCAAGTGATCTCGCAGGCCATGGAATAGGACCTCCCATTCCAATCCAACAGCCAGGAAATACTACTGAGATGGTTGTGGACATTCACGCAGAAGTGAGGCGGTGCACCGTCATGTTGTATCCACATCCTCTCACGACCAATCAAGCTTACGTTCTCCAGCAACTCAGACAGAACTCTTTCCACGAACCTCAAGTACTGGTGGCTCTTCAGACGACCAAGTAGAAGTTACGACTCGTCCTCCTAGTTTCCTTGTACGAAATAAAGATTTTCTTTTTGGGTCATCAGTCTTCTGACTGGTTTAATGCGGCCCGCCACGAATTCCTCTTTGCGACAATGTCTTCATCTCAGAGTAGCACTTGCAACCTACATCCTCTATTGTTTGCTGGATGTATTCCAATCTCGGTCTTCCTCTACAGTTTTTGCCCTCTACAGCTCCCTCTAATACAATGGAAGTCATTTCCTCGTGTCTTAACACATGTCCTACCATCCTGCCCCTCTCCTTCTCTCCTTATCAACATTTACATGTAAATAAACAGCACAGTACGTGTAAACTTGTACGCTTGTTAGCTGTAAATAAGCTGGAAAATAGTCATGGTACGCAAAGCGGTAGACAAGTTTACTTCCATATCTCCTTAGAATGGCTTCTTCGACCACAGGTTCCCCACCTCAAATTGTCCAGTGAAGCATACTTCACATCCAGTTAAGTTTTTGCATGCTCTTACGGAAACACCCTGCATAGTGCGCTACTTTTTGCTCGCGCGCCCAGACGATAAAGTGAGAATGAAATATCCATAACACACTTGTATCTCATAAACGGTTTGGGATATCGAAACAAGATTTTGGCAAATGATAGCGTGCAATGAGGAGAGTAGATTGCCATATGGTTACTGTGTGTAACTTTCTTATCGAGCGAGATATACAAGTAACTACAGATTTTTTCAGTGAAGTAATGTAATTTTTGAAGAGTTATCGACAGCTGGTGAAACGAAAATTGTTACAGGTTCGTTGAAACCGGAATAAGTTTTCGAGACGTCGCTCCGCCATTGACAATAAGATTCATAGCCATTGTAAGAGTTTTGGAATCAACTACCAAAGCGTTGTTGGATTGCCTCCAACCACAACACCTAAAGTGCCTTCTGAAGATGATTTTCGAAATAATGTAAATGATTTATACAACATAAAGACCTTGCCACATGCAACCGTTATGATGACCACAAACACATTCAACGTTCTGGTACTTCATTGGATCATCCTACAAGCAGTTACACATCTCACAGCAAATTCATTATAATCGATATTGAGTGATATGGGAAGGAAAGAGAACATGGTAGATTTCATTCTTGTAGTGTATTTCTGAAAGTATTTGTATGGAGTGTAGCCATGTATGGAAGTGAAACATGAACGATAACTAGTTTGGACAAGAAGAGAATAGAAGCTTTCGAAACGTGGTGCTACAGAAGAATGCTGAAGATTAGATGGGTAGATCATATAACTAATGAGGAGGTATTGAACAGGATTGGGGAGAAGAGAAGTTTGTGGCACAACTTGACTAGAAGAAGGGATCGGTTGGTAGGACATGTCCTGAGGCATCAAGGGCTCGCCAATTTAGTATTGGAGGGCAGCGTGGAGGGTAAAAATCGTATAGGGAGACCAAGAGATGAATACACTAAACTGATTCAGAAGGATGTAGGTTGCAGTAGGTACTGGGAGATGAAGAACCTTGCACAGGATAGAGTAGCATGGAGAGCTGCATCAAACCAGTCTCAGGACTGAAGACCACAACAACAACAACAGTGTATTTCACTTGATACAAGAAGGGGAGCTTAATGTACCCCCAGAATTCCCACTACCAAAAACGTAAGTTATGTTGCGTTTTGTGTTCATTGGAGATGAGGGATATCCATTACTTAGGCATTTTATCAATTCTTACAGTTGACAGGTTTTACATCCAGGGAAAGAGTATTTCGATAAACGCATTTTCAGGTCACGACGAGCAATTGAATGTGCTTTAGGAATAATGAGGGCTACGTGGAGGACATTTGGGGAGCTAATAAAAACTTCACCAGAGTTTGCTGACGATATTGTTTTACACAACGCTATCATTGACGTAGAAGGATCCCTGAGTGTCGATGAGCAGTATACAGTAGAAATCGAGCGTTCTATACATGGCACTTATCAGACAAGATGAAAGTTTAACAGAGTCTCAAATGAAGGTGTCTCAATGAGAGGGATTTGAAATTTTTTTGACATAATAAAACGCGATTTTCATGTGTTTGTTAGATCATACATCAACATTATTATCGCCTTTAGTTTTAAGACAGTGAAAGATTAAAGATTTCGAAAGGATATTTCCGCCATAACGTCTTTAACTCACTAGCTAGATTTAGGCCTTAGGCCATTTTCAGGTGTTATAACTTCAAAAATTGTCAGACTTTTGTCGTCGAAAATACATATCAGGTTATACATATAAATCAGTTGTCTCGTAAGTAAGTGTGAGAATGTATCCGCGATGCAAAAAAAAGGCTGGAAACTTGCATATCTGACAAATATAGTGAAGCTGTGATGCAGATTAGACATCCAAAACACAAGCACAAGCTTCATTTCATCTGTATTGATGTTTAGATACTGTGAAGTGAAACTAATAGCCGTGTTTTCAATGGGTAACTTACATCGCAGGTACACTACATTTGCCAGACATGCAAGTTTGTTGCATTTTTATGTATCGCAGGTATGTTCACACACTTACTTAACGGGATATCTGGTTTATGTAACCTGACATGTATTACAACTTGTGTTCCGCGCAAGTTGGGTTACTTTTGACATTTTAACACTTGAAAATGGCCTAATGCCATAATCTAGATAGTAAAATAAACGCATTATATACGTCAAAGGGCGGAAATATCTTTTCGAAAATTTATAAAACTGTGCCTTCAATAACAGAAAAAACATAAATAATTTGCTGTGTTCTTGCTTCTAATGCTGCTGCCAGTTCGTCAGATAACTGAGTCAAGAATGAATTAGTTGTGATGACAGCTGTTTCGTTGGCCCCTAAAGGGCACTGCGTTAAAACAGCTGCTATCACGACTTCTGCTGACGCAATTTTCCCAACGGTAGGACAAAAGAGACCCAAGTGCCATCAACAATAATGTCTCTGCTACCTGCAGCAACAGCCAAATGCTGTCGGCATTGCTCGAATGCAGCCAGAGTCAGTCGAACTCCCTGATCGCCGCTCCGTGGAACAAACATGTCCGATTAGTTCGGTACCGCTGTGTTCCCCTCTGCTCCGAGCTGCCCTGCTTGCAGCGCCGCTGTAATCACGAGTGTTTTGTTTCATCACTGCCCTGCGCGCCCCATTGCTCTGCTCTGCCGTGGCGTGACGCTCGACTGTAACTGCAGCCTAAGGTGAAACCCACGCAGCATGCGAGGGACTCTGTCGGGAGACGTGTTGTGCAGAATCACATTTCTGCAGCTGCAGTGGAGTACCAAGAGAACAGCTTCACATTGAGGGCAGGCGCAGATCGTGCCTGCTGTCCACAGTGGGTATGCGCCAATGAGCCAAAACATGATGACCAACTGCTTAATAGCTTGTTGTTCGACCTCGAGAACGCAACACAGTGGCGATTCAGCGTGACATGGGTTCGGACGTATGTAGTACCAATGATTTGTGGACGCGTAACTGGCACCCGATAGTATCCCACATGTACTCGTATTCTATCAGGTTCCGATCAGACGAATTTGATGTCCAAGGCAACAACATGACTTCACTACCATGCTCATCAAATCGCTGTAGCACGATTTTGGCCTTGTGACGAGGACAGTCACCCTGCGTCATCGTTAGCATTTGCCGCGTTAATCATTTGAGAATTCAGCTGTCAGAGTCTTCGATTACTATCACCACGTTCCAAGGAAACCGAGATTAATGTCCGCTATAGCATAATATCCCTCCCACCGACATGCGCCCATGATGTGGTGCATGTTTCGAGCATCTGTTCGCCTGGATGACTGCGACCTTTGACCTGGTATAGCAATAAATGTGATCCATGAGGCCAGGCAACAGGTTTCCATTAATCTAAAAAAAATGGTTCAAATGGCTCTGAGCACTATGGGACAATTTCTGAGGTCATCAGTCCCCCAGAACTTAGAACTGCTTAAACCTAACTAACCTTAGGACATCACACGCATCCATCCCCGAGGCAGGATTCGAACCTGCGACCGTAGCGGTCGCGATGTTCCAGACTGTAGCGTCTGGAACCGCTCGGCCGCCCCGGCCGGCTCCATTGACCTGTGGCCCACCAAGTCTCTATGTTCTCGCACCCATAGCAGTCATAATTGACGATGCCATTGGATCAACAAGGGAACATGGATGGGTCGTCTGCTGCGGAGTCCAATGTTCAACCATGTGCGCTGAATGGTGTGCTCCGAAATGCTTGAGCCTCCACTAGCGTTGCACTCTCTCGTCAGACCTGTCACAGATCGCAGCCACTACTGCTTTGCGGAGTGGGTAAGTCTGCGACCTTCACGTTCTGTATTGACAGGTGGGTGTCGAAAATATTGTCGCCTACTCATGGTTTCACCATCCTTCAAGCGCTTTGCACGTATGCTCACACCACCAGCCGACCAGGTTCGCCTTCTCCGAGATACTCGTTCGCAGGCACTGTGTCAGAACAATTTGCTCTTTTTCAAAGTTTCTCCTGTCAGTGGATATCTCTTATTTGCGGCCCATGTCCTCGCTAAAATGATGCTTCATTTGTCTACACTCCGGTTATATATCTTCCTTACAGCACCAGTGCTCGTAACGTCACCAGGTACCATTCAGTCCGACTGTGGGCAGTGGTCACAATAATTTGGGGTGTCAGTGCCCTTGATTTTAAGTAGGTGGTTGTGGGCTGTGATATCTTCCAAGGGGAATCTGCGCTAAATTTTGGTTGAGAGCTAATCACACGCAAATTCTGCATAGAACTAGACCGGAACTAAGAGGAGTGTTCAATAAGTAATGTAACAAATTTTTTCTCTGAAAGTAAGCTCGTTTTATTCAGCATTTCAATACATATATTGTTCCCTACTCTTGGGCTATTTTTCAACATAATCCCCGTTCAATGAGAGGGCTTTTAAAAGAGATGAGAAAAACCGACCGGTTAAAACCGATACCGGGATTTTAGTTCTGAATTTTTCGGTTTTTGTTGCTCTCGGTTATAACAGGTGGTCTTTTTTTTTACCAGTAACCATGTAAAAATCGAGCAGCCATAGCAGCAGTGCTAAAGTTTTTGTTTTTTAAAAAGAATTAGCAATATTTATTCGTAAAATAAATTTCCATTACTTTGAAATATTTCCTTGTTATATAAAATACAAAAAAGTTATCAGTGCTATTTTGATAGCAATGCCGACAGAAACGAGTAACAAACACGTAACACAAGAATTGGTACAACATCGTTGAGACAATGACGTACCTGTTATTATGTGGTGTGTCTTACTAGATGGTAAGCATGTACATGCAGTGTGTAATGACACATTACGACGCAGAGAGATATAATACTTTACAGTCTGTGCCAAAGATTAAATTGAGAAAAAATGGTTCAAATGGCTCTGAGCACTATGGGACTTAACATCTTAGTCATCAGTCCCCTAGAACTTAGAACTACTTAAACCTAACTAACCTAAGGACATCACACACATCCATGCCCGAGGCAGGATTCGAACCTGCGACCGTAGCAGCCCCGCGGTTCCGGACTGCAGCGCTAGAACCGCACGGCCACCGCGGCCGGCAAAATTTTTTGAGAGGACTGTAGAATATAATCTCTGTAATGCTCATATTGGATTCTCTTCTGCTTCATACTCCAAGAAGGAGTCAAGATACGCTCTCGATTGTTACCTTGTAGGTGATGGACGTAATTTTTGGTGTGTGCTGAAAGGCAGCCATCTCTTTAGTATTTATGATTTGTGCGACGAGCATAGCAAGTAATATTGTCTTGTGAATAAAAAATAGGTAAAAGTACCTAAGTTTTACGAGAATTATTTAAAGCGACGTAGCACTGTATTCACCGTCATCGTGAAGTAAACCAGTGCCGACTTAGGAAGATATGCACGGTCAACAAAGAGAAGAACATCGATGGCGACTAATGAATTAATATTGTGGTACAAGGACTAATTCTACGTTTAAGGTGAGAACTCTGAATAAATCACCAATGACGTAGAATTCAAAAATATTATTAATCGGAAGTGTAAATTATATTACAGGCAAATTTCACGCAGCACTGAATTTGACCGCATTCAAGCCGTTCAATACAGTCCGTAAAAAAGCCTTTCAAAAGTTCTGAAGTTAAGGTTCCATATCCATATTTTATTTCTTTTCAAAAAATCAATAAATTAAAAAAAAATTATTTGTTTCGCCACAAGTGTGATAGACTTGCCTCATTTAGTCTGTACGGTAGTTTCTCGCTGTTGTCGCCGGACATTAGCTGTATTCAGAATGATACCACCCCTGCTCTGGAGGTACACTGAAGCGTCAAGAAACTGGTATAGGCATGCGTATTCAAATACAATATATGCAGACACGATGAATACGGCGTTGCGGTCGGCAGCGCTCGTATTAGACAACAAATGACAGGCACAGTTGTTAGTTCGGTTACTGCTGTTACAATGGTAGTTTATCAAAATTTAAGTGAGTTTGAACGTGGTGTTATAATCGGCGCACCAGCGATGAGACAGCATATCCGAGATAGCGATGAAGTGGGGATTTCCCGTACGACCATTTCACGAGTGTACCGTGAATACCAGGAATCCGGCAAAACATCAAATCTCTAACATCGATGCGGTCGGGAAAAGATCCTGCAATAACGGGGCCAACGACGACTGAAGAGAATTGTTCAGCGTGAAACAAGTGTAACCCTTCCGCAAATTGCTGCAAATTTCAATGGTGGGTCACCGACAAGTGTCACTGTGCAAACCGTTCAACGAAGTGCCATCGATATGGGCTTTCGGAGCCGAAGGTCCGCTCGTGTACCCTTGATGTCTGCACGACACAAAGCTTTACGCCTAGCCTGGGCACGTCAACACCGCCATTGAACTGTTGATGACTGGAAACATGCTGCCTGGTCGGACGAGCCTCGTTTCAAATTGTATCGAGCGGACGGACGTTTACGGGTATGGAGACAACCTCATGAGTCCGTGGATCCTGCAATTCAGCAGGGGAATGTTCAACCTGGTGAAGGCTCTGTAATGGTGTGGGGCGTGTGCAGTTGTAGTGATATGGGACCCCTGATACGTCTAGATGCGACTCTGACAGGTGACACGTACGTAAACATCCTGTCTAATAACGTGCGTCCATTCATGTCCACTGTGTATTCCGACGGACTCGGTCGATTGTAGGAGGACAATGCGACACACCACACATCCAGAATTGCTACATAGTGGCTACAGGAACACTCTTCTGAGCCTAAACACTTTCGATGGCCACCAAACTCCCCAGACATGAACATTATTGAGCATATCTGTGATGCCTTGCAACATGGTGTTCAGAAGACATCTCCACCCTCTCGTACTCTTACGAATTTATGGAGAGCCCTGCTGGATTCATTGTGTCAGTTTCCTCCAGCACTACTTCAGACATTAGTCGAGTCTGTGCCACGTCGTGTTGCGGCACTTGTGCGTTCTCACAGGGGCTCTACACGATATTAGCCAGGCCTACCAATTTCTTTGGCTTTTCAGCGTATTTTACGAACTGTGGTGTCAGTGTAGTACAATACCCCATTAATAACGGGATGAGCTACAACAAACTGGCGACAACATATAAGGAGAAAACTTAAACTTAACAATTTATTCGTAGCTTACAATAAAAATAGAAAGTAGCTGTTCTGTTGCCTGTGTCTATAAAATATACCTTTATCTGCTTGCAGCTTTTGAAAACGGACAAATTATCACGAAAATATAGTTACCCAACCTCAGTTTTCAACCTTTAGCGTTGAATATCTGTAACGCCCAAATAGTAGTATGATCCTCGATTAAAAAATGATTTTTTAGGAGATTTTCAAAACATTAGGATCAGTACGCCATTTTTTGTAGTATCCAAGCACTTATCGTTTTTTGAGAAGAGTAGCGAACGTTAGACAGAGCAAGTTTTCTATTATCTGCCTGTTTAATTTAATATTTTGATTCTGTGTGTCTCGGAACTGAGGGAGTCAAAATTTTTCAAACTTTGTTCGATTTCTACGTTTATTCCTGTAAATACTGGGAATGAAAAACTGAAACCTGGTAATTTCAGAAGTCGGTTATTTTGAGCGGTTTTAACAATCTGGTTAAAACTGGCGTAAAAAATATATATAACCGTAAACCGGTTGTTTCAGCAATGACCCTCTTCCCAGCCTGTGTGCCTGCATGATACCAGTCTATGGTCGATGTCCGAGTCAGAGTCTTTCTGCATCAATAACTGCCCATCATGCCCATCACGCATAAATGCTTCTCACGGAATGCGTCCTCTATTGGGACAAAGAAATGGAAGTCGAAGTCGGAAGGTGTGAGATCCGAACTGTAGGGTGGATGAGGAGGTGCAGTCCAATGAAGTTTTGTGAGCTTCTCTCGGGTGCGCGGACTTGTGTGAGGCCTTGGAGAAGTTCGTTCGCATTTTCGTGGTGATGAGCACGCTGAAGTCGTTTCTTCAGTCTCCCGAGGGTGGTGCAAAACACTTCAGAACTGATCGTTGCACCATGAGGGATGACATCAAACAGAGCCACAGAAGACGTCGCCATGATTTTACCGGCTGAAGGTGCGGCTTCGAACTTTTTCTTCGGAGGAGAGGTGGTGTGGCGCCGCTCCATGGATTGCCGTTTTGTTTCCGGTTCTAAATGATGAATCCATGTTTCGTCGCCGGTGACGATGTTCGAAAAAACATTGTCACGATCAGCCTCGTAAACCGCAAGCAGTCATGCACAGGTGGTCCTTCGTTGTTCTTCATGGACTCCTGCGGGCACACACCTTTGAGTATCCCAACAAGCGGACGTGTGTGTCAGCACTTCCAACAGAGACGTCCAGTTGTGCAGCTAGAAGTTTGAATGTGATCTGTCGATCACTTCGAATGAGACTGTCCGCACGTTCCAACTTTGCAGGAGTCACACAGCTGTGTGTGGCCGGCCGGCACTCGGGTGGCCGGACGGGTTTGCGCGACCTTGTCGCGATGATGACAGATGCCTCGCCCAACGACTCACCGTGCTTTTGTTCACTATTGTATCTCCGTAGACATTCTGCAAGCACCTATGACTATCTGCGATGCTCTAGTTTTCCGCAAAGGAAACTCAGTGACAGCTTGGAAGGCTACGTATAGCACCGCCACCCATCGGAGCTATAGGGGCTGAAGCGGGAATATCCCATGATGTCCCACAACACATTCCGCATATTTGCAACTGAAATTTTCCGAGAAAAAAAAATATGTTGTGTTACATACGAAAGCCAGTCGTACATTGGGCCCTGAAGTCTGAGCTGTGGCGCCTCGCTTGGGTCTTGTCTGGCGCCTCTGGCTCGAGTTTGCTATCGATTTACTATTTATCCAGTAAGCATCTTTGGTCGAAGTCGGCCTAGGAGGAAGTTCTGGCTGTGTGGTGCGTTTTCTATGTGGGTGGGCAGGCAGTTTTCTGAGACAGCGGAGCTGCACGGTTAGAACCGAGTTGTTTTGTGACATTGGATTCCTACGTGAGAGCTGAGTTGGGCTGATTGAGCCCAGTTGGTCTGCGGAAGCCGCATCCGTCCGACACAGGAAATTGGCTGTTGGACGAGTGGTGTGTGGGGCGTGTCGGTCGGTTGGTGGGGTCTGCCTTCGTCGCGTCCGCCAGCTAGTGCGGGCCTCCGGCTGTGGAAAGGGGCAACTCCGTGGCCGTCCGACCGTCGGTTAGTGACACCGCAATTCATCGGGTCGTATGGACTGCCGCTTCACATTGCTCGCTGCCTGGTTCGTCTGCTTCACTCTGGACCGATCTATCGGATACGCCACCCGACTGTTTCTTTAAAAATTACTATCTCAAGGCACCTCTTACATCCATGCAGCATCGACACCTTACACAAGATGAGTATGAAATGTTACTTCGTTTCGCTACAGTAGTCTGAAAAAAA
The DNA here is from genome assembly GCF_021461385.2 of Schistocerca piceifrons. Lineage (NCBI taxonomy): Eukaryota > Metazoa > Arthropoda > Insecta > Orthoptera > Acrididae > Schistocerca > Schistocerca piceifrons. The sequence continues at coordinate 406,751,722 of NC_060144.1, read as the reverse complement.
TTTGTAGTTATGTTCTGCAAACTATGGCCTGAAGATTTACATTCAAATTTCACCTGAACTTTTACGTAGCAGGCTCTATTCTTATTATTATTAAAAACATGTTATATTTCTTTTAAAATGTGGCCTTAAGATTTAAATTGCAGTATTCATTTCTCTGACTTTAATTTTAACTTATCAGTAAATTTCCCCCCCCCCCCCCCCTACAACCATGGACCTTGCCGTTGGTGGGGAGGCTTGCGTGCCTCAGCGATACAGATAGCCGTACCGTAGGTGCAACCACAACGGAGGGGTATCTGTTGAGAGGCCAGACAAACGTGTGGTTCCTGAAGAGGGGCAGCAGCCTTTTCAGAAGTTGCAGCGGCAACTGTATGGATGATTGACTGATCTGGCCTTGTAACACTAACCAAAACGGCCTTGCTGTGCTGGTACTGCGAACGGCTGAAAGCAAGGGGAAACTACAGCCGTAATTTTTCCCGAGGGCATGCAGCTTTATTGTATGGTTAAATTATGATGGCGTCCTCTTGGATAAAATATTCCGGAGGTAAAATAGTCCCCCATTCGGATCTCCGGGCGGGGACTACTCAGGAGGACGTCATTATCAGGAGAAAGAAAACTGGCGTTCTACGGATCGGAGCGTGGAATATCAGATCCCTTAATCGAGCAGGTAGGTTAGAAAATTTAAAAAGGGAAATGGATCGGTTAAAGTTAGATATAGTGGGAATTAGTGAAGTTCGGTGGCAGGAGGAACAAGACCTTTGCTCAGGCGAATACAGGGTTATAAATACAAAATCAAATAGGGGTAATGCAGGAGTCGGTTTAATAATGAATAAAAAAATAGGAGTGCGGGTAAGCTACTACAAACAGCATAGTGAACGCATTATTGTGGCCAAGATAGACACGAAGCCCAAGCCTACTACAGTAGTACAAGTTTATATGCCAACTAGCTCTGCAGATGAAGAAATTGAAGAAATGTATGATGAAATAAACGAAATTATTCAGATAGTGAAGGGAGACGAAAATTTAATAGTCATGGGTGACTGGATTTCGAGAGTAGGAAAAGGGAGAGAAGGAAATGTAGTAGGTGAATATGGATTGGGGCTAAGAAATGAAAGAGGAAACCGCCTGGTAGAATTTTGCACAGAGCACTACTTAATCATAGCTAACACTTGGTTCAAGAATCACAAAAGAAGGTTGTATACATGGAAGAAGCCTGGAGATACTGACAGGTTTCAGATAGATTATATAATGGTAAGACAGAGATTTAGGAACCAGGTTTTAAACTGTAAGACATTTCCAAGGGCAGATATGGACTCTGACCATAATCTATTGGTTATGAAGTGTAGATTAAAACTGAAGAAACTGCAAAAAGGTGGGAATTTAAAAAGATGGGACCTCGATAAACTGACTAAACCAGAGGATGTACAGAGTTTCAGGGAGAGCATAAGGGAACAATTGACAGGAATGGGGGGAAAAATACAGTAGAAGAAGAATGGGTAGCTTTGAAGGATGAGGTAGTGAAGGCAGCAGAGGGTCTAGTATGTAAAAAGACGAGGGCTAGTAGAAATCCTTGGGTACCAGAAGAAATATTGAATTTAATTGATGAAAGGAGAAAATATAAAAGGAAGTGCAAAATGGCTAAGCATGGATGGCTAGAGGACAAATGTAAGGATGTAGAGGCTTATCTCACAAGGGGTAAGATAGATACTCCCTACAGGAAAATTAAAGAGACCTTTAGAGAAAAGAGAACCACTTGCATGAACATCAAGAGCTCAGATGGAAACCCAGTTCTAAGCAAGGAAGGGAAAACAGAAAGGTGGAAGGAGTATGTAGAGGGTCTATACAAGGGCGATGTACTTGAGGACAACATTATGGAAATGGAAGAGGATGTAGATGAAGATGAAATGGAAGATACGATACTGCATGAAGAGTTTGACAGAGCACTGAAAGACCTGAGTCGAAACAAGGCCCCGGGAGTAGACAACATTCCATTGGAACTACTGATGGCCTTGGCAGATCCAGTCCTGACAAAACTCTACCATCTGGTGAGCAAGATGTATGAGACAGGCGAAATACACTCAGACTTCTAGAAGAATATAATAATTCCAATCCCAAAGAAAGTAGGTGTAGACAGATGTGAAAATTACCGAACAATCAGTTTAATAAGTAACGGATGCAAAATACTAACGCGAATTCTTTACAGACGAATGGAAAAACTGGTAGAAACCGACCTCGGGGAAGATCAGTTTGGATTCCGTAGAAATATTGGAACACGTGAGAGAATACTGACCCTACGACTTACCTTAGAAGCTCGATTAAGGAAAGGCAACCTAAGTTTCTAGCATTTGTAGACTTAGAGAAAGCTTTTGACAATGTTGATTGGAATACTCTCTTTCAAATTATGAAGGTGGCAGGGGTAAAATACTGGGAGCGAAAGGCTATTTACAATTTGTACAGAAACCAGATGGCAGTTATAAGAGTCGAGGGGCATGAAAGGCAAGCAGTGATGGGAAGGGAGTGAGACAGGGTTGTAGCCTCTCCCAGATGTTATTCAATCTGTATATTGAGCAAGCAGTAAAGGAAACAAAAGAAAAGTTCGGAGTAGGTATTAAAATCCATGGAGAAGAAATAAAAACTTTGAGGTTCGCCGATGACATTGTAATTCTGTCAGAGACAGCAAAGGACTTGGAAGAGCAGTTGAACGGAATGGACAGTGTATTCAAAGGAGGATATAGATGAACATCAACAAAAGCAAAACGAGGATAATGGAATGTAGTCGAATTAATTCTGGTGATGCTGAGGGAATTAGATTAGGAAATGAGACACTTAAAGTAGTAAAGGAGTTTTGCTATTTGGGGAGCAAAATAACTGATGATGGTCGAAGTAGAGAGGATATAAAATGTAGACTGGCAATGGCAACGAAAGCGTTTCTGAAGAAGAGAAATTTGTTAACATCGAGTATAGATTTAAGTGTCAGGAAGTCGTTTCTGAAAGTATTTGTGTGGAAGTGAAACATGGACAATAAATAGTTTGGACAAGAAGAGAATAGAGGCTTTCGAAATGTGGTGCTACAGAAGAATGTTGAAGATTAGGTGGGTAGATCATGTAACTAATGAGGAGGTATTGGGGGAGAAGAGAAGTTTGTGGCACAACTTGACTAGAAGAAGGGATCGGTTGGTAGGACATGTTCTGAGGCATCAAGGGATCACCAATTTAGTATTGGAGGGCAGCGTGGAGGGTAAAAATCGTAGAGGGAGACCAAGAGATGAATACACTAAGCAGATTCAGAAGGATGTAGGTTGCAGTAGGTACGGGGAGATGAAAAAGCTTGCACAGGATAGAGTAGCATGGAGAGTTGCATCAAACCAGTCTCAGGACTGAAGACCACAACAACAGCAACAGTAAATTGTTATTTGCATGAAATAATAACCGGTTGATTTGTGACGGCGGTGTTCCTAACCTAACCTAACCTTTGTGGCCGAGCGGTTCTAGGTGCTTTAGTCCGGAACCGCGCTGCTGCTACGGTCGCAGGTTCGAATCCTGCCTCGGGCATGGATGTGTGTGATGTCCTTAGGTGAGTTAGGTTTAAGTAGTTCTAAGTCTAGGGGACTGATGACCACAGACGTTAAGTCCCATAGTGCTTAGAGCCACTTGAAACATTTGTGTTCCACGCAGCACCTTACGTTGTGACATGGAAGTACTTCGCATATGATAAATTCCCCGATATCTTGTTTGTCACAAATGTCAGTAGGGAAGATCTACCTTACCCTCATTATACCTTCGTGGTACATAAAAGGTGTTTCAAAAAGATACATCCAAATGCACAAGACAATACCTCATGCAAGAAAGTAGATAGAAGCCTAGGGTGAATTTTTTCTTACCTGTCGCAAGTTTTCCTTGCCTCCAGTTGCAAGTCGGTCATTCATGTGATTGCTGGCAGGGGTCTCCATGTTGTAACTACTCGCTTGCCAGCTCGTACATTACTCAATGTGCATCGAGCCGAGGTGGCTAGAACACAGCAAAAAAGGTGTATTGCGTTCTCCGGTTCAACATGCGCAGCTACAACTAGTCAGCAAGATATTCGTCGAGAGTACGGAATCAGCGATGAATCAGCCATAAGGGCATATGGATCTCACTACATTGCACCATTTGACTTCAAAGTTGTCTGATCTCGTGGTACGTTCTTCTACTTTTAGGGTTCTCTACCACAATCGCTAAAAACGGAACACTTACAGGGTAGCCTTGTGCTCCATCTGTCTATCTATGCTACTGCTAATAGGCCATTTTCTCAGGAAACTGCAATATTCTGTGGCTGTGTAAAAAATTGAAGCACCTAATTCAATGCAGTCCATAGATACAGCCAATTATGTCATATTTTGGTACTCGCGCACTCTCTGTACTGTTTGTCCTGGGTGGACTTGGGTTTAAAAAAAAATGTAAACTAAATATTACGATAAATTTTATAAATAATCGACAAGTACGCCAAAGAAGAAGAGATAGAACTACAATGGACATGTTATTCCATGGAATCTTGCGCTTATATGCGTGAACTATCTTTCTTTTGTTTTTCACTTATCTGCTTGAATTCGGATCTAAGAGGACGTTCTTGAGTAAAGCTCTCCTTGCTGTACCAGCTGATAATGTAAGTTGTACTTAAAACCCGAAAAATATAATGATTATTTTGTCAAACGAATTTGTGTATGTGGTCAATCAATTGGTAGTCTGATACCTGGATTGTCTTAAGGGCCTTAACATAGAATTTTCATTGTTAGGCGCCATCTTAGAAAAATTTTTAACATTTTTCTTTTAGCTCATCTACGAGACGTGCTGTCGGTTAGGACAATTAACCTAATTTCAGATCCTACGAGACCGGAGACAGCTACTAATAATTTAACAACTTTACTTACAGATATTCTTTATATAACGAGATAACATCTCAGGCAGAAAAGGTCTGGCCACAGGATTCCAGTTCCATTATCGGATTTCATTTGTAGATGCCACTCTTGTTATCTTATATTGGGGAATCGAGACGAAACCACGATGTTAAGTTACGTATTGCAGTAGTGTACATCGAACAGACTTGGCAAATATTCTCTGATGCAATAAGCACACGACTTTTCACGAGACTGGAATAGTATCTGTAGTGTTGGGTAAATAAGAAAAGGACAATTAATTATCGACGATTACGTAACTACCCCGAGAACTGAGCTAGTTTACTGAGTGCTTATACAAGTCGGCCTAAATTAAACAACATATTACACTGTTAATAACATTCCTACATTAGTTATTTCTCTCTTATGCTGAGCCATTGCATTAATGTGTGTTTCTTTTTTATATAAGTCACGGCTCATATTCATTCTATTACATTACACTGATAGCAAAGAAAAAGAGTGACAAATAATTTTTGTTTTATTACATTACATCTCTCATCAAAACCTATGAGGTACTTCTCGTTGACCTGGAATCGCGACATTTGGCAAGAAGTAACGTTTCACAGTACAACGATAAGAAAAAAACAAAAACTGTATATTTGTAATTCTACTACACGATTTTTTTTTTCTTTTATGTCATTTCTTGACAGACTCGTCTGTTTGTCCGTCTGTTAAGACATTTTTTTCTGAAGAACGGGCCGACGTATCAAGTTGAAATTTATATCCCGTACTAAGGTCTAAGATCTCTCGGTAGTGTAATAAATTTGACAGGAAGCGAGGTTTCACAGTACAACTAAAGGAAAATCCGAAAACTGTACATTTGTAATTACATCGCACAAAAATAAATCTGCCATTCTTTTCCGACTGGCTGTCTGTCCGACCGTCACTTAAGACCCCTTTTCCTCAGGAGCGGGTAGCCATATCACGTTGAAATTTATGTCACGTACTGTGGCCTATTGTCCCTAGGCGGTATACGAAATTTAAACTTCTAACTCAATACTAACAGAAGATACGGCAGTTTATCTCACGTATTTTGATATTTGCAAATTCACTCATCAAAATGTATAGTGTCCTTGCAGTTGACCTACAATCATGAAATTTAGCCACAAGGAAGGTTTCACAGTACAAGTAAGTGAAAAATGAGAACACTGTTAATTTGAAATTATATCAAACAAAAACATTTCTTTTGCTGTTTGTTATCCGACTTGAAACTTATAAGGAGCGTTGAGAACGTTTGCCATCGAATGCCGTACAGTCTAGAATCGGCATGCCAATCAGCAAAATCGCCGTGAACATCGAGGGAATGATTCCACCGACGCACGAGGTTAAAGTGTAAGTAGGCTGTTTAGGTTTTTATGTTGGTAACGCCACGTAGTGCTCTATATGAAAATCACTGACTGTGCTGTGTGCAGTCTGTGACTGGTTTGCATTGTTGGAATATTTGCTATTGTAGTGTTGGACAGTTGGATGTGAACAGCGCGTAGCGTTGCGCAGCTGGAGGTTAGCCGCCAGCAGTGGTGGATGTGGGGAGAGAGATGGCAGAGTTTTGAGAGCGGACGATCTGGACGTGTGTCCATCAGAAAGAGTAAATTTATAGTACTGGATATCATGAACTGATACATATATGATGACTTTTGAACATAATTAAGGTAAATACATTGTTTGTTCTCTATCAAAATCTTTCAGTTGCTAACTATGCCTATCAGTAGTTAGTGCCTTCAGTAGTTAGAATCGTTTATTTAGCTGGCGGTATTGGCGCTCGCTGTATTGCAGTAGTTCGAGTAACGAAGATTTTTGTGAGGTAAGTGATTCATGAAAGGTATAGGTTTTTGTTAGTCAGGGCCATTCTTTTGTAGGAATTATTGAAAGTCAGATTACGTTGCGCTAAATATATTGTGTGTCAGTTTAGTGTTGATCGGAATGTCTGAGTACATTCAGTTCTGCTTAGTAGTTTGAAAATCAAATAACGTAAGAGGTTTACCAGCACAGTCATTTAAAAATTTTCCAAAGGGGACGTTTCAAAAGGTATCTGACTAGTCAAACACCGTGTCCTGCTGCGCGAAGAAGTCCTAACTGCCTGCTGCACATCCTCGTCCGACAGAAATCGTCGACCTTCAAGGCCTTTTTTATGGAACCAAAGGTGTGATAATTACGTGGAGGGAGATAAAGACTGTAAGGCAGATGCTCAAGTGCCACCCACTAGAGTTGACGTAAACACTCCGCTATGACATTTGCGATACGGGGACGTGCGTTATCATGAAGCAGCAGCACCCCCTATCGCAGTTTTTCCGGACGTTTCGCCTTAATTGCATATTCTTCATTCTGCGACGGATGTCTGCCGATGTTTGTCCTTCGGTAACCAAGAAAAGAATAACATGTTGGTCCTGTTTGGACGCATTTGATAAATACTTCGCCGTAGCTCACTTTTCCGCATCTACCACATACACGTCGGAAAGACGTTGCAAATCCCTTGTTTAACTATCGGTGCTTGTATACCCGCATCGGAGTCGCGCTACGTTGCATATATGCTGAAGCGAAGCCCTCAAACGTAAACTTTTTGATGTCGCACTTTAAAATTAAAACATTCTCGAAAGACTTGGAATTCCCGAGACTGATATCTTGTCAGTATCAATGTTGATAACAGGCAAAAATCAGCGAGATTATTGATTCGCAACATGGATGAACTGCCTATAGACACAGTTAAGTTTGTTAGAAGCCCTCACAGCTGTAGACCTACTCGCACCCGATCAATTTTTTTGTGAAATACTCCGTTATGAGCGATTCATTCCAACAACTTCGGCTTAACTGCTTCGCAACATAACAACAGCTGTGAATGCAGCCACTAAAGACATAATCGTGAAAGTATGGATTGCGTATGAGCGTCGTCTGGATGCTTATCACGCGTCCAATGTAAGGTATATTGAACATCTGTGAAGTGAAATGAAAACTTTAATTCTGAATGTGATTGTTAAAAGTACCACAAAGTTGTTTGTGCTTGATCCTAAGATAGTGATGGGGAAAAAGCACAACACCAAGAAGGAGTTGGGAGATATAAAGGAAAATCGTTAGGCGTGTTCCTATCTCCGAAATGTAATGTCTATTCAAATTTCTCGCCAGTCGCTATGAGGATGTAAATCAGGTTTGCTTTAAATGCACGCTTTGATGATCGTTAGCCTTAGTTACCTTTGAGACTGAACGTGGTAAGCTGATGTTAGTCTACAGGTAGAATGCCTTTAAGGCAATAAAGACCCATTATCAACACCTCACTGAGTTTGAACGAAGTCGTGTAATAGGCCTATGAGAAGCTGGATGTTCCTTCTACGATATTGCAGAAAGACTTGGCAGGAATGTAGCCACTGTACATGAATTTTGGCAGCGATGGTCATGACTGCGTGGGACTACTGAGAGGAAAAATCATCATGTTCGGTGTAAGACTCTGGCGTATCGTACTGCATCTGCAGCAGCAGTTGGCATCACAGTGACACAACGAACTGTTACAGATCGTTTACTTCCAGGACAGCTCCGAGCAAAACGCCCTGTAGTGTGCATTCCACTGACTCCAAACGACCGCTGTTTGCGTCTTCAGTGGTGTCAACCGAAAGCTCATTGAACGGCGGAGTGAAGGTCTGTTGTATTTTCTGATGAAAGCCGTTTCTGACTCGGTGCCACTGACAGCCGCGTATTGATTAAAAGGATGCCACATTAGCGCCTGCAACCAACCTGCCTACGGACTAGACACAGTGGACCAACACCTACAGTTATGATATGCGTTGCGATTTCGTATGACAGCAGGAGCACTCTCGTGGTTATCCCACACACCTGACTACAAAATTTTAAGTCGGTCTGGTGATTCGACTTGTGTTGTATTCGGTGACAAATTTGAACTTCAGCCTTGTGCTTCGACCTCTTGTGCTGCCATTCTTGAACAGCACTCCATGGGGTGTTTTCCAAGAGGATAACGCTCGCCCACATACAGCTGTCATAGTCCTACATGATCTACAAATCGTTGACTTGTTGCCTTGGTCTGCTGAATCACCACATCTGTCTACAATCGAGCACATATGGGAGATCATCGGACGACATCTCCAGTGTCACCCAGAACCAGCATTAACAGTCTCTGTGTTGATCGACCAAGTGCAGTAAGCATGGAACCGCATCCCAGAAACTGACATCCGGCACTTGTACGACACAATGCATGCATGAATTCAACATTCTGACGGTTACATCAATTATTAATGTACCATCATTTCTGCCCACCCAGTTAGCCGTGCAGTCTAACGCACGACTTTCCGGATTGGGAAGGAGTGCCTTGTCCCTGGCTTGGATCCGCCCGGCGGACTTGTGTCGAGGTCCGATGAGCCGGCCAGTCTGTGGATGGTTTTTAGGTGGTTTTCCATCTGCCTCGGCGAATGCATGCTGGTTCCCCTTTTTCCGCCTCAGCTACACTATGTCGGTGAGTGCTGCGGAAACAAGTTCTCCACTTACACGTACACCACCATTACTCTATCACACAAACATAGGGGTTACAGTCGTCTGGTGTGAGACGTTCCCTGCGGGGGTCCACCGGGGGCCAAACCGCACAATAACCCTGAAAGAGTGGTTCGGTGTGGAGCGGCAGAGGGATAAAGTGGACTACGGTAGTCGTCATAGCGGTTGTGGACCACTGCAGCTGCGGCCGGGACGGAACCTCTCCGTCGTTTCTAGGCCTCCTGTTAACATACAATACAATACAATACCATCATTTCACATTTTCAGCGGCTTTTCTCACGCTTACATTAATCTATGAACTTGTTACCTAAACAAATGTATTCTCGTTATTTCTTTACTCTACATTAATTATTTGTTGGTGTTAGGATTTTTTCCGTCAGTGTAGAGAAATGGTCAGCTTTGATTCTTGCACCTGTAACTAAGTTCTAGCGTACCGTATCATAAGGGGCTGTGCTAAGTTTTAGCGTTCCGTATCAGAAGGGGCTGAGGGAAACTTGTGGGGTCGGGCCCACTCGTCTCTTATCGGGTGCTTAGGAAGCTATTTTCTCGGATAGCTGCACAACGTACAAGCAAATCATATTAATGGAGTTTATTACAGTAATTGCACTGACAGTACTTAAGTTCGTATTTACAACGAGTTGTCGCAAGAAACTGGCGGCATGCAAATAATCAGTGTCTTTCGCTATATACAATATACATGCAAGCTAATCACACAACTTCATAAGTCACTGCTATCGTTAATACACTCCTGGAAATTGAAATAAGAACACCGTGAATTCATTGTCCCAGGAAGGTGAAACTTTATTGACACATTCCTGGGGTCAGATACATCACATGATCACACTGACAGAACCACAGGCACATAGACACAGGCAACAGAGCATGCACAATGTCGGCACTAGTACAGTGTATATCCACCTTTCGCAGCAATGCAGGCTGCTATTCTCCCATGGAGACGATCGTAGAGATGCTGGATGTAGTCCTGTGGAACGGCTTGCCATGCCATTTCCACCTGGCGCCTCAGTTGGACCAGCGTTCGTGCTGGACGTGCAGACCGCGTGAGACGACGCTTCATCCAGTCCCAAACATGCTCAATGGGGGACAGATCCGGAGATCTTGCTGGCCAGGGTAGTTGACTTACACCTTCTAGAGCACGTTGGGTGGCACGGGATACATGCGGACGTGCATTGTCCTGTTGGAACAGCAAGTTCCCTTGCCGGTCTAGGAATGGTAGAACGATGGGTTCGATGACGGTTTGGATGTACCGTGCACTATTCAGTGTCCCCTCGACGATCACCAGTGGTGTACGGCAGGTGTAGGAGATCGCTCCCCACACCATGATGCCGGGTGATGGCCCTGTGTGCCTCGGTCGTATGCAGTCCTGATTGTGGCGCTCACCTGCACGGCGCCAAACACGCATACGACCATCATTGGCACCAAGGCTGAAGCGACTCTCATCGCTGAAGACGACACGACTCCATTCGTCCCTCCATTCACGCCTGTCGCGACACCACTGGAGGCGGGCTGCACGATGTTGGGGCGTGAGCGGAAGACGGCCTAACGGTGTGCGGGACCGCAGCCCAGCTTCATGGAGACGGTTGCGAATGGTCCTCGCCGACACCCCAGGAGCAACAGTGTCCCTAATTTGCTGGGAAGTGGCGGTGCGGTCCCCTACGGCACTGCGTAGGATCCTACGGTCTTGGCGTGCATCCGTGCGTCGCCGCGGTCCGGTCGCAGGTCGACGGGCACGTGCACCTTCCGCCGACCACTGGCGACAACATCGAATGTACTGTGGAGACCTCACGCCCCACGTGTTGAGCAATTCGGCGGTACGTCCACTCGGCCTCCCGCATGCCCACTATACGCCCTCGCTCAAAGTCCGTCAACTGCACATACGTTTCACGTCCACGCTGTCGCGGCATGCTACCAGTGTTAAAGACTGCGATGGAGCTCCGTATGCCACGGCAAACTGGCTGACACTGACGGCGGCGGTGCACAAATGCTGCGCAGCTAGCGCCATTCGACGGCCAACACCGCGGTTCCTGGTGTGTCCGCTGTGCCGTGCGTGTGATCATTGCTTGCACAGCCCTCTCGCAGTGTCCGGAGCAAGTATGGTGGGTCTGACACACCGGTGTCAATGTGTTCTTTTTTCCATTTCCAGGAGTGTATCACAGCTGTTCTTCTAGTGCGCGTCTTCTACTGTCCGGCCGCGGCTAGGCGGCGCGTCAATTTCATTCTCTTCGTGTAGATGCCGCTCCTATCGTGGTGATGTCTTAGTCAGTGTGCTACTGGCTGACGTCGTCTCACAGCCCTCTCTGCTGCATCGTTCTTGATCGTCGTGCCGGCGCTTGCCGTTCTACCGGAACATCCCTCCCCTTACCCCCCCCCTCCCGAAAGCGATTGACCGTCGTCTAGTAGGGAGCGCGACAACGGCGGGGGAGACAGGAGTGTGGGCGCACTGCTGGACCAAAAGCTGTGGCTGCAAGAGACACCAAGTTTCCAGTCGTACTCAGCCATCCGGCCTTTGCTCTGCTGGAAACGTCCCCCGGAAAACGACCAGAAGGGTACACGTCCACCTCCTGATGCCACGAACCACATGAAGAAGGCGGCAACTGCTGCGGTGTGGACGGGCCCGGCTCCATCGGTAGGACGAGAGGAGGTGAAGGCTCCGTTTCCATGGGGTCGTCCCGCGGTGTCGTGAAGACACCCTCTGGCGGCTGCTGTGGCCGCGCCGTCCTCGGGATCCGTGAATCTGGGGAAGAGACACTGAAATATCATCGTGCAAATGACAGAAGCGAAGTTGATTCTGTCGGCGCTGCAAGCCATCTGGACCCGAAATACGATACATGCAAGCGCCATATCGACGGACGATCATGCCTCGTGCCCACCGTGTGCTGCCGCTACAAACCATGTAAAACACAATATCATGCGGTCTTTCTTCGGCGCCGGATGCTGAGGAGGGTAGAGCAGGAGGAGCCGTGTCCGATGGCGGTGGCCGTGAAGCAATTCCAACGGCGATGGTCCATCTCGTGGGTGCGAACGATAGAAACAGTTGCAATGCGTGATCTCTGGTGCGCGCGGAGAGAAGCTTGGCCACCTGCTGCTTGAAAATTCTGACAAAACGTTCCGCTTCACCGTTTGACTGTGGATGAAACCTGCACTAGTTAGATACTGTATACCATTGTGTTCACAGAATGTTCCAAATTCATATGACGTGAACTGAGGTCCGATGTCTGACACTATTACTTCAGGTAAGCCTTCGAGGCAAAAATAGAGGACAAGACCTGAATTGTGCTACGTGACGTTGTCGAGTTCATTGGCACAGTAAAAGGAAACTTGCTATAAGAGTCAACCGCAATCAACCAACGAGTGTACCAAAAGGGCCCCGCAAAGTCGATGTGCACACGTCTCCGTGGCTATTGTGACTTAAGACAAGCAGAGGATTTTTGTGGTGGAGCGGACTGATTTTCCGCACACGCTTGACACTGTGACGTCATCTGTTTTATTTAGGTATCCGTAGCCTGCCAAGTACAGTGTCGACGCTCTGACTGTTTCGTACAAACAATCCCCCATTGTCCTCGGTGAAGTAACTGCAACACTTCCTTTTGCAAAGCTTTAGGGGTCCACACATGTGACTGTCCACTGTCATTGTGAACAAGAATTACACCTTTCTGTACAGCGAGGCTATGCCGACGGGCAAAGTATCGGCGCACTACAGAGTTCTTTATGCTGTTCAATGAGTGAGGTCAAGATGTGCGAATGTATGTTAGCAAAATGTTCAAATCTGAATCAGCTTCTGTGGTCTGTGCAATTTTCCTACAGTTAAGTGGAAAAGATTGAAGTAATTCGAAATTGTAATCATCGATTTGACAACAAGATGCAGCAGAAGCGTCAGTGTCTGTATCAGGGCCAATCGGAAGACTTGAAAGTGCGTCCGCATCACCAAGTTGAGCTGTCGGACGGTACACGATCTCGTACTGGTGTTGAGACAACAACAAAGCTCATTTTTGGGCGGTACAGGAAACGGTTTCGTCGGATGAAACAAGGACTGCAAAGACTTGTGGTCCGTTACTAAGCAGAATTTTCTGCCGTACAAATATCGGTGGAATTTGGTGCCACCATACACAATAGCCAAACCCCCTTTCTCAATTCTTGAATAGTTAGACTGAGCTTCGGACAACACTTTTGATGCGAAAGCAATAGCCCTGTCTTTACCACCAATTGTGTGCGAAAGCACTGCACCGATTCCGTAAGAGGAAGCCTCAAATTGCAATACAACTGGTTTGTCAGGATCAAAATGAACTAAGTATCCATCACTGAGCAATGCACCTTTAAGTTTTTAAAAAGCTGCCTGGCACTCATCTGCCCAAACAAAGGGGATATTCTTGCGACGCAAGCGATACAGAGGAGCCGCGATTTGTGCAGCATTCTGTATGAACGTACCCCCTGACTCAGAGTTGAAATATTGAAAGTTTTGGCTGGTTTCGTTTTCTAGGGGCCGCGATACGTAGTTGCCGTATTACAAGACAAATACTGCTGAGTCTACAGTATACAACAATATGAATCAAATGGTTGAAGGTTCCCATCGCTCGGCAATTGCGAATTTTGAATGTGACATAGAAATTTATAAATGAAAGATTGCAATTAAAACCTGCAGACAATATTTTTAACGACTTTAAATGACAATTGCGATAGCAGAAGTACCTTTAAAAATGCCGTTTATTACTTCAAAGCACTTACTGGTATCGACTGCCCAGAAATTAAATAAAATGTAAGCTACTTGAAAATTTCAAGGACTTCAAAGACTGAAACATAATAACTTTGCGTGCTCCGGTCCAACTAATAATAATAATAATAATGATATATCGATCCATTAAAAACAAGCAATTGTTTTGATGTCTCCTTTGATACAAGAATTAAGAGAATGAAACACGCAGCAAAATCACTTGGCCCTCTCCGTACTATCAACCATATTTCGATATCATGAAATGTTCAGTAAATAAAAGTGGTGTTATGTCTTACGCGACTCATCGTTTATACGGGGTGTTACAAAAAGGTACGGCCAAACTTTCAGGAAACATTCCTCACCAAAAGAAAGAAAATATGTTATGTGGACATGTGTCCGGAAACGCTTACTTTCCATGTTAGAGCTCATTTTATTACTTCTCTTCAAATCACATTAATCACGGAATGGAAACACACAGCAACAGAACGTACCAGCGTGACTTCAAACACTTTGTTACAGGAAATGTTCAAAATGTCCTCCGTTAGCGAGGATACATGCATCCACCCACCGCCGCATGGAATCCCTGATGCGCTGATGCAGCCCTGGAGAATGGCGTATTGTATCACAGCTGTCCACAATGCGAGCACGAAGAGTCTCTACATTTGGTACTGGGGTTGCGTAGACAAGAGCTTTCAAATGCCCCCATAAATGAAAGTCAAGAGGGTTGAGGTCAGGAGAGCGTGGAGGCCATGGAATTGGTCCGCCTCTACCAATCCATCGGTCACCGAATCTGTTGTTGAGAAGCGTACGAACACTTCGACTGAAATGTGCAGGAGCTCCATCGTGCATGAACCACCGGTTGTGTCGTAAATGTAATGGCAAATGTTCTAGCAGCACAGGTAGAGTATCTCGTATGAAATCATGACAACGTGCTCCACTGAGCGTAGGTGGAAGAACGTGGGGCCCAATCAAGACATCACCAACAATGCCTGCCCAAACGTTCACAGAAAATCTGTGTTGATGACGTGATTGCACAACTGCGTGCGGATTCTAGTCAGCCCACACATGTTGATTGTGAAAATTTACAATTTGATCACGTTGGAATGAAGCCTCATCCGTAAAAACATTTGCACTGAAATGAGGATTGACACATTGTTGGATGAACCATTCGCAGAAGTGTACCCGTGGAGGCCAATCAGCTGCTGATAGTGCCTGCACACGCTGTACATGGTACGGAAACAACTGGTTCTCCCGTAGCACTCTCCATACAGTGACGTGGTCAACGTTACGTTGTACAGCAGCAACTTCTCTTACGCTGACATTAGGGTTATCGTCAACTGCACGAAGAATTGCCTCGTCCATTGCAGGTGTCCTCGTCGTTCTAGGTCTTCCCCAGTCGCGAGTCATAGGCTGGAATGTTCCGTGCTCCCTAAGACGCCGATCAATTGCTTCGAACGTCTTCCTGTCGGGACACCTTCGTTCTGGAAATCTGTCTCGATACAAACGTACCGCGCCACGGCTATTGCCCCGTGCTAATCCATACATCAAATGGGCATCTGCCAACTCCGCACTTGTAAACATTGCACTGACTGCAAAACCACGTTCGTGATGAACACTAACCTATTGATGCTACGTACTGATGTGCTTGGTGCTAGTACTGTAGAGCAATGAGTCGCATGTCAACACAAGCACCGAAGTCAGCATTACCTTCCTTCAATTGGGCCAACTGGCGGTGAATCGAGGAAGTGCAGTACATACTGACGAAACTAAAATGAGCTCTAACATGGAAATTAAGCGTTTCCGGACACATGTCCACATAACATCTTTTCTTTATTTGTGCGGGAGGAATGTTTCCTGAAAGTTTGGCCGTACCTTTTTGTAGCATCCTGTATAGTTACTTAGCTAGTTAATTAGCTGCGTGCTCTATGAATCATTTGTATGATTAATCGTAAAGATGTGGAACAATTCATTTTACATTCACATTGCGCATTCTTTTCGAAATATGGGTCATGTGCTGACCATTTACAAGTTTTTTTGGCATATACTGATGTGAGTTAGCTACACCTATCCACTACCATTTACACATTGTAATAATGCAAATTCTTCTCCTTAAGAATGGCACCTGTAACGGAGGTGCGTTCCAGGCAGAGAGCTGCCATTGAGTTTCTTTTGGTGGAAAACCAGAGCTTCGCAGATATTCATAAGTGCTCGCAGAATATCTACGAAGTCCTGACAGTGAACAAAAGCACGGTGAGTCGTTGGGCGAGACGTCTGTCATCATCGCAACAAGGTGGCGCAAACCTATCCGATCTCCCGCGAGCCGGCCGGCCGCACAATCTGTGGCTCCTACAAGGTTAGAATATGCTGACACTCTCATTCGAGGTGATTGAGGGATCACAATCAAACACCTCACTGCTCAACTGGATGTCTATCTTGGTATCTTTCACCAGTTGATTACTCAAAGTTGTGCCCACTGGGTTCCTCGCTACCTAACAGGAGACCATGAAAAGCATCTGTTTGGGCCAATGAAGAGCGCACTCTGCGGGAAGCAGTACGTGGATGATGGAGAGATTATTGATGCAGCAAGACGTTGTCTCCAACGTCCGCCAGTAGAGTGGTACCGTGTAGGCATACAGGCCCTCCTAATAAGGTGGCGTAAAGCCGTCGCATTGAACGATTATGTTTAAAAATAGGGTTTTGTAGCCAAAAGAGTGGAAAATAATATAGGGTACTGGAATCCTGAATAAAGCCAACATGCTTTCAGAAAGACGTATTGTATTACTTACTGAACGCCCCTCGGATGTCATTGAGTGAGCGATCAGAAATTTTGGTGGCAGCATTGTGCATCCTTTTTTATCTAAGGCAACTTTAGTATGGAGTAATGAAACTAATTTTTTCTTCTGGTACTGCAGTTATGTACAGCATGGTTTCTTTTGAACTGCAGTGGATTACCTACAGCAAACTTCATGAGGGAATAAATATACTGTGCACCAGTAGTGAGAATGCCCAGTTTCTTAACAGATGACTACAAGATGGTCGTGGTTGAGCACCACATGTTATTCTTAAAGCATGTTTCTAAGGAATGAAGACTTTCTTTCATAATTCAATATGACGTTCTTGAATTGATACGGAAAATGTGTTATGTTATTGATTTGTCCCTCCCTAAGATTCTCAGTGATTCTAAGTGTAAACTAAGTTATTTTAGAAGTCACTGTCCTCCTTAAGTATATTATTTTCTACAATGAAATAAAACTCCACTGTTATAATCTACTGTGTCCTCAAGAACTAACTGAAATATTAAATAACAAAATAGAAACTCAAACCATTACATTGATGTTTATAAGTTCCAAATATGTCATTCCCCTCAATGAAATGTTTCAAAATGATCACTATTTTGAACCAATTCCTACTTATTTTTGTTATAACATGTGAGTATGTTACGGTCAAATGATTGAGCTTCCTCACTTTGTTTCCTCATAGCGCTGTAACCGAAGTGTGTGAGAAATTTTGCTGTTTTTTAATTTATAACGTGAATCACAATATTCCAAATTTCTTTCCTCGAATACATGCTGCCACTTAATGTGCTTTTGTAGTAATAATGCCCAAAATGTGTTTTTTCTGATTTAAATTATCATCAATAAGGACACCAAAATTTTTTTTAAAGTTACCCACCTTCGCCATGAATTACTCTTAACAGTGGTGTAGTGCCTCTAGATATGCAGAACTACATATATTGCATCTTTCTGAAACTGCGAGTGAGACCATTCGCAGAAAACCACTCAGTAATACTTATAATAACATTATTTGCTTTATTCTGTTGCAGTATGTATATTTGTATTGACTATAATACCAGTATCATCCGCAAGAAGAACTAATTCTTCTTGTTGTATGTTAGATGGAAGATCTTTTGTATTTATAAGAAACAGAAGTGGATCTAGGTTTGAGCCACTCGGGACGCCTTAAGTGATGTATGAGAAACAATAGTGGATCTAAGATTGAGTCGTGTGGAACCCCATAAGTGACATATGACAAACAATAGCTGGTCGAAGACGGAGCCTTTTGAAACTTCATAAGTGATTTCTCCCCAGTGAGAAGCGCATTTCCCCTACTTACAGTGGTTGAATTATTAATTACAACTTTCTGCATACTTAAAGATAGATACGACATAATCCATTGCTTGGCTATACCATCAGTTGCATAAAACCTCAGTTTATGTAGGTAAACAGCATGATTCACAGTCTTACATAGATCACAGAAAATACCAGCTGGTGCTATTCCGTTACTTAATGCTTGTAGAAATTGCTGAGACAACGTGTAATTAGCACCCTCACCAGAGCAACGCTTTTGAAATCCAAATTGTGATTTACTGAGGATATTATTGTTGTTCAGGGGAAATAGTGCATCACCTTCTCAAAAATTTAATAACACCATATTACAGCTTCTTTAGAAAAATGTCATGAATTAGTGATGCACTACACACACATTGACAGAAAAAAAATTGCAACGCCAAGAAGGAGTACGATATTGCACTGCCTGTGTTATTCCGAATCAAGATGCAATGTTCCTTCGGACATGCATGCAATGTTGACGACATATGGAAGTTTGAATGTGGACGTGAGTCGTTCACGGATAGCCAAATGGTAAGGCGACCGCTCGCAATAAACGAAAATTTCGGGTTCGAGACCAGGTCCGGCGCAAATTTTAATTGTTGTCATTCGATTATATAGCAGGTGGTTGTCCATATTCGCAACAACGAATACATTTCATGTAATCCAAGAAGTTGTGCAACATAAACGAAAGTTGGTAGGAGTGTTTCCACACCTGAACGATGATGTCTGCTCAAATTTCGTGCCAGTCGCACAAGAGTGGTCGCAGTAGCCTATGAGGATGCAAATCAGGTTTTACTTTAAATACACGCTATAACGGTCATGAGCTTTAGTTACCTTTGAAATCAGACGCGGTGGGTCGATGTTATCAATAATGCCGTTAAGACAACAAAGACACCATTATCAACCTTCAGTAACTTTAGACGACGTCGCGTAATAGGGCTACGAGAAGCTGGATGTGCCTTCTAAGATATTGCAGAAAGACTTGGAAGCACTGTAGTCACTGTATATGACTGTTGTGCTCACAGGAAGGTTCGGTCGCAAGAAGACTCGGTTCCGGACGACCATCATATGGAACTAAATTCAAGTTTCATCCACCATTATTATGAGCTCTAGGATTCATTTTCCTATTTACAGGTGGCACTGTTGTTGTTGTGGTCTTCAGTCCTGAGACTGGTTTGATGCAGCTCTCCATGCTACTCTATCCTGTGCAAGCTTCTTCATCTCCCATTACCTACTGCAACCTACATCCTTCTGAATCTGCTTAGTGTATTCATCTCTTGGTCTCCCTCTACGATTTTTACTCTCCACGCTGCCCTCCGATGCTAAATTTGTGATTCCTTGATGCCTCAGAACATGTCCTAACAATCGATCCCTTCTTCTAGTCAAGTTGTGCCACAAACTTATCTTCTCCCCCATCCTATTCAATACCTCCTCATTAGTTACATGACCTACCCACGTAATCTTCAACATTCTTCTGTAACACCACATTTCGAAAGCTTCTATTCTCTTCTTGTCTAAATTATTTATTGTCCATGTTTCACTTCCATACATGGCTACACTCCACACAAATACTTTCAGAACCGACTTCCTGACACTTAAATCTATACTCGATGTTAACAAATTTCTCTTCTTCAGAAACGCTTTCCTTGCCATTGCCAGTCTACATTTTTTATCCTCTCTACTTCGACCATCATCAGTTATTTTGCTCCCAAAATAGCAAAACTCCTTTACTACTTTAAGTGTCTCATTTCCTAATCTAATTCCCTCATCATCACCTGACTTAATTCGAGTACATTCCATTATCCACGTTTTGCTTTTGTTGATGTTCATCTTATATCCTCCTTTCAAGACACTGTCCATTCCGTTCAACTTCTCTTCCAAGTCCTTTGCTGTCTCTGACAGAATTACAATGTCATCGGCGAACCTCAAAGTTTTTATCTCTTCCCCCTGGATTTTAATACCTACTCCGAATTTTTCTTTTGTTTCCTTTACTGCTTGCTCAATATACAGATTGGATAATATCGGGGAGAGGCTATAACCCTGTCTCACTCCCTTCCCAACCACTGCTTCCCTTTCATGCCCCTCGACTCTTATAACTGCCGTCCGGTTTCTTTACAAATTGTAAAGTCGTAAGGTCAGTATTGCCTCCCGTGTTCTAACATTTCTACGGAATCCAAACCGATCTTCCCCGAGGTCAGCTGCTATCAGTTTTTCCATTCGTCTGTAAATAATTCGCGTTAGTATTTTGCAACTGTGACTTATTAAACTAATTCTTCGGTAATTTTCACATCTGTCAACACCTGCTTTCTTTGGGATTGGAATTATTATATTCTTCTTGAAGTCTGAGGGTATTTCGCCTGTCTCGTACATCTTACTCACCAGATGGTAGAGTTTTGTCCGGACTGGCTCTCCCAAGGCCGTCAGTAGTTCTAATGGAATGTTGTCTACTTGTTTCGACTCAGGTCTTTCAGTGCTCTGTCAAACTCTTCATGCAATATCATATCTCGCATTTCATCTTCAGCTACAGCCTCTTCCATTTACATAATATTGTCCTCAAGTACATTGCCCTTGTATGGACCCTCCTTTCTGCTTTCCCTTCTTTGCTTAGAACTGGGTATTCATACAAGTGGCTCTCTTTCCTCCAAAGGTCTCTTTAAACTTCCTGTAAGCAGTATCTATCTTGCCCCTAGTGAAATAAGCCTCTGCATCCCTACATTTGTCCTCTAGCCATCCCTGCTTAGCCATTTTGCACTTCCTGTCGATCTCATTTTTGAGACGTTTGTATTCCTTTTTGCCTGCTTCATTTACTGCATTTTTATATTTTCTCCTTTCATCAATTAAATTCAATATTTCTTCTGTTACCCAAGGATTTCTACTAGCCCTCGTCTTTTTACCTACTTGATCCTTTGCTGCCTTCACTACTTCATCCCTCAGAGCTACCCATTCTTCTTCTATTGTATTTCTTTCCCCCATTCCTGTCAATTGTTCACTTATGCTCTCCCTGAAACTCTGTACAACCTCTGGTTTAGTCAGTTTATCGAGGTCCCATCTCCTTAAATTCCCACCTTTTTGCAATTTCTTCAGTTGTAATCTACACTTCATAACCAATAGATTGTGGTCAGAGTCCACATCTGTCCCTGGAAATGTCTTACAATTTAAAACCTGGTTCCTAAATCTCTGTCTTAACATTATATAATGTATCTGATGCCTTTTAGTATCTCCATGATTCTTCCATGTATACAACCTTCTTTTATGATTCTTGAACCATGTGTTAGCTATGATTAAGTTATGTTCTGTGCAAAATTCTACCAGACGGCCTCCTCTTTCATTTCTTACCCCCAATCCATATTCATCTACTATGTTTCCTTCTCTCCCTTTCCCTACTCTTGAGTTCCAGTCACCCATGACTATTAAATTTTCATCTCGCTTCACTATCTGAATAATTTCTTTTATCACATCATACATTTCTTCAATTTCTTCGTCATCTGCAGAGCTAGTTGGCATATAAACTTGTACTGCTGTAGTAGGCGGGGTCTTCGTGTCTATCTTGGCCACTATAATACGTTCAATATACTGTTTGTAGTAGCTTACCCGCACTCCTATTTTTTAATTCATTATTAAACCTACTCCTGCATTACCCTTATTTGATTTTGTATTTATAACCCTGTATTCACCTGACCAGATGTCTTGTTCCTCCTGCCACCGAACTTCACTAATTCCCACCATATCTAACTTTCACCTATCCATATCCCTTTTTAAATTTTCTAACCTACCTGCCCGATTAAGGGATCTGACATTCCACGCTCCGATCCGTAGAACGCCAGTTTTCTTTCTCCTGATAACGACGTCCTCTTGAGCAGTCCCCGCCCGGAGATCCGAATGGGGGACTGTTTTACCTCCGGAATATTTTACCCAAGAGGACGCCATCATCATTTAACCTTACAGTAAAGCTGCATGCCCTCGGGAAAATTACGCCTGTAGTTTCCCCTTGCTTTCAGCCGTTCGCAGTACCAGCACAGCAAGGCCGTTTTGGTTGGTGTTACAAGGCCAGATCAGTCAATCATCCAGCCTGTTGCCCCTGCAATACTGAAAAGGCTGCTGCCCCTCTTCAGGAACCACACGTTTGTCTGGCCTCTCAACAGATACCCCTCCGTTGTGGTTGCACCTACGGTACGGCTATCTGTATCGTTGAGGCACGCAAGCCTTCCCACCAACGGCAAGGTCCATGGTTCATGGGGGGAGGCAGGTGGCACTACTGAGAGGAAAAACCATCGTGTTCGGCGTATTGCTCTGACACATCGTACTGCACCTGTAGCAGCAATTTGAGCAGCAATTGGCACCACTGTGTCACAACGAACTATTACAAATAGGTTGATTCAAGAACAAATCCGAGCCTTACACAGTCTACTGATCCCAAACCACCGCCATTTGTGACGTCAGTAATGTCAAGGTGGATGGGATGGAGGAGATCTGATGTGTTTTCTAATGAAAGCTTGTTCTGCCTAGGTGCCAGTGATGGCCGCTTGTTGGTTAAAAGCAGGCTAGCTGAGGCCCTGCAACCTATCTGTATCTGTGTTAGATACACTGGACCTATACCTAGAGTTATGGTCTGTTGTGCAGTTTCGTGTAACAGCAGGAACACTCTCGTGGTTAACTCATGGACTCTGACTGTAAATTTGTATTTGAGTCTGGATATTCGATCTGTTGTGCTGTCATTCATGTTTTTCAACAGTATAACGCTCGCTCACATACTGCTGTTGTAGCCCAACATGCTTTACAGACTGTCGACATGTTGCCTTGGCTCGATCCCCAGATCTGTCTATAATCGAGCACATATGGGTCATCACCGGACGACAACTCTAGCGTCACTCACGACGAACACTGAGCGTCCCAGTATTGACCGACGAAGTGCAACAGGTATGGGACTCCATCCCACAAACTTACATCCGGCACCAGCACAACGCAATACATGCTTGCGTTCAACAGTCCGAAGGTTAGACCGGTTATTAATGTACCAGAAGTTCACAGATGCAAGGGCCTATCTCGCCCTTAAGTTAACATGTTATCTTGCAATGATAATTCTTTAAATATGTTACCTAGACCAATGTATTCCCGAAATTTTATTACTCTACATTAATCATTTTTGGTTCTGCGATTTTTTCCGTTGGTGTATTAAAAAAAGACACCGTTCATTACATGGGAACAAATCTTTGTCTGCTAGAAACACCATCAAATGTAGATGAGTTTTTATTTTTGATAATATATATATATATATATATATATATATATATATATATATATATATATATATATATATATATATAGGGTGAGTCACTAACTATTGCCACCTACAGTAACTCCTAAAGTATGATAGTAGCCGAAAAGTTTGTGGGACAAATGTTGCACGGGACAACAGGGACCATAATATGATGGTTTTTTGTTGCCAGGTGGGGTCGCGTCAGAGATATAAAGGTCAACTTTTTTTTCTTTTTTTTTAATGGGATGATATAGTTTGGTGCTTATTTTCCGCTAGCAGCTATCGAGACGAATCCAATGATGTGTAACAGTAAGGTCTTTGAAGGTCAACGGAGGTCAAAAAAGAGGCATGAACTTCCATTTACAGAAGGTGTTCGAAGAGATGATCATTGGTATCAATGCAGTGCTGCAATCCTCTTATTATGAATTGAGTGGTACTCCTTATCACGTCGGCACTTATCGAAGCACACGCTCTGACAATTCTCTCTCGTATATCGTGCAAATAGTAAATATTCGCCGAATACGGCGTGTCCATCTAAAGTGCCATTGACATGTAAACACCATTCGACGGTTTCGCAATGCAACACTAATAGGAACGGTAAGACTAGAATCGTTGAATCAAGCGAATGTGACTGATGTATTGCTTCGAGGAATAAGTCGATATGCTTCTCATTTACGGAGAATGGCAACGAAATTCAGTGAGAGCTAGAGACTTTTACGCTGAAAGATATCCTCAAACGTACTCACCCTACACGTTGTACATTTAAATATGTGTATGTTAAATTGAGTACAACTGGATCTTTGCGACCGATGAGCTAAGCCGTTTGGTCGCATAAGACCTTACGACTACCAGCAACAGGATCTTTAACGCATCGGAAACATATCCGGCAAAGGAAAGTTACTATCAAGGAAACGGGAACTGGTACTCTTTCCACTGTGGTTCGAGATTCGTGTGTTAGCTCGCGTCAAATCGCAAGGGAATGTGGCATGAGCCAGAGTAGTGTTGTTCGTGTTCTGCATCGCGATAAATATCATCCTTACCGTATCAGTCGCCACCAAGAATTAACTGGGACGGATTGTTTACGTCACATTGAATTCTGCCGATGGGCTCAACTTCAGATTCCGAGGGATGAGAGTTTTATTAATTTGATTTTACTTACTGACGAGGCTACATTCACGAACCATGGAAATGTTAATTTGCATAACATACATTATTGGGCAACTGAAAATCCATGTTGGCTGCGGCGAGTTGCACACCAGAAACCGTGGTCGATGAATGTATGGTGTGGGGTTCTGGAGGGCAGTATTATAGGCCACTGTTTCATCGAAGGAAATCTTAATGGTAGGAAGTACACCACATTCCTGCAAGAAACATTAGGCCTGTTATTGGAAGAATGTAGTATCAACACGTTTTTCGCTGATGGCTAGAAATGAGTTGCAGAGACAATTCCCAAATCGTTGGATTGGATGTGGACGAGATGTGTGGTGGCCAGCTCGTTCGCCAGACTTGGCGCCTCTCGATTTTTTCTTGTGGGAATTAGTAAAACACATTGTTTATAAAGATGTTTTTGAACTACACCTGAAGATATACGAGAGAAAATTGTCAGAGCATGTGCTTCAATAACTGCCGATGCGATAAGGAGTACCACTCAATCCATGATAAGAAGATTGCAGCACTGCATTGATACCAGTGGCCATCACTTCGAACACCTTCTCTAAATGGACGTTCAAACCACCTTTGTGATCTTCGCTGACCTTCAAAGACCTTACTGCTACACATCACTGGATTCGCCTCCATAGCCGCTATCAGAAAATAAGTACCAAACTATAGCATCCCATAAAAAAAAGTTGACCTTCATACCTCTGAAGCAACCCCACCTGGCAACAAAAAAACGTCATATTATGGCCCCCGTTGTCCCATGCAACGTTTCTCCTACAAACTTCTCAGCTACTATCATACTTTCGGAGTTACTCTTGGTGGCAATAGTTAGTGGTTCAAACGGCTCTGAGCACTATGGGACTTAACATCTATGGTCATCAGTCCCCTAGAACTTAGAACTACTTAAACATAACTAACCTAAGGACATCACACAACACCCAGCCATCACGAGGCAGAGAAAATCCCTGACCCCGCCGGGAATCGAACCCGGGAACCCGGGCGTGGGAAGCGAGAACGCTACCGCACGACCACGAGATGCGGGCAATAGTTAGTGACTCACCCTCTATATGGAGGAGTCGATGAGAGATTCATATGACTAATTTTTGCGACAGTGACGCTGCTGCAGAAGTCGCGACATTTACTCTTGAACGCTTCCTGTACACATTCGCCTGTTGCCGGCGCCGCAGCGGCGACGTTGGCGTGGGCCAGTTGGCCGACGTGACCCGCGCTAACCGCCTTCCTGGTGCGGCCGGTCTGCAGATGCGCCCCAGAAGCGTCCATCAGGCGGCGAGCCGTTAGCCGCTGCCGCTGCCGCTGACCCTGCGTCCCCTTTGCGTGTCCTGGACCGCCTGCACCTCGCCACTCGACACTTTTCCCAGCTGCCCCCACCTGTCCCTTCCGATGGGTCCTCTCGAGACGATCTGCGCTGCGCTGGCGCGACGTTAAGTATTTCGAGGTCAGGCCGCCTCCGCCCGCGAACGTGTATCGGGGAACTATCCGGTGCCAGCAGAATGAGCCCCAGTGGTTTCGACGCATACTGTCTTACCACATATTTCCCAAACGTGACTGAGTGGCTCCCAGACGTGACCACAGATAGCTGCAACTTCTGATAACGATTAGCGCTCCACTGAGCAAATACGTCGGCGATGGAAAGTGCGTTCCATTTTCGAACCTCATTTCTGTCGTGTGAGTGCTCGAAGAAGTGCCCATCGTACTGTTTCTTGTGCGTTTCACCGATGTTCTTGATTTTGTCGTTATGAGGCACGATATACCATATCTACTTTATTTTATTACTAGCTGCCGTTCCCGGAGTTTCTCGGGATGTTTAAAATATGCCACATATACCACACAAGGTTATTGAACCCAGTGCCTTGTTGTTACCAATAGCGAATGCTAGCCACATGGGAGACTGCAATCGTTTTAAATCGAAGGGGCCGCGCGGGTTAGCCGAGCGGTCTAGGGCGCTGCAGTCATGGACTGTGCGGCTGGTCCCGGGAGAGGTTCGAGTCCTCCCTCGGGCATGGGTGTGTGTTTTTGTCCTTAGGATAATTTAGATTAAGTAGTGTGTACGCTTAGGGACTGATGACCTTCGCAGTTAAGTCCCATAAGATTTCACACACATTCGAGAAAATCGAAGGGCATATATAAATCACTGGGTATCGACGAAATGCGACAAATGAATACGGCGTCACCTATGGCATTTATAAAAGTCAGGTTCTAAGCTTCCGGTTCTGACTTTTGCGTATATACACCAATTTCAAACCAAAAGTTTAGTAATAGCAATTACATAATAGATAATGCTATTGATCACAAGTCGAACTGTTAGAACACTTTGCATCACACTTAGGGGAATTTTGGGCTCTGTTCGATATTTTGATTGGTCCGCGTTCTAGTGACTTTTGTTGGTACCATATCCACGACCTGCCTTAGCGTTTGTATGGCACTGTGGATTTTACTAATAACAATACTGTGGAACACGCACTAATAAACAAGTCCTCTGGTATGGACTGTAGACCAGTTTCAGACTATGCTGATGTAATACCTGCATATTTAACATCCATATACATCCGTACCTAAGGAATGGAAAGTTGCTCAGGTCGCAACAATACACAAAAAAGGAAGCAGAGTAACCCAATGAATCACAGTCCCTTATCACAAATATCTATTTGTAGCAAGGCATTGGAACATACAATGTGTTCAAAGATTACGAAGCAAGTCGAAGAAAACGACCTATTGACACATAATCAGCACAGACTGAGAAAATACTTTCCTTCTGAAACACAACTGACTCTTTATTCACACGATGTCATGAGTGCTATAGGCAGGGTATCTCAGATTGATTCTATATTTCTTAGATTTCCCGAAGATATTTGACACGTTTCTCAAAAGAGACTTCTAATCAATTTGTGTCTCTTTGAAGTATCGTCTCTGTGGAGCGACTGGATTCGTTATTTTGTCAGAAAGTTAAAAGTTCGCAGTGACTGATGGAAATCTGTCGAGTGAAACAGAAGCGATATCTGTCTTCCTGCAAGGAAGTGTTACAGGTCCTCTGCTCTTCCTAATCTGTATATATAGATTAGGGGAAAATCTGAGCAGCAATCCTAAATTGTTTGCAGTTGTTGCTGTCGTTTACCATTTAGTAAAGTCGTCACAAGATCAAAACTAATTGCAAAATGGTTTAGACAATACAGTATATTTGTATGGTACGAAAAACGCAGTTGACTCCATATAATAAAAAGCATGAAAAAGTAGCCGTTAAATTTCGGCTGTAAAATAAATCACACAAATCTGAAGGCTATCAATTCGGCTTAGCAATTAGGAATTACAGTTACGAGCTACTTATGTTGGAACGATTGCATAGAAAATATTGTGGAGAAAGTGAACCAAAGACTGCATTTTATTGACAGAACAGCTAGAAGGTGCAACAGATCTACGAAATGGATTGCCTGCACTATGCTTGCCCGCTCTCTTCTACAGTATTGCTGTGCGATTTGGCATCTTTACCAGATAGAATAAAGGGAGAAAATCGTAAACGTTCAAAGAAAGTACAGATCGTTTTGTATTATTGCGAAATACGGGAGGGAGTGTCACTGGTATGATAATCGAGTAGGGGTGATAGTTACTCAAACAAATGCGTTTTACGTTACGGCGAGATCGCTTCAAGAAATTTCATTCACCAGCTATCTGCTTCGAATGTGAAAAGACCTTGTTGGCACCCAGTACATAGGAAGAAATTATCATCGTAATGAAATAAGAGAAATCAGAGCTCGAATGGAAAGATTTAATTGTTCTTTTTACCCAGACGCTGTTAATGGAGCAGTAGAGAAATAGTGCGAAGGCGGTTCGATAAACCCTCTGCCAGGCTCTTAAGAGTAAATCGCGGAGTAGTCACGCGGGTGTAGATATAGACCTGTGATAAGCTCTGCTAACCAGATGGTTTTCAGACGTGTCCATTGGCTCGTCAGCGGTGATTCATTTGAGCTGGGAGAAGCTACTTTACTAGCTATTGTTGAAGTAACGGTATCGGATCCCACTAAACCACTTCACCAAAGCGTATGTCTGAACAGTGCTGTCCACATAAGTTCAGCTACTATCTCACTCGCTATTTGACTAAATTACTAGCTTAGTGTCAATCAACAGAGATACCAGCCTCACGACGGCATCGCATAGGATTTTTTTCGGATGCTCCCTTGCTCCTACGCGGACCAACGCCGCGGTAAGAGCAACGACTTAGTATGGAACTCCCAGATACCACTATTAACGTTATCGCTCACCACATTATGCGCTGTGCACTGAGGTGACAAATTTGACGGGAAAGCGATATACACTCACACAGTTTACGTCAGTGAAGGGTAGTCCATTTGCGTAGTTCTCAATTTTACGTAGGAGATTCATGGAAAAGGTTTTCGGCGTGATTAAGGCGCACGACGGGAATTAGCAGACTCTGACCGCGGCTTGGTAGTTGGAGATGGACATATAGGACATTCCATTTCGTAAATCGTTAGGGAATTCAGTATTCACAGATCCACAGTGTCAAGAATGTACCGAAAATACCAAATTTCACGCATTATTATCTCACGACTTAATGACCATGAACAGCGGTGTTTGCGTGGAGTTTTCAATGCTAACAGGCAAGCAACACTGCGTGAAATAGCCGCAGAAATTAATGTGAACGTATTCGTTAGGACAGTGCGGCGAAATTGGCTTTAATGGGCTATGGCAGCAGACGACCAACGTGAGTGCCTTTCCTAACATCGCGACATCGCCTGCAGTGCCTCTCTGGGCTGGTGACTACATCATTTGAATCCTACGCGATTGGAAGTCCATGCTTTAGTCACATGAGTCCCGAATTCAGGTGATGAGAGCTGATCGTAGGGTTCGAGTGTGGCGCAGATCCCTCGAAGCCATGAACTCAAATTATCAACAAGGCGCTGAACAAGCTGATGGTAGGTCCAATGGTGCGGGCTGGAATCGACTGAGTCGTCTGGCCCACCTGAACTGATCATTGACTGAAAATGGTTATGTTCGGCTAATTTGAGACCATTTGCGGAATTCATGTTCCCAAACAATGACGGAATTTTTATGGATGACAATGTATTTTGTCACTGGGCCACAATCGTTCGCGATTGGTTTGAACAACGTTCTGGACAATACGATCTGTGCGCGTCGGCTGATATGAATCCCGTCGAACATTTATGGGACGTAATCGAGAGATCAGTTCGTGCACAAAATGCTGCATCCCCAATTATGGACGGCTATAGAGGCAGCTCACGGCAGTATTTCTGCAGGGACTTCCAAGGACTTAGTCTTTGCCACGTCGAGTTGCTGCACTACGCCAGGGAAAAGGAGGTTTGACATGCCTTTTTTTTCACATGTAGCGCGTCAGTCGCTTGGTAGCTGATCGGTCTCGGGCGCCTTGCCACGGTTCGCGCGGCTCCCTCCGTCGGAGGTTCGAGTCCTCCCTTGGGCATAGGTGAGCGTGTTGTCGTTAGTGTGAGTTAGTTTAAATTAGATTAAGTAGTGTGTAAGCCTAGGGACCGATGACCTTAGTAGTTCGGTCCCATAATACTTACCACAAATTTCCAAATTTACCGTGTCAATCGCCGCACTGACTGCCTCACCGCCATATCTGCACGGAGAAACAATCAAATCCCCATCCACACTATAGATTTTGTGTTTCCTCGTATCGGTCCAGATGAATGCAAGCGTGGTTGCTTCAACAAAGATTTACTGCCTTTCTTTTCCTTCTTTCCAGCTGTAACTTAAAATTATTCTTTGCACCTGTGTTTCTTGCTTTATTGCTTCTATGTCTTATGTTTTATTATTTTGAGTTCTCTTAATTAATTTGAGTTAATGAATGCACTGTTCACTGAGAGATTGATGATGTATTCTCTCATTGTTCACAATATGATACTAATTTCACTCCAGGCAGACAAAAGGGTAATAAGTGATCAAATGCTGCCTATCGAAGAATAATTTTAAAAATACCCACGTAGACGAGAGCGGTTTGTAGTTTTGCTGGTTGACACACGGAGCAGCTGTATTGCTCCTGCGTCACGGGACTGCCCTTGTGGACTGCCAGGCAGACTGCTATGGCTGACTCAGCAATACGGCAAACGCGGCCCGAATGTTGATGGGCCTGTGGCTTCCGCCCTCCTGTGCCAAGTCAGCCTACGCGAGGTCGTTACACGCTGCCACGTTTCGCTGCGTCATATTGAGCAAACCGAAGTACCCATATATTGCCGTTTGAAATAGCCATATAGAATGGCTTCTTCAGAACATAACACAAAACTTTTATATACGAGGGCTGTTCAGTAAAGAATGATCATAATTTTTTATGGTCATAATTTCTCGCGCTAATTTTGACGTGGAAACTGCCGTATTGGCTGAAGTGAAAAACGTAACTGAAGAATGAGAGTGTAGTACAGAATTGGTTAAGTCCTGCGCACGTGAGAGTTAGGTGATGGCTTCACATTGCAAAACTTTTGCTGACTGCGGAATTAGTTATTCTGTCAACAACAATATCACTGGGTAGCACTTTGCAGAGCCTCTTTCATTGACACACAGGAATTGCGATGACGTGTAGAGGAGAGAGAGAGAGAGAGAGAGAGAGAGAGAGAGAGAGAGAGAGAGAAAGAAGTCTGTTTTGCTCCAGAACACTGGAGATCCTCAAGAGAGTACTTCGCCTGGAGACTCTGAAGTGTAAACATCGTCTGGAGATATTGATGCAGCCACTTGCGATATACTTCGTCTGCAGATGTAGAGACCGGATGTTCCCGCAATTAGCAGCTGATGTGTTGCAGACTGCTATAGATTACGGCTTCCTGCAGAATACAGTGAGAAATTCCAGCTTAGGCGGGAATGGTACGGGACTTACCGAACCTTTGTAAGTGATTTCTTAGAATCCAATAGGGTCCGCGAATATTATTAACCTATCGAGTGGTTGTAGGCTCATTCATGACTATCAGCGATGTTATTCACGTGTCTTAATTTTACATTCTCCTGGAGTGCAGTCGATCGACTTGTGTGTTCACCGCGGATTTGTCATGCTATAACTAATTTGTAAGATCCCGTTTTTTTTCTATTCACCTAAACTATCCGGTCTTTGGAAGGTCATTTAAGTGTTATATTAGAACGATTCTATGTTAATAATAAGCAGTTGTCGCGTTCTCCGCATGTTTCAAGCTCGAATAGATCCTGTGAATACGTCTTGCTCATGCATGTCTTAGTAGGTGACTCTGTAATAAATAAGGGCTAATTTGGAACAGTGTTTCATTTCATACTTAGGTGACTCACCTGTTGTGAAGTGCAATTATCAACGTCTCATGTTTGTTAGAGCCACCCTTTTCCGATTTGTTGACCGTTGCGCTACAGTTTTATTAAAGCATGTACGACACAATATCAAATAAGGTAAAGGGGATAGATAACATTCCATTGAAGTATCTGAAGTCATTTGGGTAAGTGATAACAAAATGACTACTTACGTTCGTGTGTAGAATTTATGAAACTCGAAATATATCCTCAGTCTTTCGGGAAAACATCATCCTCACATTTCCGAAGATAGTAAGAGCCACCAAGTGCGAGTATTATCGCACAATCAGCTTAAGAGCTCATGCAAACAAGTTGCCGACAGTAGTAATACACAGAAGAATGGAAAACAAAATTGAGGATATTTTAGATCAGAATCAGTTTGGCTTTAGGAAAAGTAAAGGCACCAGAAACCACCCGTAGTGTAGGGGTAGGGTCCTTGATTAACAACAGAAACCCGCCAGCGCTTAAATTTTGAGTAACAATCAGCATTGGCGGCCGAAAGCTTCCGGCATAGGAAGTGAACCTCATTCTGCTAACGGTCTTGAAAAGAGGGCGAAGGAACGGACAGAGGTTCAAGGCACTCTCTTGTCCTAAGGGTGGGAAACAGCCCCTAAAGGCGGAAGAATCAGCAATGATCAAAGGCATGAGGATGCAGAAGGCAATGGAAACCACTGCATTAAAGACACGTACCGTGTATCCACAGGACATGTGGCTTAAAATTGAAAAAGTGTCATGATGATCTCTCTATTGGCAAAAGATTTCGGAATAGTCCCCCATTCGGATCTCCGGGAGGGGACTGTAAAG
Source organism: Schistocerca piceifrons (assembly GCF_021461385.2). Taxonomy (NCBI): domain Eukaryota; kingdom Metazoa; phylum Arthropoda; class Insecta; order Orthoptera; family Acrididae; genus Schistocerca; species Schistocerca piceifrons. Next base: position 406,718,941 of record NC_060144.1, on the reverse strand, counting down.
GGGAAGGTGCCGGCCACTGTGGCCGAGTGGTTCTAGGCGCTTCAGTCCGGAAACACACTGCTTCTACGGTGGCAGATTCGAATCCTGCATCGGGCATGGATGTGTGTGATGTCCTTAGGTTTAAGTAGTTCTAAGTCTAGGAGACTGATGACCTCAGATGTTAAGTCCCATAGTGCTTAGAGCCATCTGAACCATTTGAAAGGTAAGGTGACCATGAGAAAAAGATTGAATAGTCACCGAAAGGATAACGTTCTACAAATCGGGGAATGGAATGTCAGATGCTTGAACGTGGTAGGGAAACTAGAAAATCTGAAAAGTGAAATGCAAATCTCAGTCTGGATATAGTAGGGGTCAGTGAAGTGAAATGGAAAGAAAAGGATTTGTGGTCAGATGAGTATAGGGTAAAATCAAGAGCAGCAGAAAATGGTATTACGGGAGTAGGATTCATTATGAATAGCAAGTTAGGGCAGAGAGTGTGTTTCTGTGAACATTTTAATGATAGGGTTTTTCTTATCACAATCGGCACAAAACCAACACCGTCAACGATAGTTCAGGTATATATGCCGACGTCGCAAGCTGAAGATGAAGAGTTAGAGAGTGTATATGAGGATACTGAAAGGGTAATACAGTACGTAAAGGGAGACGAAAATCTAATAGTAATGGGAGACTGGAATGCAGTTGTAGGGGAAGCGGAAGAAAAGGTTACCGGAGAATATGGGCTTGGGACAAGGAATGAGCGAGGAGAAAGTCTAAATTGCAGTTAGTAATAGCTAATACTCTGTTCAAGAGTGACAAGAGGAGGAGATATAGTTGGAAACGCCCGAGTGATACGGGAAGATTTCAGTTTGATTACACCATGGTCGGACAGAGACTCTGAAATCAGATACTGCGTTGTAAGGTGTACCCAGCAGTAGATATAGACTCAGATCACAATGTAACAGTGATGAAGAGTAGGCTTAAGTTTACGAAATTAGTCAGGAAGAATCAATACGCAAAGTAGTGCGATACGGAAGAACTAAGGAATGACGAGATACGCTTGATGTCCTCTAAGGCTATAGATACAGCAGTAAGGAACAGCACAGTAAGCAGTACAGTAGAAGAGGAATGGACATCTCTCAAAAGGGCAATCACAGAAGTTGGGAAGGAAAAAGTTCGTACAAAGAGGGTAACTGCGAGGAAACCATAGGTAACAGAGGAAATACTTCAACTGATCGATGAAAGAAGAAAGTGAAAATTGTTCAGGGAAATTCAGGAATACAGAAATAAAAGTCGCTGAGGAGTGAAATAAATAGAAAATGCAAGGGAGTTAAGACGAAATGGCTGCATGAAAAATGTGAAAAATCGAAAAAGAAATTATTGTCGGAAGGACTAACTCAGCACATAAGAAAGACAAAATAACGTTTGGTGAAATTAAAAGAAAAGATGGTAACATTGAGAGTGGAACCGGAATTCACTGTTAAATGCAGAGGAAAGAGCAGACAGGTGGAAATAGTGCATTGAAGGGCTCTATGAGGGAGAAATTTGTCTCACGTGATAAAAGAAGAAACAGGAGTCGATTTAGAAGAGATAGGGGATCCACTATTAGAATTTAAGAGAGCTTTGGAAGAATTAAGGTCAAACAAGGCGGTAGGGATAGATAACATTCCATCAGAGTTTCTAAAATCATTGGGGGAATTGGCAACAAAACGACTATTCACGATGGTGTGTAGAATGTATCAGTCTGGCGATATACCATCTGACTTTCGGAAAAGCATCATCCACACAATTCTGAAGACTGAGAGAGCTGACAAGTGCGGGAATTATCACACAGTCAGCTTAACAGCTCATACATCCAAGTTACTGACAATAATAATATATAGAAGAATGGAAAACAAAATTGAGGATGTGTTAGATGACGATCAGTTTGGCTTTAGGAAAAGTAAAGGCACGAGAGAGGCAATTCTAACGTTGCAGTTAATAATCGGAGCAAGACTAAAGGAAAATCAGGGCACTTCATAGCGTTTGTTGTCCTGGAAAAAGCGTTCGTCAGTGTAAAACGGTGTAAGACGTTTAAAATTTTGAGAAAAATAGTGGTAAGCTGTAGCGAGAGCGGATGACCAAGAACGAAGTGCTCGTATTAAAATTGTGTAAGACAGGGATATAGTCTTTCGCCTCTACTGTTCAATCCGTACATCGAAGAAGCAATGATGGAAATAAAAGAAAGATTCAGGAGTGAAATTAAAAATCAAGGTGACATGATATCTACGATATGATTCGCTGACGACATTGCTATCCAGAGTGAAGGTGAATAAGAATCACATGATCTGCTGAATTGAATGAACAGTCTAATGAGTGCAGAATATGGATTGAGAGAAAATCGAAGAAAGATGGAAGCCATGAGAAGTAACATAAATGAGAACAGCAAAAAACTTAATAATGAGTGATGTTCATGTGGTAGATGAAGTTAAGGAATTAAGAATCACATGATCTGCTGAATTGAATGAACAGTCTAATGAGTGCAGAATATGGATTGAGAGAAAATCGAAGAAAGATGGAAGCCATGAGAAGTAACATAAATGAGAACAGCAAAAAACTTAATAATGAGTGATGTTCATGTGGTAGATGAAGTTAAGGAATTATTACCTAGGCAGCTAATGGTCTCAATAAGCAGCTAATGGTCTGGATTTCATTGCAATTTCATTAATGATAGAATCTCCTTATAAAATTGGCGGAAAATTTACTTCGACATGTCCTATATCCTTGTAAAAAGAGATCTACGGATGAATAAAGCTACTACTACTAGTAAAATAACCAATGACGGACGGAGCATGAAGGACGTCAAAGGCAGACTAGCACTGCCAAAAAGGGCATTCCTGGCCAAGAGAAGTCTGCTGGTATCAAACATAGGCCTTAATTTAAGGAAGAAATTTGTGAGAAGGTACGTTTGGAGCACAGCATTGTACGGTAGTGAAACATGGACGGTGGGAAAGCGGGACCAGAAGAGAATCGAAGCATTTGAGATGTGATGCGACAGACTATTGTTGAAAATTAGGTGGGCTGGTAAGGTAATGAAAGAGGAGGTTCTGCGCACAATCGGATAGAAAAGGAATATGTGGAAAACACTGACAAGGAGAAAGGACAGGAAGACAGGGCATCTGTTACGACGTCAGGGAATGACTTCCATGGTACTAGAGGGAGCTGTAGAGATCAAAAACTGTAGAGGAAGACAGAGATTAGAATTCGTCCAGCAGATAACTGAGGACGTAGGTTGCAAGTGCTACTCTAAGATGAAGAGGTTGGAACAGGAGAGGAATTCGTGGCGGGCTGCACCAAACCAAACAGAAGAGTGATGACTCAAAGAAATAAAAAGGCACCAGAGATGCAATTCTGACGCTGTGGCTCAAACGGAAGCAAGACGGGAGAAAAATAAAGAGACGGTCATAGGATTTCTCGACCTGGAAAAAAGTGTTTTACAATGTAAAAATGTGCAAGACGTTCTAAATTCTGAGAAAAATAGGGATAAGCTATAGGGAATATACAATATGTAAAAGAACCAAGAGGGAAAATCATTCTCTAAGACTAAGAACGAAGTGCTCGGAATAAAAAGTTTATAATATAGGGATAAAAATCTATCGCCTCTACTGTTCAAGATATTCATCGAAGAAGCAATGAGGGAAAGTTCAAGAGTGGAATTAAAATTCAGGGTGAAAGGCTATCGATGATAATATTCACTGATGACATTGCTGTTCTGAGTGAAAGCGAAGAAGAATTACAGGATTCTTTGAATGTAATCGACAGTCTAATAGGAACAGAAAATGGATTGAGAGTAAATCGAGGAAAGACGAAAGTAATGAGACGTTGCACAAATGAGAACAGCAATGATCAACATCTTTGGCTATCACGAAGTAGATGATGTTGAGGAATTCTGCTACCTAGACAGCAAATAACCCATGATGGACGGAATAAAGAGGACATAAAAGGCAGAGTAGCACTAGCAGAAAGGGCATTCCTGGCCAAGTCTACTAGTATTAGACATAGACCTTAATTTGAGGAAGAAATTTCTGAGAATGTATGTTTCTGGCACAGCTTGTAGGGAAACATGTACTGTGTTAAAACCGGAACTGAAGAGAATCGAAGTAGTTGGGATGTGGAGCTACAGAAGAATGTTGAAATTTAGGTGGACTGATAAGGTAAGGAATGAGGAGGCTCCTTGCCAGATTTCGTGATTGTCGGTCAGCAGAAAGTACCCTATAGATCTTAATGAGTGTGTTCGCGAGTATCAAAATATATGACATAAATGGCTGCATCGTTTGAATGAACTGACTTAGAAGCTTGACAATTTTACAACACCAAGGGGTCATAGACCTTAGTATGTGACATAAATTTCAACTTGATGATCTATCCGTTCCTGAGACAAAGTTGTCTTAAAAGACGCTGGGATAGACAGTCGGTTAACAAATGACAAAATTTTTGATTTCGTTTGAGTGAATTGCAAGTTAACATTCATCGGATATTTTTCCTTTACTTGTAATTTGAAATCTTGCTTCTTGCCAAAGTTCATGATTCCATGTCTACGGGAAGTACCCTCCCTACAAGCTTTGATAAGTGAGTTTGAGAGCTCAAAATATGTGACGTAAATGGTCGCATCGTTGGGTAGCATTGACTAGAAGCATGAGTTTTTTACACCGACAAGAGACTATAGACCTTAGTGTAGGACATAAACGTCAACTTGAGACTATGTGTTCCTGAGAAAAAACTGATCTTAGCAGATCACAGCAATCCATTGAATTATTTATGTGGAACCTGAATTCCTTACAGTGCCGCCTCTCAGTCATCATCAAGCAGTTAATAGTCTTTTGTGACTTCAATGTAAATTTTATAAAGGGTTGTGATAGGAAAAATGATCTGGAAATCTTATTTGTATCCTACAATTTACTCTCTGTAGTTAACTTCCAACACGGGTGGATAAAGACAGCAGGTTCTTAATTGATAATGTTTACTTTGATGAGGCACAAAGCAAGAAAATAACTCTTTACCCAGTAACAAATTCCCTCCGTGATCATGATGCACAGTCAGTCAGGATAAATGACATAGTGCTTTACAGTGTGGATACACCTCAGTGGAAGTCAGTTAGAAACGTTAGTGACCACAGGGCAAATGTTTTTAAGAGTAATTTCCAAGAAACAAACTGGGACGATAAAGAACCAAATGCCAATATAAAATTTAATCTGTTCCATGAGAAATTAATATCAGTATTTGAAAATAGCTTTCTGCATAAGCTAATCAGAAGGGACATTAAACAGCTATGTAAAATCCGTGGATCACTAAGGGGATTAAAGTATTTTGTGAAAGAAAAAGGGGAATGTACAGTATCTTTTGGCAAGAACAACTAGAGACCGTGCACTAGTTGCACACTACAAAAACTGCTCAAAATCACTAAGAAAGGTTATTAAAAAATCAAGAAACATGCACATAATGTCAGAAATCAGTACGTCTGACAAAGAGTTAAGGCAATATGATACATAGTGAAGCAACAGACAGGACAACCAACCACAGAAGAGGATAACATTACTGTTGAATTGAATGGAAAGGGTTATAAATGACAAAAAGTCACAGGTAGCAAATGTATTTAATACTCATTTATTAAACATAGTAGAAAACATAGGGCCCAACAGCTCAAGAGAAAGATCACAGAAATATGTTGAAGAAGTAACTCTCATAAAATTATATCATATGAATGTATCACCAACTTCTACTTCTAAAATTAAGAGGGTCATATATTCTCTCAAGAATCAAAGCTCATCTGATTTTGATGGTGTTTCCAATAGAGTACTAAAGATTTGTTCCCGTATAATAAGCCTGGAATTGTCTGAAATATGTGATGCATCACTAACGCAAGGCATTTTTCCAGAGAGACTAAAATATGCTGTTGTTAAACCCCTCTTTAAGAAAGGTGATAAGAGAGACATCAGTAACTACCGACCATCATTTTCCAAAATTTTTGGAAAGTGATGTATTCTAGAATAGTATCTCACCATGGCAACAATAACACCCTTAGCAAATCACAGTTTGGGTTTCAGAGGAGTTGCTCTACTGAGAATGCCATTTACATGTTCACACACAGGATATTACAAGCATTAAATAACAAAATTGCACCAGTAGGTATTTTCTGTGACCTATCCAAGGCAATTTACTGTGTGAATCATAGCATATGTCTAGATACATGGAAATTTAAAGGGATTGATGATGTATCCAACCAATGGATCATGTCATATCGAGCCAAAAGATTGCAGAAAGTTGTACTTAGTAGAAATTCAACCAACAGAATTCAGGAACATAATTCTGACTGGGCAGAAATCACTTATGGGGTTCCCCAAGACTCAATCTTAAGTCCATTACTGTTTATCATATATGTAAATGATCTACTGTCTAATGTACAAAAGCAGAATTAGTTCTTTTTGCGGATGCCACCAGTATTGTAATCACGTCCAGTATACATATATAAATGGAAGAAATGGTGAACAAAGTTCTTAAAAGTATCATTGACTGGTTTTCTGCGAATGGTCTCGCTCTGAATTTCACAAAGACGCATCACATTCAGTTCTGCACCTCTAGGGGTACTACACCACTGATAAGTGTAACTCATGGTGATGAAATAATACATAGGATGGAAACTTCAAAATTCTTAGGTGTCCATATTGATGAGAATTTAAACTGAAAAAAGCACATTTTGGACCTTCTAAAACAACTTAGATCAGCCATATTTGCACTTAGAATCATAGAAAATCTTGGGGAGAGAGAAATCAGAAAGTTGACATACACTACTGGCCATTAAAATTGCTGCACCAAGTAGAAATGCATATGATAAACGGGTATTCATTGCACAAATATATTATTCTAGAACTGACATGTGATTACATTTTCACGCAATTTGGGTGCATAGATCCTGAGAAATCAGTACCCGGAACAACCACCTCTGGCCGTAATAACGGCCTTGATACGACTGGGCATTGAGTCAAACAGAGCATGGATGGCGTGTATAGGTACAGCTGCCCATGCAGCTTCAACACGATACCACAGTTCATCAAGAGTAGTGAATGGCGCATTTTAACGAGCCAGTTGCTCGGCCACCATTGACCAGACGTTTTCAATTGGTGAGAGATCTGGAGAATGTGCTGGCGAGGGCAGCAGTCGAACATTTTCTGTATCCAGAAAGGCCCGTACAGGACCTGCAACATGCGGTCGTGCATTATCCTGCTGAAATGTAGGGTTTCGCAGGCATCGAATGAAAGGTAGAGCCACGGGTCGTAACATATCTGAAATGTAACCTCCACTATTCAAAGTGCCGTCAATGCGAACAAGAGGTGACCGAGGCGTGTAACCAATGGCACCCCATACCATCACGCCGGGTGATACGCCAGTATGGCGATGACGAATACACGCTTCCAATGTCCGTTCACCGCGATGTCGCCAAACAGCGGATGCGACCATCATGATGCTGTAAAGAGAACCTGGATTCATCCGAAAAAATGACGTTTTGCCTTTCGTGCACCCAGGTTCGTTGTTGAGTAAACCATCGCAGTCGCTCCCGTCTGTGATGCAGCGTCAAGGGTAACCGCAGCCATGGTCTCCAAGCTGATACTCCATGCTGCTGCAAACGCCGTCAAACGGTTTGTGCAGATGGTTGTTGTTGTGTCTAGGCAAGACAGCCTAGACACAATGAGAGGAAGCCGAAAGGCACGCGCTAAGCTAAAGCCGGATGCGTGAGGTCTGAAACAGGATACGTAATGAAGGCTATAAAGAAAAGTACGTAGCTTCGGGAATACTTAACTTTAATCCATCCTTTTGGTACATCTGGAGATTGTGGCGATACAAGTGAGACTCTTTAGATACATGCAATGTTACTAATGGCGCCTTGCTAGGTCGTAGCCATTGACTTAACTGAAGGCTATTCTAACTATTGGCTCGGCTAATGAGCAGTGCTTCGTCCATGTAGTCGCTAGCTACGTCGTCCGTACAACTGGGGCGAGTGCTATCCCGTATCTCGAGACCTGCCTTGTGGTGGCGCTCGGTCTGCGATCACACAGTGGCGACACGCGGGTCCGACATGTACTAATGGACCGCGGCCGATTTAAAGCTACCACCTAGCAAGTGTGGTGTCTGGCGGTGACACCACAGTTGTTGTCTTGCAAACGGCCCCATCTGTTGACTCAGGGATCGAGACGTGGCTGCACGATCCGTTACAGCCATGTGGATAAGATGCCTGTTATCTCGACAGCTAGTGATACGAGGCCGTTGGGATCCAGCACGGCGTTCCGTATTACCCTCCTGAACCCACCGATTCCATATTCTGCTAACAGTCATTGGATCTCGACCAACGCGAGCAGCAATGTCGCGATACGATAAACCGCAAACGCGATAGGCTACAATCCGACCTTTATCAAAGTCGGAAACGTGATGGTACGCATTTCTCCTCCTTACACGAGGCATCCCAACAACGTTTCACCAGGCAACGCCGGTCAACTGCCGTTTGTGTATGAGAAATCGGTTGGATACTTTCCTCATGTCAGCACGTTGTAGGTGTCGCCACCGGCGCCAACCTTGTGTGAATGCTCTGAAAAGCTAATCATATGCACATCACAACATCTTCTTCCTGTAGGTTAAATTTCGCGTATGTAGCACGTCATCTTCGTGGTGTAGCAATTTTAATGGCCAGTAGTGTATTTTGCTTATTTGCATACAGTAATGTCATATGGAATAGTGTTCTAGTGTAACTCATTTTTATGAAAGAAGGTCTTCATTGCCCAAAAACATGCTGTAAGAATCGTATATGGTGCTCACCCGTGATAATCTTGTAGACATCTGTTTAAGGAGTTGGGCATTCTGACTACTGGTTGACAATTTATTTATCCCGTGATGAAGTCTGTTGTAAATAATCCACAACAGTTCAAAAGGAACAATGAGGTACATAACTACAACACTAGAAGAAAAATGACATTTATTACTCAACATTAAGGTTGTCCTTAGCACAGAAAGGGGTGCACAACGCACCACTTGCCCAGTGATATAAAACGTCTCGCAGACAGCAAGGTAAAATTTGAAAATAAATTGAAAAAGTTTCTTCTTGACAACGCCTTCTGTTCCGTAGAAGAATTTCTGTTTTTGTAATGTGCGAAAGGTGGTGGGTAGGAATTGCTTACTCAAGCTGTATATCTTGTTTTCATTTCGCTGGAAAAATAAAAATAATAATATGGTGATGTTTAGAGTAGAAATAGATGTAGCTACAAATTCATTTTCAGTATGAATGTAAATGACTCGTTCCACATCATGACGATTTATAGAGCAAAATGATCCATGGAACATGAACGTAACAAATTAATTGACGGACAAAAAACTTTCAAAAAATTGTGTTAGATTACCCCAAATTAACAATTTCCGTATTTTTTCCTTGGTACTGTGAATCCTTGCTTCTCGCAAACTTTACAGATTCCAGATCAACGGGAAGTATCATAAATATTTTGATGAGTGGTTTGCCAGTTTCAAAATATGTAACACAAACGACCAAATCTTTTGACTGAATTGACTTAGAAGTTTAAATGCTTTACACAGACAGACAGACGCTATCTTATGGAAGTTCTGTCTTTACCGATTGAGATAGGAAACCTCGTAAAAGGAATGATATGTAGTTACTATTTTTCAGATATATATAGATTGTGCATATCTGAAACATCTGAAACCCCCAAAAAATTGTATTTGGAGTAGTGGTGCAGTTATTCTCTTCGCGTCAGTCACATAAGATAATTAAGGAGGGGTCTCTTCGTCACTGGTATTTGTTCGGTAAGGTCGTAAGGCTTGACCGGTCGCGTGTGCGTTGAAGTTTTACCGTGTAGTGCAGCTAGATGGGACATAGTCATTTCAGTGCATCTGTTTGCAACTTAACACAGAACTTCGGCACTAAACGCCGTTGTTGGTGAATTGTTGTTCAGATAGCTTCAATGAACTGCTAAATATGGCAAATTTCTTCACGTCAACATTCTGGTGTACCGTACAATACCACTGGCACGTGTTACAGGTTGTTTGTTTGCGCTCTGCTTGCTTTGAATACGCTGCTGAACTACAGCGTTGTCAGGGTACATCCTCGTCCTAATGGACTGTTCCTGTAACATCTTATTTAATATTTCACATTTATTTATGTTTTGCAATTTATTCATTGATTGTTCTTTAGGTGAGGCTTTAAATTCCAAAATATTTCACTTAGGGCCCAAAGAACAGTGAGCAACCAGACTCCTGGATTAGTAATCTAGCCGTTAACTTCGTATATTGTTGTCCGATCGCCCATCTGGCGGTTGGAACGTAACAAATTAGTTCATGTGACAGTTAATTTCGTTTCATTATTTTGTTATCATCAATCACCCCGGTACGTTGCAAACAGACCATGGAACTGCCACATCCGCTCCTCTACCTTGCTGCAAAAGTAAGAAACACACACGAAAATTTTATCGACGTTGATAACAGAGACGGCGAGTTGGTAAATTCAGTTTGGAGAAAAGACAGAAATTTAATGAACTTCTTACAAGTTCTTACCGTTCTGTTACTTATCCCTTCCTGTGTATGTCCGCGTACATGCTATCAGTGATAGCTTGTACACAACCTACGACAATATGTTGCAAGTGTCTTAGATATAGGCACACAAGGCCACAGTACATGACTCAGTCCCGACTTGGCACGTATAGTGATGCGCACAGCGTCCTCATGAGTCTCGAGGCCTTTGTCATGCCAACAATAAAGCACAGCGCTGGACAAGAAGTCCATCGTGGTGACGTGTTACGTGATCAGGCGTGCAAAGTCGCAAGTGGCGTGCATCTAGCACGCAGTTTTCTCACCAGACCGAGACTGACAAACGAGCTACCGCCCAGTGGATGAACGTTACGGGACAGCTGCACGTACTGGAGCATGGCAGCACCTGATTTTACCTATCAGATGATAGAAAACTTTGCCGTTTCACATCTCCGTCTGCGAAATGGGGTACGTTAAAACAAAACTGAAAGACAGTCCTGATATCGCATAAAGTCATGGATATTATTTTCTGCGCTAGTGCACCTCTTTCAAGAAAAGTGGAAAGTTTGATCGTTTTCGATATCTCAAGTACAATTTTTACACATTTATAATTATATATTGAGCACAGTGATGGTCAAAAAATTTTTACTATGAGGAAAACACCGAGAAAGCATAAATTTGAGCTCACATTTGACTAAAAATGACAGAAATCAATTATGTTAGTTTCTGGCGGGTGCAACGAGGTGACATATACGAAATCAGTATTTCGTTACAGCCATGTTGAATAAAATCTTCTTCTGGTCACAAAACCGATGTAAGGATGATGTTTATGTGGCGCAACGATACAAGATTATTCATATCTCCGGAGTTCTAGAATAAGATGGGTTATATCTGCAAGTGACGCACCAAAATGACAAACATCATCCCACAGAGAATATCCCAAAATTTTACATACATTTTAAGATAGGATTATAACCTAATAATAAACTCAGCTGTAAACATCATACTACACAACTGCCAAACTATCTGCACAAATCTTTATTTTGAATGCTGATATTCTTCACGGTAAATGATAACAGCCAAACAGTTGCAGGATAAAGATTTATTGAAATCCTAGCATTAACCGTAAATTAAAAAATAATGGTCTTATCACGAAACCTGATAAATGAAATTCGCTCGTTGTAGCCCATTAAAGCGAATATATTCCTAAAACTTTGGCTTTTTTCGAGTAAAATGGGATCTCCGAAATCGTGCAGGATCCTAATCCTACATTGCAAAAGGAAATTAGAGATATTTTAGGCAAAACTAAACATCTTATGAAAGAGTTTCAAAAGAAAACTTTAATTAACATGAACCCCATAGCATCTACCCTTAGAAGACAATTTAAGGTACACAGAAGTCAACACCCAATTCGTCCGATCGTTAATGAAATAAAGAGTCCACATCATAAGCTAGCGAGATTCTTACACATTAAAATTAAAGAAGCCTTCGTTTTTTAAAATAATTATTCCCTTGAAGATAGTGCTGAGTTAATAAACAGGATAAAAGCGATAGATTGCACTACCTCCTCCCGGTTGGTTTCGTCCGACGTTTTAAGTTTATACACTAATGTTCCTGTAGATATCACTCTTAAAATTTTTGAAAATAACATTCGACAACATAAAACTGTAAGTGAGTCGCAACTGTCAGAATTTACGTCACTACTGCAGACTGTACTCGTTTATAATTACTTTCAGTTTAATGGCAAAATGTATGAGCAACCATTCGGCTTAGCCATGGGTTGCCCGTTAGCTTGTATCTTAGCTGACATCTTTGTGAATGCTTTAGAAGGAAATTTTTTCAAAAACAATCCTATGTTGGGTAATATGATTTCTTTCTATGCTCTTTACGTTTACGACATACAATATTTCAAGAGAGTGACCAAGATCTGCAACTAATGTTTCATGTTTTTAACAGTTTTCACGAAAAAATGAATTTCACATTAGAGGTGCAAAACGTTGAGAGAGAACTCATTTTCTTGACTTGAAGCTTAAGTTATTTGACAACACCATTAGCTTCGTCATTTTTCGTAAAAATACTTTTTCTGATAATAATATCCCAGCAGATTCTTGCCATCCACAAACACAAAATTGCCTTCTTTCACTCTGCAGTTCATCGTAACGTGAACGCACCTTTAGAATAGGATTGTTTAGAAAAAGAAATATCTTTAGTAAAATCCATAGCTATTAACAATGTATACGACCCTATGTTAATTGACCAATTTGTTACGAAAAAAAGCTGTACAATGTTCAACTTTAGGTTGATAACAGGGCGATAAAGAGTGAGGGTAATAACTTTATTTCTATTCCATGTTTGGGGAAAGTATCATACAAGATAAGGAGACTTCTACTAAAGCAATACGGTTAAAGAGTTGCCTTTTCCGTAAACAATAGTTTAAAACAAAGAGTAATTCATACTACTGGGGCACGGGAAGAACTTGGCATTAAATCCGGAGTTTGCAAAATTACTTGTAACGACTGCTCTCAATTATTACGTTGGACAGTCAGGTAGACCCATAAAAAGTAAGATATAAAGAACACATGCTAGGTAAAAATGGGGAAAAACGTGTAGAATTCCACGTTTGCTGAACATCTATTGATCTTACAACATACGCCACGTAAACTGGATGACGTAGAATTGCTACATGAAGAGAGTAAGGGTTACAAATTGGACATGTTCGAGGAATTAGAAATTTTTAAACATCTATCTCAAAAAGGTGGATTTATTCTTAACGAACAGGTGCAGCTTAGAAACAAAAATTTTTTTGGATAGTTTCAAATCTCTTCTTGCTCTAAGATCATATAGTCTGGCTGAGTAGAAGCTAGTTTTCTTGTTTGTTGATGCTGGTGAGATGCTCTTTTCCTGTCTTGTTGGGATTTTACGTATTTTTGACGATTGTTGTTCGCGGTTTTCAATGTGTATGTGTGCTTTAAATGATTCTGTTATGTTTTTTATTTATGATGACAGATGGTTTCGATTTTCTACAACATTTTGTTCGTTTTCGTTAGTATGTATCCTAGCCTTTAATTTTCCGCGAGATTTTCGCTCATAACACTAGTGCCCTCTCTCGTTGGATATGTTCCTTAGCGCAAGCTTCACCTGCTTGACACTAGGACACAGGCAAATTGGTGTTTATATTTTATATTGTATGCAGGTGTTTTAAATGGTTCTGATATGGTTTATTTATTTAAACAGAGGGTTTGAATTAGCACAACCTTCAAAATTTTGACGCGCATGAGTATGTATCCTAGGTTTTAACGTACGTGAGTGTCTTGCGCATACCACAAGTGCTCTCTCTCGGTGTTACTGTCTGCCCTAGTGCTTCGACACCCTCTTCACGCTAGTTCACAGGCTAAGCACTGATAGTATGCTGCGTCCGCATCGACCATCTCTTCGTAATTATGCTGTACAGACAGAGGTGATTTTTTAATTTTAACTATTAACGACGCGTTTTGGCACGGTTGTTTTATGCATCTCCACTGCAGGATGTGATTTTAGTAAGTGACTAAAAGTTTTTGTGCTTGTAATTTCTTTAGTAATTTTCATTGTTATTTAAAGCTATAAGTGTTTTTTTTCTTCTATCTCAGTTATGTTTTACTAATGAAGGTGTCTTCCTGTTCAGGAGTATTTTTGCTTCTGACGAATGTATATTTAGATATACTGGAACCGTGGTCAAGGATTATCCTGCAACTGTTTCGCTGTTGTCATTTACCGTGAAGATTTTTAACAGTTGCTGCTTCAGCCATGTTTAAAATTTTGAAATGCTGATATTGTCAGATGGAGTTATCTATAAACAAAAACTTTAAGATAACAGGATTGCTTTCATTCCATTATTGAATAAGGCAACATATTTTGGGGCAACCCATCAATCTAATCTCAAATTCTCAAGCATAAAATAGTGAAATCTGAATTTTTTCTGCTGTCGTTTCAGGAACATCTAGCAAAGAACCACACAAGGAAATGGAAATATTAACTACTACTTTCCATTATATTTATTCATTAATGAAATTTATCATAATAAATAATAGTTCAGTTTATAGAATCAGCATCAGATATAAAACTAATCCACATAAAGATTTGAAGGCACTTACTTCGATCCAGAAAGGTCCCCATTATTCAGAAACACATAGTTTCAATAACTTGCCAATAACTTAAGAGGAGCCTAAAGAATTTATTGGCGGCCAACTCCTTCTACTCCATCGAAGGATTTCTTACTCGAACTAGCTGATGTATGTTTTTGCTACACATATAAAGCAGCGTGTATGTATGTATGTATGTCAGGGATCTCCTCCAAAATCCCTGGACCGATTTCAACAGAATTTGGTACAAAAACATCTGGCCTCACAAGGTTCAGAAATGTGGGTTCCATAGCTTTCTAGCTCTAACAGGGGCAGAGATATGGGCATCTGCATGAGAGGTATGTTGTGTGGAACAGTATCAGCCTGCCAAATGAACTCTTTCTGTAGGATAACCTTCGCATCAGGGGCAAGAAAATGTTTTCCAGGTCTTGACATGCAGGCTGCCTTGCATGACAGGCATGTTGCATTGGAGTAGTATCAGCCAGCTGTATCGAGCTGCTTTGCTTTGCGTGGCGGCCTGTATATCACGGGCAAATATACGATAGGCCTCTATGTGTAACGTGCCCTGTATGACAGGTGAGTTATGGGAATAGTATCGGCCTGGTTTATTGAACTGTATTTCAGAGGCTACACATGCTAGTTATCACGTATGGAGACAGGTTGAGATGGATGCAGGAGGGGATGGATAGAGTGAGAGAGTGGAAGAAATGGATAGAGAGAGAGGATGAGATGGAGATGTGTGAAGCAGGTGGAAGGTGTCGAGAGGTAGCAGACAGATACAAAAGGAAGAGGGAAGACAGAGACAGAAAGAGGTAGAGGAGGAGGATGTGGTTATAGGGAGGGAGGAAGAAGATGATCAGGTCAGATTAGATTAGATTCAGTTTTCGTTCCATAGACACAAAAACGGAGATGATTCTCGTGGATGTCTAACTGTCGGGAAGTATAACAGAAAGAACATAATACTAACTACACTGATCATTTGTCAGGAGGTTGTCAAAATAGGTTAATACAATACAGTAAACTGGAATAGCTAATATTTACAGAATTAATACGCTGTCAGAAAGAAACATTGTTATGCTCTGTTAATAAGTTTACACAAAATACCAAATATTAATTGGACCAAGTGTTGTCAAAACTGAAATCTAATAGACAGTTTTACTTAAGCTGGCCTAACAGCCTCTGTTAAGATACTCATCTATAGAGTAGACGGAGTTGGCTAGCAAAAAGTCTTTCAAACTCTGTTTAAACCATGCTTTATCTGAAACCAAGTTTTTAATGATTGCTGCCAATTTATGGAAAATGTGTGTTCCTGAATACTGGACCCCTTCCTGGACAAAGGTAAGTGATTTTAGATCTTTATGTAGATTGTTCTTATTCCTAGTACTGATACTATATATTAAGCTGTTGGTTGGAAATAGAATACAATACTTGCAACAAATTTCGTTAACGAATAAATATACTGAGAAGCAGAGTTAGAATACAAAGTTCCTTGAACTAGTTCATAGATGATGATCCTGAATTTACACCACAAAAGATTCTTATTACACGTTTTGCACGCTAAAAACTTTTGCTTGGTTTGATAAGAAACTCCAGAATATGACCCCATATGACATAATAGAATAAAAGTAAGCAAAGTATGCAAGTTTTTTTAATATTTATACCTCCTACGTCCGATATCACTCTCACTGGAAATACAGGCTTGTTTAGGCACTTAAGCAATTCTGTGGGCATGTCTTCATATGTTAGACACATGCTGGCAGGAAATCTCTTACACGTTCTGAGCTGGATATAGTAGGTCTTCTCTAAGTACCATGACAGTGAATTAGCTTTAAACTAATTATTAATGTCAGAGAAAATTTGATTAGCAGCTGTTTCTAAATCTGTACTTGGTTTACTACTTATTGCAATGTTTGTATCATCTGCAAACAAAACGAACTTAATATCTGGCAATGTAACATATGAGAGGTCATTAATATACACAAGAAAAGGCAATAGACCCAAGATGGATATTCTAATGTACGTAAGAGAATGCTGTGGTTCATCTAGTTATAGGCTTTTGGTAGGTCACAGACAATGCCAGTAACCTCTAATTTACTATCTAACGAATTAAGTACATTCTCACTGCAAGTGCAAATAGCTTTCACTATATCAGAACCCTTAAAGAATTCAAACTGTAACTTGGACAACATATTATTTGCAGTCAGATGCTTAAGAAGACATTTGAACACAACCTTTTCAAATATTTTTGAGAAAACTGGCAAAAGTTAAGTTGGTCGATAGTTTGTTGGTATCTCTTTATCCCCCATTTTGTAAAGAAGGAGTGGAGGAAATGGACAAAGAGAGGGGAAGGAGGAGACGAAGAGGCAGAGAAAGTGGGTTGGAGGAGATAGATAAACGTGGGAGAATGACACTTAGTATTAACTTTACCGGATTCTCGAGTGGTTACGGGGCCTTTCGTGTGGGTAGTAATAATGAAGCATGGGAACTACCTGTTAAAGTAATGAGGGTTAGGGATACTTACAGGTAGATACTGAATTTGGGGATAATGTGCAAGATGCTACGGAGGAAGAGAACTATATCCTGGAAGAGACAGAGGCTAAAGTACCGATAGAGTAAAGAAATCAATTTCTGATACACAGAGGGCAGAATTAAGGGGAATATTAAACACTCATCACAATGTATTTTCACATACGCCTGCTCAAGGTAAAGGGTATGAATGCCGTTTGAATGCAAAGCCTGGGCAAGTATTTTTCAAGAGACGTTATCGGAGGTAGGTTGCGAGAAAGGAACTTGTTAAGAGAATAACAGGTAAGCCTAATGCAAAAGCATACTGATTTGAATGCCCGAAAAGTAAGAGAGAACTAGATCTACGGAACAGTGTACATTTGAAGCATTTCAGACATGACAGAAAGGCTGCCACTCTTTGGCGGATACACAGTTTGACGTACTGTGCAGTCCCAGCTGGATCAAACTTTATTCCCTTTTCAAGAGTCATTTTTTTCTTATGTTCTATCTATTGCATGTAAGGAACTTATGCCTCCATGTTGTACTTTTGCTATTAGTTTGTAATATCTTCCTAGTAAATAAGAATGATTCCCGAAAATGACTATACCCGAATTATGACTTATAAGAGTATATGAGAGGTAGTTTGCAACAGTAAATTCTAAATGTTAAAATGACAGTGGGTACCTATGACAGAAAAATAATGGCTAAAGTAAGCAAATAGTAAATAAGATCAGCAAAAAGGATTAGTAACGACAAAATACAGGTACTTGTATTAAGAGAACAACTTGAAACTCAAAATTCCTAAAATCTGAAACAATTAAGTCTGTATAAATTAACAATTTTCATGTTGCAAGTAAGGTTGCCTGCAGGAAAGAGAGAGTAATAATAGGATGCCAACAGAGACAGGCCAAAGCGTTTTGATATTAACTAACGATGATATGAGGAAAGTGATGTGAGTGTCACACCAAAAATATGTGTAAATAATGAGATAAAAGATAAAAGGGAGAAAGAAGCGTAGAAATAGGAAAGTGAAATATATGGATAAATGAGAAAAGGGAGAAATAGGAGTAATGAAGTCAGTAGGATGACATATAATGTAAAATGGTAGAAAATTGGTGTGTAATTCTCTATGTCGCATAAAAAGTGTTGATAAAAACATGAAAGCTCGCTTAAGGTAGATAGTCAGTTAACAAATAAATATTAACACATATAGCAACAACACAGATAAACGAAGGTTTTAAGAAATGCAGGATGTAGAGTACTGGTATGTTATAATAAAAAAACAGCCTTTTAATTATCTGTGTAACAAATCAAAGTGGCTGCTGTCGAGCCAGTAACTTCTTTATCATACTAATCCATACTATAATTGATCCGTATGAAGACAGAGCATACAAAGGTTACTTAAATTTCTATGTAAAGTAAAGTCCAAGGTAATGAAGTAAATTGCAAACTAGTCCAAAATTTGGCTATTTTAAAAACCCTTGTTGACTCTCAGTGCATAATAAATATGGTTTATAAAAAAATTGTGAAGTTCATGATTCAAGCTTAAAAATGAAGTAACTAGTAAAGGTAAGCTAGACGAAAGTCACAATTTTATGAAGCGGCGTATTGTCAACAATCATTTTGAAAATGTTAATTATAGTTTTCCAAATAATTAATTATAAAAAGAAAAATTCTTTCTGATAACTTCTCAATTATTTACTTAAATGATAGAAGGAAAATAGAGCACAGAATGTGTTATGTTCTCCCTTAGATATAAGGCGAGAACACAAACTTAGGCTATATTACCTATTTCTCAGGAATGTGGGGGCTACATGAAAAGGCAGCCTACAAGCTGCATCGGAGAAGCAAGCGAGAAGGAGACCAACGATAGTGACTCCTCACTTTCCCCTTTCTGTAATATTGCCGAGAAAGACACCATACATAGTGGCGTCCCACCTTCTACCTTAAACGTTTTAGTGAAAGTGTTTCATAAGGACACACACCACAGGGCGAAATCTTTTTATTTTCGATTATTCCCTTTTGAGAGAACGATTGAACTTGAGTAGTCATGATTTCTTCTTCTTTCTTTGCTCTTCCCAAATTCTCTTCGTACGTTCACTGTGTTCTCTCTTGCGTCTCCCGACCATCTTTTTCCCGTTCTGTTCTCTGTGTGTTCTTGTTTAAGTGTGTGTTTCTTTATGATGTTTATAAACTGTTCTCTATTGTCTATGTTGTCTTGTGTGATCCTCAGTTCTTTAATGTCTTCTTCTGCTTCAGTGATCCACTTTGTCTTGTTTTTGGTCTTGTTTACTATCTCAAAGATTTGTCTTGTGAGCCTGCTTTTACTCATCCTGCCGATATGTCCATAAAATTTCATCCTTCTCTTTCTAATGATGTCTGCTATTGTTTCTATGTCTTTGTAAATCTCTAGTTGGCCTCTTCATCCTAATTCCTTCCCGAAACACTGGTCCACATATTTCACTCAGAATTTTTCTTTCCTGCTTTACAATCTCTCTGATCTTCGTATGACCATGAATCACTGTACTTTCTGCAGCATAAAGTGCTTCTGGTAGGACTACCGTGTTGTAATGCCTTAGTTTCGCATTGACAGAAATAGATTTCTTATTATAGTGATTCCAAGTGAGCTTATATGCTTTTTGTAATCTGGAGATTCTATCTTTATTGGCTACTGAGTTCAGTCCTGATGGTTGGATTATCTCTCCCAGATATCTGAAGAGGACAACTTGTCCCACTTTTCCGTATTGAGTAGTAATGGGGAGATTATCTGCAGGTTTGTTTTCCATATACTGTGTTTTCTCGTAGGAGATTTGTAGTCCAGTTTTCTGTGATATTTCGTGTAGTTCTTCCAATGCAAGTTTGCCTTTCTGTCTATTGTTCGTTAGAATGGCAAGATCGAACGCGAAAGCCAGACACTTCACCCTAATTCTCTGCTCTTTTTTAATCCCAAGCTGAATTCCTTTTATTTCCTTTTCCCATGTCCTCACATTTTTTCCAGAACCATGTTAAACAGACATACCATCTCCTTGACCAACACCTGTATGGATATGAAATGCTTCTGATGTTTCTCCCATGAATTTAACTTAGGAGGTTGCATCTGTTAATGCCTGTTGAATAATTGACCTTGTTTTCCTGTCAATCCTGAACTCCTCTAAAATGTGAAATAATATTTGTCTATCTATTGAATCGTAAGCCTTTTTAAAATAGACAAAAGTTAGCACAGTATTTCTACATCTTCTTCTTTGCAAAATTGTTTTTAAGTTCCATATCTGTTCGATGCAAGAGCGACCTTCGCGAAACCCTGCCTGATACTCCCCTATTAGCTGGCGCGCTTGTTCTTCTAGTCTGTTTAACAGGGCCTTTGAAAGAATTTTGTATATTACAGGAAGCAGTGAAATTCCTCTGTAATTATTTGGGTCGGTTTTTGCACCTTTTATGTGGAGAGGGTGAATTAATGCACATTTCCACTCTACTGTTGATAAAATTCTGTGGGATGCTTGTGTGAGGTTATTGTCATTTAATTTCCATACCTCTGCTATGATTCCGCCTCCCCCTGGAGACTTGTTGTTCATCAAATAATTGATTATTTTCTTTATCTCTTTAAGTGATGGTAGATTTGAATCGGGGCTGGACGTGGGTTTTTCGAAATTTAGTTGTTCTGTCGGAGGCTCACAGCTGAGAAGTGAGTGAAAATATTTAGCTAAAATTTGACAGTTATTTTGAGGGTTGGTTTCCAGTGATCCATCGGGTCGGCGGAAGCACAGATCAGATGGTTGATACCCTGTTACATTTTCTTTGATAATTTTGCAAAAAATTCTATTGTTTTTCTTGATAGATACTTGTTCAATTTCTTTAAGCCGGCTTACATCATATCCACGTTTTTCTCTTCGTATTGCCTTGGATGAACTCTTCAGTATTCTCAAAAATTCCTGCCAGTTTTCTTTAGTTTTGTTGCTACTGAAAGTTTTCCAAGCTTGTCTTCTTTCTTCTATTGCTTGATCATATGCACTGTTCCACCATCTGCGTTTTCTCTTTCTTGGGGGTAAGAAAAACACTAGTGACTATCATACGGAAATGAATGCTGTAAGTTTAGTGTCGTGATTCACAATATCTTGTCATGCCTTGCTTCATAGTTGGCCATTGTCAGTTATAATTCAACGGTTACAGAGAAAACACCAAGTACACAAACCAGAAAAGCGGATATTTTTCCCTGACTTAAAAATAAAAATATTAAGCACAGCATAAACAAGACTCGTGCCAATTTCCTGCAGATCGTTAATTTATACAAGTCACGTGACAGAACGTACAAACCTGACTTCCTTGCACGTAAAAAGGGTCACACAATTTTGCATTTACCCACGTGTCACTGTCAATGTAGACATACGGAATTAATGTGTGCAAAGAATAAAACTATGTGGGAGAAAAAAAAAACATTCCAGATAACGTTCACTGAATCGCTTGCGCATGAGGCAATAGACAATATCCCACCTGTATCGTGGGCTCAGTCTGTGCGGCATGCTGATAAGCTTCAGAAAGAATAATTTGACAGGGAAGTGACGATGAATATAAGCCTTGAACCTGTTGTTGTTGTTGTTGTGGTCTTCAGTCCTGAGACTGGTTTGATGCAGCTCTCCATGCTACTCTATCCTGTGCAAGCTTCTTCATCTCCCAGTACCTACTGCAGCCTACATCCTTTTGAATCTGTTTAGTGTATTCATCTCTTGGTCTCCCTCTACCATTTTTACCCTCCACGCTGCCCTCCAATGCTAAATTTGTGATCCCTTGATGCCTCAGAACATGTCCTACCAACCGGTCCCTTCTTCTTGTCAAGTTGTGACACAAGCTCCTCTTCTCCCCAATTCTACTCAATACCCCCTCATTAGTTACGTGATTTACCCATCTAATCTTCAGCATTCTTCTGTAACACCACATTTCGAAAGCTTGTATTCTCTTCTTGTCCAAACTATTTATCGTCCATGGCTACACTCCATACAAATAACGGCCTCCTGACACTAAATCTATACTCGATGTTAACAAATTTCTCTTCTTCAGAAACGCTTTCCTTGCCATTCCCAGTCTACATTTTGTATCATCTCTACTTCGACCATCATCAGTTATTTTGCTCCCCAAATAGCAAAACTCCTTTACTACTTTAAGTGTCTCATTTCCTAATCTAATTCCCTCAGCATCACCGGACTTAATTCGACTACATTCCATTATCCTCGTTTTGCCTTTGTTGATGTTCTATCATCGTAAATTTACAATCAGGTCGTTCGGAAACAGATACAAATAAAAGTGACGGTGGTATTGCGATGTAGACTTTAGAACAAAGTAATAATATTTCTTAGTTTTAAAGATTCATGGTTAAAAATGTGTTTGTCAACGTATCAGTTGCGTACAGAATAATGATAACTTCCTAGCCTTTTTCATTAGGACTTTGTAACAATGCCGGCCGGAGTGGCCGAGCGGTTCTAGGCGCTACAGTCTGGAACTGCGTGTCCGCTACGGTCGCAGGTTCGAATCCTGCCTCGGGCATGGATGTGTGTGATGTCCTTAGGTTAGTTAGGTTAAAGTAGTTCTAAGTTCTAGGGGACTAATGACCTCAGAAGTTAAGTCCCATAGTGCTCAGAGCCATTTTTTTTGTATCCATTGAATTATGCAGGCTATAATGTTCAACATATTGCCCAAGGGAAAGTTAAGCTTCTCCCACCATGATGTATGCTCTAATAACACGCGAGAATGCAGCTGGATAAATTCGTCAAAAGTCCGATATTTCCACATGTAAACCCCGGACATTTTAAAGGCACGAATTGGATAAGTCCTAAAATGACAGTAACTGTTAATTGTCGAGATATCGTAAAGTTTTCAATGTTATCGGCCATCATTCCCTGGGGTTACTCGCAGATGATGGCCAATTGTTAGCTTATTCAATGTATTATAAATGCGGTCTCTCACTGTAATGTCGAACTTGTTGGTGTACACTCATAATGGCCGTTAACCGCGAAAAATATTACAACTTACTGAACATTTTTTGCGATAGTCTTTTCGTTAGACTTTTTTCCACTAATTCTTTTTTATGCGCAGTGATTACACTTAACTACACTCAAACGCATCAACACACACACCTTACAGACATTTTCAAAAATTCTATTGAGTAGAAGCAGTTGTCAAGTAATTGCAATGATTTCGACTTGTCCTTAAAGTTAATTTTTACTTTTTATGCAGTTCTAATCGCAATAAATGACAATTAATGCAAGCAGTTTCAGTGATCTAGTCGTTAGACAATTTTTATGTTGAGAAAAATTGTACTTCACGTCTTCACAAAGCTGTGTCAGCTGCACTCGCCTCCCGACGTCACACGGAATAAGTCTGTGGAGTAGTGGACGCAACGTCGTCAAGACGTGAATTAATATTTCTCTCATGATGACTGATCGAAATTGGTTTTAATATTTACTATTCTCCTCATAGCTTTGAACGTATAATATGATGTACCGTAGGCAATTGAGCCTGGCAGTTGTCCTCAGCAATGCAGTTCGGCAACGTGAACGTTGTTTGCCTGCTCTCTGCTGCCGCGAATGCACAGTTCTCATCCCTTCGCTGCTCCACCTCTATGCGCGGAAGCGCCGTCTTACGTGACACCAGCTTTAGTTGTGTTTCAAAAGAACGATGTTTTCTGAATCCGTGCTGATTATGTGTCAATAAAGCTTTTTCTCCGAGGTAATTCATAATGTTCGAACACGGTATATGTTCCAAAACCCTACTGTAAATCGACGTTTGTGATATGGGCCTGTAATTCAGGGGTTAACTCCTATTTCCCGTTTTGGGTATTGGTGTGACTTGAGCAATTTTCCAGTCCTTAGGTACGGAACTTTCTGTGAGCAAACGGTTGTACAAAGGATTGCACTTTAATCCAAGAGTGGAATTAAAAATTAAAATAACTATTTCCTAACTTTGTCACTGTATACTTCAGTATATTCATGTTAACAATGCGAAGTCTCAGAAAGATGTTTAGCTAAATATATTATTTTAAGAAAAAAATAGCGCTAAATATATTGTTCGAAATGTGCGAATGTACGTCACGCCTAAAATTTACAGGTTTCAACTTGATCAGCCCAATGTTTGGTCGAAATAGACGTTTTTACGAAAAATTGAAGGCGTTAAATATTAGACTGAGAAAGATAAAAATCCGTATGTATCCTCAGTTCGATCTACAAACCTTATACCTATGATACAAATAAGCTACTTCTTTTAGTTTTCAAGTTATTTATTAAAAAACCAAATTTGGAACGAAAACGTCCATATTCCTGATAGATAAAGTATCAATTGAACTTGTAATAGAAAGTTCTAATTACAGCACTTCATGACTCGGTGGAGACACTTTTCAACATTTATTGTGAATGTATTGTGAAACTGTATGTACACTGTGCAACTTCCTTAACACTGAGCTTTTTTTTCAGTTTAATACGAATTCACGTGTGCTATGGTATTAATAAAAGCAGATGATCTGACACATTCATATATTTTCAGTTGCCTTTTTATCATCATTTTTTCAAAATTAAAATCCCTACAACTTCTGTTGAAAATTTGGTGCAATTCTCTGGAATTTAAAAAGCCAACTGGGCCAAGTAGTTAATAAATTAAAAATTTTCGAAATTGCAAATACTTCTTTACTTCTCTGGCTGTACTGAGAAAGTACTGCAGATACACATTTGGGACACGTTTGTTAGATTCACCAAATCAGTAACAACAAAATAAATGGAAATCGTGCTTTACTTTAACCCAGTCCAGTTTTGCGATTGCTTCATATTAACGAAGTGACTAAGTTTCAGGCAAAATCTTTTATTAGCCGTAACTCCGTAACTAAACATTTACAGACTTATATTTACATGAACTTTTTTCTTTAGTTTTACTTGTAAAGTAACATATTAAAATATTTGCATATCTTCGTGAATCACCCTGTATATACGGCCAGAGAGGCGGTTAGAAAGGACACTTTGCATCCAGATTTCAAACTGTCCGCATCAATCAAACGCCTGCGTGGGCTAGTCTCGGATGAAGTAAGAGCAAGGAACGTACCAAATGCGTTTTCGCTAAAAGTAGGAAGTGAACTAGTGAGGACAGTACACCGTTCTGGATCGCTTAGATTTCACGAAAGTAACTATTCCGTGTGCCCTCCGTAATGTTGACAAAACCGCCTGGCAAGTGGCCAGATTATTTTCCATTTTTAACGCAAGCAATTAACCTTTGGTGATTAGAAGTCAGGGCAATTGACCATTTTATCTGGAACTTCCCATAGATATCGCTCTGAACTGTTAATAGTGCTCTTTCCGATACGGATATTATTATTATTATTATTATTATTATTATTATTATTATTATTAGAAATATTGTTATATTTTCTGCATTTGAACTTTTACTGAATAAAAGAATCGGTTAAAACGCAAAACTTTTAGTTATAGTCATTGTTCCTGATCCCACTGAGTAAATAGCAAGGAGGGGCATTTTCTTTCAGTGAGCAGAGTAAGTATGTGGATTTTCAGACTGGAAACTATGGTGAGTAAGTTCTCCATCGTTTCCTGGTTGACTGCAAATATAGTTTTCAAGCTCTTGTAAATGGCGAAGGTAGGTGTAAAGCAAGTACAGACAATTTAAGAATGTTTTCATTAACGACATAACAGAAGAAGTGACCGTTTGGATACTTACCCGTCGATCCACAACATCTTCTGAACAATGTGTCGTACAATTATATAATTTGGCAGGTACCTTTAGTGGTATGTAAATATACTATGCTGAAAAGTGTTGCCGATGGAGTTAATAGTAAAGAAGTAATAAACTAAAACGTCATACCTGATGCGGCAGTTTTACTACATTAACAGTGAAAATATAGTAAACTAGTAACATTTTTCCTTTCATCATTTTTTGGGAGTTTCCTAAAGATTTGAAACTGTGTGTAAAGTATGTTGGAAGTAGCTAAGTGCTCTCGTTCTCAAATACTGAATGAGTAAAGCCTGGGAATTCGTGTGAGGTGCGGCACGCTCCTTTTTAACCCCCCACCCATCTGACAGGTAGGTGGTTCCTATCATCATAGTGCTTCTTTATATGTAGAAACCTACATGCGCAGAGAATTTGGTTGGAATCGATTCAGTAGTTTAGGCGACGATGCTGAACATAAATACATACACACTCGTAAGCACATTCATTTTCATAAGATATAGAGATTAGTTTCCTGATAAAATTTTATTGCCTGTACAAGATTTGTAATACTTTGTCACAATACATTATTACCTATGTGCTAGTCCACCAGAAACGATGAAGGTAGGATTGAACATCATGATAGAGGAAGTATACAGTGCATTAGCTAAAATGAAAAATAGCCGATCACCTGATCCTGGAAATATTCCTGTGGAATTGTTGAAAGCTGGAGGACACCATTTCAAGAAAAGAATACTACATCTTATGAACATTTGCTGTCAACAGATTGAAATCAGAGTGGGAAATATCGTATATAATCTCCATTTCCAAGAAGGGCAACAGAAGAGGCACTAATTGCTGCACAATCATCTGTGTGAACTGCATGATTAGCCGCTTAATTGACAAAATTATGTATGAGAAAATAAGACGTAATCTGGATATCATACTGGAGAATTCCAGAATGGGTTCAGACTGAACAAATCCTGTATAGACAACCTCTTTATTTTACAACAGCTTATGGGAAGTAGTAGGGAAGGAGTTATACGTCACCTTTGTAGAGTTAGCTAAACCCTATGACAAGGTTCATAGAGTAAAACTCTGGGGAGCTTTGAAAGATTTACAAATGGATGACCATCCTTTACAGACTTTAATTGAAATGTACAGAGATAATAGGGTACAGATTAATAGAGAATCAAAATTATCAGAACCTGTTAAAGGGGATAGGACATCAAAGGGCCGCCTTGGAGCACGAGAGGCACCATAGGACATGTTAATTTCCACTGTCTATACTTTTAGAAATAAATTCATAAAACTTTGTCAGCAAGACCAGGAAGGACTCAGGAGTCATACCCATAGCAGTGGAAGTTCCAAAAAATAACAAGACCTTTTTTGCATATGAAATTTCATAATTTTTTTCACTTAGTGTTGCCTGCATTTGTTGCTACACGTAAACTTTTCTTCATAAGTTAGAGAAGTTCTTCGATGAATTTTGCACAGCATACAAACCATACCTACAGGTGTGAGAAATTCTAGAATCTTCTAAATCTGTTAAAAGCTGTGGTAAAATTGTGATAATTAACTATAAAATTTGAGTTTTTTCTAAACATGAAGTTTAAAATGTAACAGCTCATTCATTTTTTTCATACACCTATAAGTATGGTTTGTATGCTGTGCAAAATTCATCGAAGAATCCCCCTTACTTATGTAGAAAAGATAGACCATCAGTACAGAGCACAGCGAGTTCCAGGTGCTAATAAGGAGAATACACGATTCGTTTATTACATATTTTTACAAGCTTTAAACAGGAGCGACTTATTTTCAGTTACCTGTGTAGTTACTAGTATATTTTTGTAATTTCTTGCATGTTTGACTGCTTACTAGGAACAACCTTTCATTTTAAAAACGGTGTAGCATACAGTACCGCCATTGCTATCGACTCTTCTATCGATCCTCGTATCGTACAAGTTTCTGTTTGTTTTCATTGGAACTGCCTGCACTGAAGTTGACCCCTCACCCATGGTCGTGTGGGAGATCATTCCAAAGTCTGGCAGGCAGCGAAATACTTTCCAAGGGGCCAATTATAGGGTCTTCTCGGTTCATTTGACGATCAAGTTTCGGGAGTTATCTGTGGCTGACGAAGTATCTGAGCCAGATGCAGTCGTCCACACTGTTCCAGAGGAAGCTTCTCGGCCTGCAAGGTCTGGGCATTCACAGAGGGTGGGTTTGCTCATGGTTGGGAACTCCAACATTAGGCGCATAATGGGGCCCCTTAGGTACATAGCTGCCAAGGAGGGAAAGGAAGCCAGTGTTCACTCCGTGCACATACTGGAAGGAGTTATTCTGGATGTGGAAAGGGTGCTTCCGAATGCCATGAAGAGTACAGGATGCAGCCAACTGCAGGTGGTGACCCATGTCGGTACCAATGACGTGTGTCGCCTTGGATCGGAGGAGATTCTCTCTGATTTTGGGCTGCTAGTGGAAATTGTAAAGACTGCCAGTCTTGCTTGTGAGATCAAGGAGGAGCTCACTATCTGCAGCATCGTCGACAGAACAGACTGTGATCCTTTGGTTCAAAGCCGAGTGGAGGGTCTGAATGAGAGGCTCAGGCGGTTCTGGGACCGTGCAGGCAGCAGATTCTTTGACTTGCGGCATCGGGTGGTGGGTTTCCGGGTTCCCCTTAATACGTCTAGAGTCCATTACACACAGGAAGCGGCTACGTGGGTAACGGGGACTGTGTGGAAGTGACTGGGCGGATTTTTAGGTTAGAGGGTCTCATGAAACCACAGAAAGGGCGTCCGTCTAAAAGGGGCAGGTAAAATACAGTAAGGTAGTTGTAGAAACGTTCGGTATTTTAATTGTAAATTATCGTAGCTGTGTTGGGAAACAACCAGAACTCCAAGTCCTAATAGAAGGCACTGAAGCTCAAATATTTATAGGTACAGAAAAGTGGCTAAAGCCGGAAATAAGTTCATCCGAAATTTTTTCAAACGACCTAACAGTGTTCAGAAAGACAGATTAAATACTGTTGGTGGTGGAGTATTTATTGCTGTCAAAAGTAGTTTACCTTGTAGTGAAATTGAATTATAGTTCCTGCGTAATAGTATGGGTAGAGGTTACACTTGACAATCGGACTACACTATTAACTGGATCGTTTTTCCGACCCCCGACTCAGAAGATATAGTTGCTGAACAGTTCAAAGAAAACTTGAGTCTCATTGCAAATAGGTACCCCACTCACACAGTAATAGTCGGTGGCGACTTCAATCTACCCTTGATATGCTGGAAAGATTATACGTTAAAGCCGGCGGCAGGCATAAAACGTCATCCGAAATTGTACTGAATGCTTTCTCAGAAAATTATTTTGATCAATTAGTTCATGAGCCCACTCGAAGAGTAAATGGTTGCGAAAGCATACTTGACCTCTTAGCTAAAAATAATCCTGGACACATAGGGAGTATCATGAGGAGTACAGGAATTAGCGACCACAAGGCAGTTGCTGCTAGGTTAAATACCGTTACACCCACAACCATCAAAAAGAAACGCAAAGTACCTCTATTTAAAATATATGATAAAAATGCTCTTAACGCCCTTTAAAGAGACAATCTGCACTCCTTCCGATCTGATCGTGTAAGCATATAGAAAGTGTTGAATGATTTCAAAGAGATAGTTTTGATGTCAATTGAGAGATATATACCATATAAATTAATAAGTGATGGTATTGATCCCCCATGGTACACAAAATGGGTCATATCGCTGATGCAGAAGTAACGAGAAAACCACGCCAAATATAAAAGAACGCAAAATCCACAAGACTGGCAAAGTTTTGCAGAAGTTCGAAATGCAGCATGTACTTGAACACGAGGTTCTTTCAATAATTTCCACGACGAAACTCTGTCTCGGAATCTGTCAGAAAACCTTAAAGAGATTCTGGTCATACATAAAGCACACCAGTGACAAGACGCAATCAATACCTTCACTGCGCGATGACAGTGCCACTAAAGCAGAGTTATTAAACACGGTTTTCCGAAATTCCTTCACCAAAGAAGACGAAGTAAATATTCCTGAATTCCAGTAAAGAATAATTGCGAAGATGAAAAATATAGAAGTAGATATCCTTGGTGTAGCGACGCAGCTTAAATCACTTAATAAAGGCAAGGCCTCCGGTCCAGATTGTATACCAGTCAGGTTCTATTCAGAGCATGCTGATATAACAACTCCATATACACTCCTGTAAATTGAAATAAGAACACCGTGAATTCATTGTCCCAGGAAGGGGAAACTTTATTGACACATTCCTGGGGTCAGATACATCACATGATCACACTGACAAAACCACAGGCACATAGACACAGGCAACAGAGCATGCACAATGTCGGCACTAGTACAGTGTATATCCACCTTTCGCAGCAATGCAGGCTGCTATTCTCCCATGGAGACGATCGTAGAGATGCTGGATGTAGTCCTGTGGAACGGCTTGCCATGCCATTTCCACCTGGCGCCTCAGTTGGACCAGCGTTCGTGCTGGACGTGCAGACCGCGTGAGACGACGCTTCATCCAGTCCCAAACATGCTCAATGGGGGACAGATCCGGAGATCTTGCTGGCCAGGGTAGTTGACTTACACCTTCTAGAGCACGTTGGGTGGCACGGGATACATGCGGACGTGCATTGTCCTGTTGGAACAGCAAGTTCCCTTGCCGGTCTAGGAATGGTAGAACGATGGGTTCGATGACGGTTTGGATGTACCGTGCACTATTCAGTGTCCCCTCGACGATCACCAGTGGTGTACGGCCAGTGTAGGAGATCGCTCCCCACACCATGATGCCGGGTGTTGGCCCTGTGTGCCTCGGTCGTATGCAGTCCTGATTGTGGCGCTCACCTGCACGGCGCCAAACACGCAAACGACCATCATTGGCACCAAGGCAGAAGCGACTCTCATCGCTGAAGACGACACGTCTCCATTCGTCCCTCCATTCACGCCTGTCGCGACACCACTGGAGGCGGGCTGCACGATGTTGGGGCGTGAGCGGAAGACGGCCTAACGGTGTGCGGGACCGTAGCCCAGCTTCATGGAGACGGTTGCGAATGGTCCTCGCCGATACCCCAGGAGCAACAGTGTCCCTAATTTGCTGGGAAGTGGCGGTGCGGTCCCCTACGGCACTGCGTAGGATCCTACGGTCTTGGCGTGCATCCGTGCGTCGCTGCGGTCCGGTCCCAGGTCGACGGGCTCGTGCACCTTCCGCCGACCACTGGCGACAACATCGATGTACTGTGGAGACCTCACGCCCCACGTGTTGAGCAATTCGGCGGTACGTCCACCCGGCCTCCCGCATGCCCACTATACGCCCTCGCTCAAAGTCCGTCAACTGCACATACGGTTCATGTCCACGCTGTCGCGGCATGCTACCAGTGTTAAAGATTGCGATGGAGCTCCGTATGCCACGGCAAACGCTGACACTGACGGCGGCGGTGCACAAATGCTGCGCAGCTAGCGCCATTCGACGGCCAACACCGCGGTTCCTGGTGTGTCCGCTGTGCCGTGCGTGTGATCATTGCTTGTACAGCCCTCTCGCAGTGTCCGGAGCAAGTATGGTGGGTCTGACACACCGGTGTCAATGTGTTCTTTTTTCCATTTCCAGGAGAGTATATACAACCGCTCACTCACAGAAAGATCCGTACTTAAAGACTGGAAAATTGCTCAAGTGATACCAATACCCTAAAAGGAAAATAGGAGTAATCCGCTGAATTACAGGCCCATTTCACTAACCTCAATTTGCAGTAGGGTTTTGGAACATATACTCTAGTCGAACATTATGAAGTACCTCGAAGAAAACGATTTATTGACACATAGCACGGATTCAGAAAATATCGTTCTTGTGAAACACAACTATACTTTGCTTATACTCATGAAATAATGAGTGCTATCGACAGGGGATGTCAAATTGATCCTATATTTTAAGATTTCCAGAAGGCTTTCGACACCGTTACTCACAAGCGTCTTCGAACCAAACTGCTTGCCTATGGAATATCGCCTCAGTTGCGAGACTGGATTCGTGATTTCCAGTCAGAAAGGTCACAGTTCGTAGAAATAGATGGAAAGTCATCGAATAAAACAGAAGTAATATCCGGCGTTCCCCAAGGAAGTGTTATTGTTGCTTATCTGCGTTAACGACATAGGAGACAATCTGAGTGGTCCTCTTTTACTGTTTGCAGATGAAGCTGTCATTTACCATCTTGTAAAGTCATCAGATGACCAAAACGAATTGCAAGATGATTTAGATAAGATATCTGTGTGGTGCGAAAAGTGGCAATTGACCCTGAATAAAGAAAAGTGTGAAGTTATTCACATGAATACTAAAATATATCCGCTAAATTTCGATTACGCGATAAGTCACACAAATATGAAGGCTGTAAATTCAACTAAATACTTAGGGATCACAATTACAAATAACATAAATTGGAACGATCACACAGATAATGTTGTGGGTTGAGCAAACCAAAGATTGCGATTCATTGGCAGAACACTTAGAAGGTGCAACAGGTCTACTTTTAGAGACTGCTTACACCACGCTTGTACGCCCTATTCTGGAGTATTGCTGTGTGGTGTGGGATCCGCATCAGGTGGGACTGACGGATGACATCGAGAATGTTCAAAGAAGGGTGGCTCGTTTTGTATTGTCGCGAAATAGGTGAGACAGTGCCACAGACATGATACGTGAATTGGAGTGCAATCATTAAAACAAAGGCGTTTTTCGTTGCGGCTGGATCTTCTCATGAAATTTCAGTCACCAGTTTCCTCCTCCGATTGCGAAAACATTCTGTTGGCACCCACCTACATAGGGAGAAATGATCATCACGATAAAATAAGATAAATCAGGGCTCGCACAGAAAAATTTAAGTGCTCGTTTTTCCGCGCGCCGTTCGAGAGTGGAACGGTAGAGACAGCTTGATGGTGATTCCAGACAATTAATTGTGAATAGCGGAGTAATCACGTAGATATAGATGTAGATAACAAGAAATGCAGTCAGTAGTAAGTGAAAAAATGATGAAATTTCACATGTAAAAAACATTATTTTGTTATGTTTTTGAACTTCCACTAGTTTGAGTGTGAATCCTGAATCCTTCCTAGTCATGCTGACAAAGTTTTATGAATTTATTTGTAAAAGTGTAGACAGTTAAAATTAAAATGTCCTGTGGTGTCTCTACTGCTCCAAGTCTGCCCGTTTGACGTCCTACCCTCCTCAATGTGACAAAAGAGCTGAGACAAGGTCGTAGTATGTCTCCAGTCTTGATCAGTTTATAGATAGAAGTGTCTTTCCGAAGGTGGAAGAACACTTGTGGAAGAATGGAATTCGTTATTAAAAATATACAGCTGTTTTTGTTAAGTTTTTCTGGCGATCAAGCTGTTTTAGCACAACGTAAATCAGGTCTTAAGTTCATGATATGGCGTTTACCTCAGGAATATGAAAAATGGAGACTGCAGATGAGTCTGACAAAGACTGAATATCTGATAGTGAATAGTAGTGAACATAGGGCAAAAACTATAGAAGGGGACAGTGATTGGAATACATTCAGCAAATAATTGAGGACGGAGGAGTGCTACTCAGAGATGAAGAGGTTGACACAGGAGACGAAATCGTGGAGCGGCTGCATCAAACGTGTCAGAAGGTTGATGACTCAAAAAGAAATGTGACACTAAATTGAAAATTCACATCAGTGACGGAGCAGTTATGAGGCGGGTAGAAAAATGTAAATACTAGGGGCAGATATGGACAAAAATGGACTGGATACTATAGAAATAAAATTCAAGATACATGAAAGAAGGAAAGTAACAGGGTGTATGAATTCGTTTTTTGTGGGACAAGAACTTCCCTAATAACAAAAAGAAAATAGTGGGTAGGCTAACAGTTGAATCTGTTCTATGCTAGGGTCAGAACTATGGATTTTAAATGCTGACCTGAAAAGAAGAATAACAGCTATCGAAATGAATCATTTACGAAGCTGAGCCAGAATATCAAGAATAGAAAAAAAAATTAATGGCGAAGTGGGAGCTCGAATGAAGATGAAACACTGACAAGATGCAGTACGATGAAAGAAAATGTCTAAGATGATATGGACATCTGTTGAGAATGTCAGATCATCGATGGCCAAAGAAAATTTTTGAATGGAAACCATCTGGGAGACGTAAATGCGGGAAACCAAGACGTTCTTGGAATCACATCTTCAACGGAATAATGGAGCATCGCGGGATACGCAAGGAGGTGGCACTGAATAGAGAGGCTTGGCAGAAGATAACAGGAATGCAACAAAATGTTGTTATTAATTGATACCTGTAATTAATTGATGCTGTAATAATAATAATCTATGTTCTAGAATACAAATGTTTTCCTGATCTGTAAGAACAGAAACTAACTGCTTTTGTCGCATGTGACTCTGATTAACGTGTCCAGTATTTACATACTTACGGAAATTAAATCGCAACACCAAAAATAATTAATGTATAGTTATGAAATTTGGGGAATACATTAGTCTAGGTAACATATTTACATGATTAACATTCCAAGATCGCAGGTTAATGTGAGCGCGAGATAAACCACTGCAAACGTAAAATGCTGATACATTAACAACCAGTGTAGCTACCAGAATGTTGAATGCAGGAGTCCAAATGTGTGTGAATTATGTTGTGCAGGTGCCTGATCTCAGTTTGTGGGATGGTGACTTTTGCACATGATGGGTCAATACAGGGGCGGTTAATGGTGTTTGCAGATGACGCTAGAGTTGTCGCTTGACGATGTTCCATATGTGCTCGATTGGAGACTGATCTGGTGATCTACTTGGCCACGCCAACATGTTGACACTCATTATAGCATGTTGGTTTATAACAGCAGTATGTGGGCGAGCGTTATCCTGCTGGAAAACACCCCCCTGGAAT
Source organism: Schistocerca piceifrons (assembly GCF_021461385.2). Lineage (NCBI taxonomy): Eukaryota > Metazoa > Arthropoda > Insecta > Orthoptera > Acrididae > Schistocerca > Schistocerca piceifrons. The sequence goes on along the minus strand of NC_060144.1, from coordinate 406,684,161 downwards.
GCTGTTCAGCACAACAGGTCGAATCACCAGACTGACGTACAATTTTGCAGTCAAGATATGTGGGATAACCACGAGAGTGCACTTGCTGTCACACGAAATCGCATCCCAGATCATAACTTCAGGTGTAGGTCCATTGTGTCTATCACGCAGAGAGGTTGGTTGCAGGTCCTCAGCTGGCCCCCTTCTAACCAACACACAGCCATCACTGGCACCGAGGCACTACCAGCTTTCATCAGAAAGCACAACAGACCTCCACCCTGCTCTCCAGTGGGGTCTCGCTTGACACTACTGAAGTCGCAAATGGCGGTGGTTTGGGGTCAGTCGAACGCACGCTACGGGGCACCTTTGTCGGAGCTGTCCTTGAAGTCACCGATTTGTAACAGTTCGTTGTGTCACTGTGGTGCCAACTGCTGCTCAAATTGCTGCTGTAGATGCAGTAAATTGCGCCAGAGACATACCCCGAACATGACGGTCATCTCCCTCGATAGTGCCACGTGGCCGTCCGGAGTCCGACTTTCTTGCGACCGTACATTCTCGTGGCCGCCGGTGCCAGCAGTCATGTACAGTGGCTGCATTACTGTCAAGTCTTTCTGCAGTATCGTGGTAAGAACAAACAGCATCTTGTAGCCCTATTACACGACTTCGCTCAAATTAAGTTAGGTGTCAATAATAGCTTCTTTGTAGCCTTAAAGACATTCTGGACTAACATCAACTCATTATGTCCAGTCTTAAAGGTAACTAACGTTCACATTCGTAAGAGCATGTATTTAAAGCAAACAGGTTTGCATCCTCATAACGGCGCTACTAGCTCCGCTCATGGGTTAGTGCGAAATTTGAATAAATATCATCTTTCAGATGTATAAACATGCCTACCAACTTTCGTTTATGTTGCACAACTCCTTCTTGTGTTGCGACTTTTTTCCGTCAGTGTATTTTGTTTACGTCTATCTTTTGACAAATTCTTCGAAATTTCGAACAACTCGCCCATTAAGACGATAGTTTTTTATTACGTACTAACATGTAGTCTTGTCACTTAAGGTCAGACCGCCATAAACGAGTATTCTGTTGTGAAATAGCTCGATTACGAAGGAATGCAGTGTTTTTATGCAGTGCATTTGTATTAATAAACATCCCGGAACGGTCTCCTATCATGGCGCATCACACTTGCTTCGACTGAACAGCTTAACATGTACACAAAGAGTATGATTAAACAGAATACGTCATATTTCAAAGGCTTCACAACGTCCATACTTCTACTTTAATCCTAACCCCCCCCCCTCCCTCCCCCCCGTGTCACGAAGTGCGTCTGTAGCTTCTCATTCTGATTCCTCGAGTCCACAAAACCTGTTGGGACGAAGTTACGCAGCAAGAAGCGTCCACGCTGATTTATACTCAGCGATTCTTCCCTATATCACGAGGCCTGAATGCCAGAATACTTTCTCGGGGTCGGCCGTGACCTTTTCCTGGTGACTCTTTTACAGTATAATCCCAAACAGACTGTCGCAGTAAGCGTATATCATATGGAACTGCCTCTCCTGTGGTTGAAAGCAACAGGACGATCACGAACGTACTCGTCTCGTAGATGAATAATTTAATGAAAAGTATTAACCTTAGTGGGAATCCATTGATACTAGACAAAACAGACTTGCAATTAATTAATCTACGTATTGTATCACAAATTTACTCCACTGTGGTTCCTGTATTTGTATACCATTTCGTTTCTGTGAACGAAGACATTCAGCGTTCACATTGCATGATCTGTACTAGATTTAAATACCAAGCGATTATCAACTGTCGATTGATGTCTCTTCAGGGACACTCAAGTTCAAAAACAATGTGTTGTTTATACGCATACTTACAACTCATAGGGTTTCTGTTAACGTCCGTAATGGATCACTTCTTAAACGAGGTGCCCCATTCATATATTGAAACTACTTATTTGTTGTTCATAGAGGCATCTAGCAAATATCAAGTATAGCCCCGATAGTCGTGTTCTCTTGTAGAATAACAGGTAAGCGTTACTGCCATAAATCTCAAAACTGAGCCATATATTGTAAGAGCGACAGGGCCTGTAATCTTGCAAACTAACATAACAAATCTTCATTAACACCTGATACACTCTTAAGGTCTTAATTATTCTTCTCGTATTCTTCTACAAAGCGTTTTTCACATCATTCAAATCACTATTTCACTAACTGAAGCAACATTTTCCCTGGCCAAGAAGTTTGATTTTCTTCATGTATTACATGTTTACTTGACACATAGTATACAACTTTCTGTAGATGCGAACAATGGTATCATGAAGTGGTGTGTTTCGAGTGAGGAGAACGTCTTCTGACAAAAAAATGCATAAAATAATAAAATTAGAATAACATGCCAAGTTTTTTATGTACAGAAATTATTATTAGTTTTTGGAGCAGTAGTTCCCAAAATGTAGGGAAATTTTTCAATATAACAATTAGCACAGAGCGCAGTAACCACAAATAAAGGAATTCACGTGTTGTAAATTTTAAATGAATGATTTTTTTGCCTGGTCACAACATGCACTCACCGGATTATCTCAAATGTAAACACTGAAAAAATACCCGGTGCATGGATAACTGCTGTGACACCAGCTTCGACCAGTAATAGAAAACAACTATAAAATCAAATTTTGCCAAACAGGTATCATACACTGAAACAATATGCTCATTTGTGAAACATGTAGTGCAACTTACTTTCTACTTGTATGACAGAAATGATTAAAAAGTGCAAGGTACTGCACCACCTCTGATCCAGTGATCCAAGATGATTCCTGAAGAGAAAATTTCAGTCTCCATAAACAATATAATAAGCAGGCATGAAATATTTTCCAAAATTCTACGGCAGACTAAAGTCATAGATATAGGGATATAATTTTGTGCACCTTTTCTATGATCCTTCTTGAAAATGGGAGTGACCTGTGTTTTTTTCCATTCATTAGGACTTCTTCTCTCCTCCAGCTATAGGTAAAAGTTTACAATTTATCTATGCACATTAAATTTAAAAAGTGTAAGTGATATTTCTGTCTGTTTTTCTCCCTATAAAATCCTCTGTCTGCTAATGTAATCACAAAGTCGATATATGACTGGATGATGAAACAGCCATTTGACCATAACTTCACAGCACCTCACTGGTCCTGCAATACTACAACAAAAAGTAACAATGGTTCAATTATACCTGACAATATACAATCAATAATTGTGGGCTGATTAGATTGTAGCAAAATGGATATTAAGTCATTGTTACCACAATCTGATGGAATTTGTTTTGAATATGTGTATGTCTTTTCAGAAACGTTATATCTACCTGGTACCAGTTATTCCAAAAGATATTCACAGGCATTGATTGTACAACTTATAAGACATTCCACGAAGGCAATACATTTCTGTCTCTGTGAAGGGTTAATGTTGTTGGAACAGATGGGAAAATATTACTGGTTTGACCATCACATGGGAGTAGATGCTTTTATTTTGTGTCAAACGTACGGGAGTAACCAAGACAGCTGGTAACTGATGATGGAAGATTAATTAATACTTTCAAACAAGATAGTGTATATTTAAACATGTTTATCAATGATGCATAGTAACTGACATGACGTTAAGTGAATTCAGAACTATATATGGAGTTTCTCAGAGTCATATGAAGTATTAATTTTTGTTTATTGATGAAACATGACAAACAATCGATGATACAGATGAAAATTTCAGGAGGTAATGTAACGATATGTATGTGTGTCAGTACAAAACACACCATGAACAAATACAGTCATAGATACATACTCGCATGTGAATGTATGTAACTCTGACAACTCTTGAAACTAAGCTATTAAATACAAATCCACACATGTATCACACATCCAGACTGAAAGGATGCACAGATAGAATTTCTGTCTATATGTTGACACAAATACTGAAACAATCAATGAAGGTCTCAGTGATATAAACTTCTGGGCAGAAAGCCATACTAGATTTGTTAACACAAATTTAAGAGGTCAGTTCAACAGGTTAACGCAAAATTCGAGAAATTCTGGAGTACAATCAATATGTTACTTGTAAGGGTTGTGGTACTTCAAAATAAAGATGAAGGAAATATGTAGGATGATTCAACAGAGACCACATTTTGGAAGAGTAGGGCAGCTGAAGAGAGACCAGTCTCTCAGACGAACCATTAAAGATGTTACTGAAACTCTTCAATGGCTTTCCCATACCATCAATAATGCAGATAGTGGAGAAGAAGATATGATTGGAAATGCAACTAAATGTTCTATCACTGCTGAGATAAATAGAACATATGGTATCAGCAGCGAAGAACCACATTTGTTGAGTGCATTACTTATACATGTAACCAGTAACACAGTATAGACTGGAATACAGAATATGGAAGTACATCTAATTAACTGAATCTAATATTCATATTAACTTTGAAATATTGTGAAAATTGAGTTAAAGAATTAAAAATGTATGCACAAATATAAGGTATGGTTAATGTACAGAGGAAAAAACAGTTCCTCAACAAGTTGGATAAAAAGATCACACAGTAACAAATACAAGAAGAATATAAAGCAGCATTAGTGGGTCGTTGTCGGGGCGTTTTTATTGATATTTTAGAGTAAAAATGGACAATTGACTATGTATTAATACATAATATGATGATCTGAACGAATCAGTAGAATTATTAAGACTGGTCAAAGCATCGGCTGTGGCAGGAAATCCTGCTCATGCCAACAAAATCATATCCATGTTTTCAGAGCTCAAAGAAAGATGCTTTATCGAATAATTGTGGAGCATTTGTTTGAGTACTCCACAAACCATCTTGCAAAACATTCCCATGTAGACATTTTATAATGACTCATGGCTGACTAATGTTGTAGGTATGAAGCAACATTCACATAAGAATATGTATTTGAATTATATTTTTATGCTCATTGATAAATATTCCAAATTTGTTTGGACCTTACCTGTAAAAACAAAGATGGGGAAGGCAACTGTACATGTGATAGACCATCTGGTGCATTGGGGAAGAATTGCTATCCAGTAATCAATCAAATCAATAATGGTAGTGAGTTTTATAACAGGTATTTCAAGGCAGCACTGAAGCGGCATGGTACACACCACTATTCAACATTCTCCCATACAAAAGGAAATATCGCAGAAGTTTGAACTGAGTGGTAAAATCCTATATGTGGATGCATTTTAATCTTCATGGATCATCCAAATGGATAGATATTCGTCCACAAATAACTGAACAGTATAACTGGACTGCACACAAAATAACAAACATTAAACGAATTGATATTTATAACAACGAGCTTCTAAATACCATATTCAGTCACATTAAAATGGTGGATCCACATAAACAAAAACTTAATATAGGTGATTTGTTATGCATTTCAAAATACAAGACTGCATGTGCGAAATAACACCTACCAAACTGGCCTGCAGAAGGTGTAGCAGACAAATCCATAAACATACATTCTAAACAATACCAGAGGTAAAAAAAATAACAGGAAGTTTCTATCCTGAAAAATTATAGAGAAGCACTGAGCCAGACATGTTTCTCATAGCACATGTCATAACGTGTTGAGGAACCAAGGCGTTGGTTTGACGTTTTGGGTTCCCTTCATCTCACACTAGCAGAGTGGATGGTAAAGACATGGTATATAACAAGGCTCAGGAAGCCTCAAACCATACAGGCAATTGCATGCAGGGTAGAAAATACATATACATGATAGTGGCTGTATTTGTGACAATCCATCTGTGAAATCGTATTCCTACATATAACTATTACCAGTCCAGGTACAAAGCTGGATAAATGTCTAATACATTGTGATAAAAGTATTAATCTATTGCAAAACGTTCCAGAGAAGATAATGTTGAGTAAGGCACAAATAAAACAGATCATCACGCTACAGATCGAATTCAGCTGATAAAACTAAGCGAATATGGGCATAAAGATACAGAACAACATAACACTGCATTTGTTTTGATAAAACAGATAGAAGGTGACTGTTGTTTAGCACTTTGATTTCCTCACAGTATATTTCGCATTTTGTGGATTGCGATATGTATTTCACTATAATCTATGTGGTCTAGCTCTAACCGTTCGATATATCGACATAAAGTCTTCTTCAACCTCTTTGCTTGATCACTGTACAAACTTAAGTTTTTGGTGCGTCTGTTTGCTCTCAACTGACAGTGTTCGTCTGCGGGTGAGGAAAATGCGGTCTTTCTCATTTGAAACTAGATTGCCATTACTCTTGGGCACTTCTTGTCTGTACTTGGTTCGGTATAGAGCAGGAGCCACTTAGTGCTGTTTCTGATGTTGAGAATGAAGCTGCTTTAGGCTGGCTGAGATCCCTACTGTTGAGCAGATACTGCAATGCATAAGCATCGAGTGAGACCAACCCAACTTGTTTACTATGATGAACATTTGTTTTGTGTGGTGAGAATATTCATTTGTATTATTTCATATGATGGTATCTGGTCGAGGATTTCCAAGCAGTGCAATAGATGTTCAGAGGTTACTATCATCAATAATCGGTTGGAGGAGAAAGGAACTAAGCCGCTTTTTGGCGATTTTCACCTTTTTACATCATTGTATTAAACATACCAAGACGCACCTTACTGTCATGAAACGAACTATGTTTTGTTTCTTCCTGCGGGAATAACTTGAGGTCGATTTGTTACGTGCTGAGGAGAAAGGAATCAAGTCAGTGATTTAGTTCCTTTTTCCGACGCACATCGCGTCCCGCCAGCAGACTGTACTGCCGTGAGCTTGTACCACGCCTCGTTCAATCTAGATGGCGTTGGCTTGTAGCACGCAGGCGCAGAAACCGTAACGAAACACTAGCTTGGCGGCAACTTCGTGATATGTCATGGTTATTGTTGATTGTTGTTATAAGTTATTGAATGCCTTGTTTCGAAACGTCTCCCAAACGAAAGCAAAATGAAAGTGAGTACAAGAGGAAGAGAATGAACGAGGCTAGAGTTCACATGTTGCCATATAATGACTACAGTGGGAAATCAATTCCTGCAAAATCTGTCGGTGCTGATTGCAGGTAAGGTATCAGTACTGACAGTTACCCATTCAACAAGTTCAGTTAATATAAATTCCATGGTATGTGCTACATCCTTTGCTATTACTTAATAAATTCCAGATGCCGAATGTAATGTTTCCAATGTATCAGTGAGGATGATCGCAACGAGATATTTTCAAACTTTTTAAACAAGGAAAAAAATAGTCAGGATATTTATCTACAAGTGTTAATTGTGGCACGTGACATTACGAAAAGAAGGCCAAGAAAAGTTGTCAGTGACATCGATAACATCAAGAAACAACATACATTTCTTTACCATGCCATTGTCTGTGATAGAAGAGTTCGTGTCCGCAAACGTTCTTTTCTCAGTTTTCATGCTGTCTCACAGAAACGTGTATTTACGCGTTTACTAGTTAATGGTCGAATTCCAAAGGACGTAAGTGGAACAAATCCATGCACAACCAAAATTTCTGAAAATGTAATACATCTGATAGATATCCACATCACATCTTTCCCACTCAAAGAAAATCACTATGCTGGGAAGGAAATGATATACCTAGATGCACACTTGGATCTGAAAACTATGCACGAAATGTTCCTTACGAAGTATACAGAAATAAATGTGAAATACGACTTCTATAGGAAAAATTTTCGTGAAAATTACAATTTTCCTTTTGGTTGACCCCAAATTGATGTATGTGGCAAATGTGAGGAACATCAGGCTAAGTTGAAAAGTTCACATATCTCTGACAGTAGTAAAAGAGCTCCACAACTTGAGTTGTATATTCACAAGCGGCACAGGAGAACATTTTATAAAGTCATTGAAATAACTGAGCAAAAACGTATGTGCAGGGATGATGTTGTTGGACTAGCTTTCGACTTCATGAAAATCTTGCCTCTGCTAAGCATCCCAGTACAGGAAACATTCTATATACGTCAGCTGTGGGTTAACTGTTTCTGCTTTTGTGTTATAAAGTCCAGGCCTTCTACGGTGTACTTGTATCATGAAGGAGAAGCGAAAAAGGGAACGAATGAGCCCTGTTCATTCCTGTGTCGGTACACTGAAAACTATGTATCTAAATATGTTACAGAACTACAGTTGTTCTCAGACAGAACACCTGATCAAAATAAAAATAATACCTTAGTAAGGATGTGCCTTGATTTGACAGACCCTGAAAAATTTAAAAAAATCACTCACTGATTTCCCAAAATAGGTCACTCGTTTCTCCCTTGTGACCGTGTGTTTGGAACACTGAAGACACAAATACGGAAATGTGACCGAGTCTACACCCCTAAAGAGTATGTGGAAATCATAGCGAACAATATTTCTGAAGTTACAGTCGCTATAGTGAAAAGTGAATGAACTTTGACACATGGTGGCCTCGTCATTACAAAATAAATGTACGTCTAGAGAAACGGCACATCTGAAGACGCCTCGCCAAGAAAAACAAAATTTTTTCTGTTGCAATGTTCAAAGAATTTCGTTATGAAGCAACTAAATCGGGAGTGGTGACGGCCTACCCTTCCATAAACACCTGTGCCAATCACTCCTTTAATCTGCCAAAAACTAAACTTACTTCGTTTCAAATTGGGTTGCAAAGGCTATGTGATGGAAAAAGGTTAGAAACAAAAAAAAGAAAACTGAAGATATTCAGAAACTGGTTAAGTACATCCACGGAGAAGATGCTGAGATTTTTTATGAGGAGACATAAAAACGGCCGACTACAAGTGATACCTCACTATGATAGAAATTATGAACTATCCAGAACTTTGAATTCTATGAAGTAGTTGCTTTCATGTTCAGTTGAAGATAATTTTCCATTAGCTAATCAATAAATTTGAGTTTTAGACCAGAAATGTGGAATTTTGAATGTGTTATACTCACGAAAAGTGCTAAATTCCCTTGTTGACTGGCGAAAGGAACTATGTTATACTTTTTAAAATACATGAAAATCATTTTCATTCACAGTATGTATAATTAGGGCACAACAAATGGCGAAAGTTTCAATGCAATCTGTCAACTAGTTTAGTCTCGCCTGAAAAGTAAGGAAAAGTGACATAGTTCCTTTCTCCACCAACCAATTCAATTGCTTGGAAGTTGGTTATTGCTTTATTTAATTCCACGTTACTCTAAATTTAAAGAAGTTAACTTTTCCTGAAGGCGATATTAATTTTACAAGTTATCAAAAAAATGGTTCAAATGGCTCTGAGCACTATGGGACTTAACATCTTAGGTCATCAGTCCCCTAGGACTTAGAACTACTTAAACCTAACTAACCTAAGGACATCACACACATCCATGCCCGAGGCAGGATTCGAACCTGGGTCCGTAGCAGTCCCGCGGTTCCTGACTGCAGCGCCTAGAACCGCACGGCCACCACGGCCGACTACAAGTTATCAGAATCAGTTCTTTTATATGATACTTTCGTTTGTAAAGATGAATGTAGGAAGAAATATAGCTAATATTCCTCTCTTGCTTTTAACTTCAATATAGTTTTCTTGCTCAACTCATGCCTTACGAATTCATTTGGCAGAACGACATACTTTGTATTTGATTTATATGAATGTGCCACACTGGTTGGCCGCCATCTTGTGTTACGACAGTTAACTAGACAAGTAACAGTGACTCTGTCGTCCCCACTCGGCTGCAGAGCTGGCACTGAGAATTATAAATAACAATCAGAATCTCTGGGCATGTTAATTAGATTTCAGGTGCTGATGCAGGGGTCTAGATTTTTTTTCTTCTGAAAGGGACGGAGAGATTTTATTTCTGTTCAGATACAAGATGTTCATTCAGATCACTATCGGTATTGCAAAATATCGGCAGCTGAATTGTCATTTGCTATTTCAATGTTTAGTATTGGAACACACATTGCATCTATTAAAAATTCTGATAATATGGTGGTAGGAGAGTATAGAAGAGGATTACTTATACAGAAATACATCAAATTGAATTCTACACTAACCAGTTACCAACGCCAGTTACCATAAAAAACACAGATCTGTGGTGCCATTTACATTTTCCTTTTTAAAACAATTACATAATGTGCATTATTATTATAAATTCAAATAGATTCTTCCAAATAGCAGGTATCACCAGAGGTTTTAAGATATAAGAGTACGGTTTAAACAAAATAGAACCACCCAAAACACTCAAAACATTAGAATATGAGTGGCTACTAATTATCACAGACAGGTGTCGAAAGAAATCACTACTACTGACAGACACTCAAATAGCAATGTAAATTAACATTGAACTGTCATAATTTCAGTAGCGAATAGAAAACATTTATGCAAACAAAGAAAGCAGTCACCTTTGAACTTGCCAGTAGCAAAGATTATAGGACGCCTGTAATCGGGAGCTTCTGACACCCAAGTTCCTAGCGGTCCAAAAGTAAAATAGGAACTCGACCTCCATTTCTTACAATCCAAACTGAGCCGACATCAACCTAACATCAGATCTTGTTGGTAAGTGCAACTCATTGGCAGGTCGAGGCACGTGGCACGCCCAACACATGGGCCAATGACGTGATGGCAGACGCTGTTTTCTTGCTGATCACTCAGCTTGGAAGTCCGCGCTCGAAAAGGCGCGCTGCCGGAATGGGCCACAGTGCGCCCAACCGCCCCCCTCCCCCCGCTGCTCAGCAGTGCGGTCAGCACCTCTCCAGCGGCATGCACAGGACGCCACAGAGCGTTGTTCAAACGGCTCAATGAAGTGGCGGAATCGAACAGGCACAAAACATGCAGATGAAAGCATTGTAGTAGCAAAATTCGTACTGTGTTTTGTGTTTACGAGCTGCATGTTAGATAACAGACCACTTCAATTGCTTTCTTTCTCAATATAGTTTATCAGGCAATAACACTTCCAAGACACACCATGCACCTGAATAAAAAAGTAAACCACTATTTGTGAAAACATTGTTGGAGGTATCAGCGATCAAAATATCATCTTTGAAAGTAATTATAATAGTCTAGACTGCAAGGCAGTTTTATTGAAAGGTTACCAGATTCTATCATCACATGATCATCTTCAGACCTACAGCTGTAATATAGTACAGGATAAAAATTAGAGAGATTCATTTCAAGAACTTAAAATTAGCTATAAAATTAGAAAAAGGTATATGCATAAATAGCTATAGATCGTACTATTCTAGCAAGTAGTAACAAAAGTGGTATGAGAGGCTAGCATTATTAAAGGAAACTACATGCCTGTATTTCTAAAATAAGCTGGTGAAACTAGTAATGTTAAAAGAAATAAATTATAATAATTTCATGAAAAACAAATATAAATTAAAAATGCAGTGCTGTGACTGACCTAATGTGGCAATTATTTGTAAATGTAATAAAGAAACAAGAAAATAATTTGAAATTAAGAAAAAAGTGTCATGAGCAACTGTATTTAAATAAAATAAAAAAGAAACATAGTATATATCACGATAAAAAGACTGTAAGGACGGCTGGAAAATAGTTTTGTGCAGCTACAAAATCAGAACATGTAATATTAGTATCTGTTTCGATAGCTTAAATAAACTTACGTTCAATAATCTAAACATGCAGGCTCATAAAAGTCATACAATTTGTGTAAAAATTTCTTAGGTCATCACTGAGCAGTGACTACCTGATATCTTACGCGCCACAATGCAGAATACGAATTGTTCATAAATTGTATCAATAGCGATATTTTGTGTTTCTTATTTTTTGATAGTTGAAGAATTGTAATCCTCTTCTGTTACCACAGTCCTGATATATTTTTTAAAGACGCCAGACGTGTGTGTGGCTTGGTCCACAATCACTAATTAGTTATTCTATAATATTACTATTGTTCAGTACTATGTAAGAATTTATGTGTGCATCTAAGATGAAGTATCGAAGATGTGAAAGGAATTTATTTAAAGAAACAGCCAACAAGATAGAAAACTGAAATTGTATGGAGCCTATTGTTAGTAATACTGACTAAGGTAATTAAATTGATTATTGTGCTCTCAAATGCTGTAGTGCCTGCTTCTTACTTAAAGTATTTCCATGCTATCCATCTCCTATTAATGGCAACAGAAATAAGTGTGTTTTTATAGTTTTCATATAGCTACCAGGGACTGACTGCATGTCAGCAAACATCGTAGTTAAGGCAGAAGGCGCATTTTCATTTACCTTGTTTGTGATTTAAATCCAGATTCTTTTACCGTGTGGTGTAGTATAGCAAAGAAAATTTCCAGCTCTGTATGGTCCCTTAAGTTTCTCTGTTCGTAGTTGCTATGTCTCATATTCGGTCATGATCGAACATAATCACTACACAAATAAATTAAGTGGCAATGCGAACTCTTTTCTTAATCTTGAGAACGCTACACCTTCTGTGAACGATTTCAGGTGACATATAAACTATCACATACAGTACTTAAGTTTTTGAAAAGTCTTTGCTCTTCCCGCCAAGAAATGGTGCAAAACTCACAATAGATTTCTGAATCTTCACAAGAGAATAATAATTTAATCAAAATATAAATATTTTTCTTAAAAAAACACCACACACATCAGAGTAAGTATTCTATAGCAGATCGTCAAAAAGCTCAAAGAAACGTTTGTTTTGAAGTCTAGCTGCTCATTTATAACAGATGAGGCTTTGTTTGTAATATGAATAAATTTCGATTTCTTCTAACGTATTAAGAAGTAGCCCTTTAGGTGCATTATGTAAAGTTTCTGTATTGCTAGAAATACAACCTTCAGAGTGATTATGGTTCATTAACATGCTTACCAAATGAGGATTTGGTATGTGCAGTGCCAGTAGTATGCTCTCTAAAACATATTAAAGTGTTATGGCCAGTTTGTCTGATATATTGTTTATTGTAGTCATTCCACTGTTATTTGTAGATGCCAGAATTTCGATATTTATTAGATTCAGCAATTGTATGTTTTAATTTCTTTTGTTGTAGTTGTTACTTGTGACGACTATATCAGATCATTTTTTAAATAATTTGTTTGCTTTGTCTGAAATAATCCCATATAAGTCGCTTTGGTATACCTCCTATTGGAATTTGTGACTACACTATTTTTTGTTGTAATTTTTGATGTAAAAAATCGACTTGATTAGCACTAAGATACTTGGCAGTTGAAATTTGTTTTAAAGTATAAATTTCTTTCTGGACTGCATCAAGTTGAAAAGGTAATTTTAATAACCTATGTACCATTATTTTGAAGAACACTTTTTTATATTTATAATGATGACATGAAATGGCATTAACTATTATATCCATTGATGTTGGTTTTCTGTAAATAGAGAAAAAATGTTTTCCATTTTGATTTGAAACTGAAAGTTCTAGAAAAATATCACTCTTTTGGTTTTCATGCTCTATTGTGACAGAAAGTTTAG